>NC_134817.1:38652479-38799979 GCF_046742065.1 Oratosquilla oratoria | reverse complement strand
CTGGCAGGAATGCTGAAAAATAAAAATGCAAAAATTCAAATGCTTCATTTCCATTCAAAGAGGTTCGAAATACTGTCCTCCAATTCAAGATAAATACTTCAGAAAGTGCAGAGGAAGGAGAAAGCTGAAGAATTTTATGGGGAAGAAAGTCCAAGACTATAAATCATTAATGGAGGGGTATTGTCAATGGGGAAATAAAAACCCAGCATACAATTTTTTTTTGTTCTTTGATAATACTATTTGTTTTGTTGTCTCTTATATATATATATATATATATATATATATATATATATATATATATATATACATATACATATATACACATACAGGAGTCCCTCAAATAACGCGGGGGTTAGGTTCCTGAAATTACCGCGTATGACCAAATCCGCGTATGCTGACTTTCCATATTAAATACCGAGAACCGTATGTATGTATTTACCTAGTTGTACCTAGTTGTATTTTACGGGAAGGGGAGCTATGCTCGTGGTGTCCCGTCTTCATATCTCATTTTATCTAAACTATTTTTAAATTCATGTATTGTTTTTGCACACACCACTTTCTCATCTAACTTGTTCCAACTGTCTATTACTCTGTGAGGAAAGCTGTTCTTTTTCAGATCTCTTCTATAGCTGTCTTTTTTTATTTTCTTTCCGTGTCCTCTTGTATTTCTGTCATCCCATTTTATCAGATTCTCTCTATCAGTAATTTCTATGCCTTTCATGATTCTGTAAATAGCTATCAAATCTCCTCTCTCTCTTCTTTGCTCTAGTGTCTATAGTTCAAGTTTTGCTAGTCTCTCTTCATATGATAGTTTTGAGAGTGTTGGTGCCAATTTTGTAATTGCTCTTTGTATTCTTTCAAGTTTTTTATACATTTTTTTGTACTTGGTGACCATATCATTGCTGCATATTCCAGTCTTGGTCTTATCAGGGTGATTAGAATTTTCTTCACCATTTCTTCATCCAGGTATGTAAATGCAACTTTGATTGTTCTTATTAAATTATAGGTTTCTCCAAAAATCTTATCTATATGTTTCTCAGGTGACATATTATTCATAACAATGACTCCCAGGTCCTTCTCATTTTATACTTTTTTTATTCCTTCTTCTCCCAATTTATATGATCCTGTTATTCTGTTTTTGCTTTTTCCAAATTCCATTATACTACACTTCTTAGTATTGAACTCCATCTCCCACTTCTTACTCCATTCCTGTACTTTATTTAGATCTCTCTGTAGTGATTCACAATCTTCTTCCGTGTTCACTCTTTTCAGTAGTTTTGCATCATCTGCAAAGAAGCTCATATAGCTTTCAATTCCTTCATCCATATCATTAATATATATATAGCAAACATTCTTGGGGCCAGAACTGTTCCTTGCGGAACACCGCTTATTACTTCATCCCATTTTGAGTGTTTGTCTCTTATCACCACTCTCATTTTCCTTTCTTGCAAAAAGTCTTCCATCCAATTAAGCAGTTTGCCCTGTATTCCTCCTTCAGTTTCTAATTTCTTAAGCAACTTCTTATGTGGTACTTTGTCAAAAGCTTTTTTAGGTCTAGAAATGCACAATCAGCCCATCCATCTCTTTCTTGTATTATATCTATTAGCCTTGAATAGAAACATATTAAATTGGTGATGCATGATCGTCCTTGTCTGAATCCAAATTGCCTTGGATTTAACTCGTTTTTTTCTAAATATTTTACCCATCTACTTTTGACAATTCTTTCACAAATTTTTGCTATTGTACTTGTTAGAGAGACTGGTCTATAGTTGGTAGGGTCTTCTTTATTTCCTCCTTTATATATGGGTACTATATTTGCTTTTTTCCAATCTGGAACTTTTCCTTCTTTCAAGGAACTGTATATTATGCTATGTATTTTGTCTGCCAGTTCATTCCTGCATTCTTTCAAAATCCAGTTTGCTATTTCATCTGGTCCATGCGATTTTCTGACATCAAGATTACTCAAGTGTTTCAATATTTCGTTCTTTGTTACTTCTATTTCTTTCATGGGAGGGACTTTCTCTTTCCATTCGATCTCTTCAGGTTGTATGTTCTCCCTTGTAAACACCGATTTAAAATGTTTGTTCATAATTTCCGCCATTTCAATTTCCTCTGTGTATTCAACTCCTCCTAGTCTTAATTTCTCCAATTCTTGTTTGTTTTTCAATCTGTTGTTTACAAATCTGTAAAATAGTTTTGGTTGATCTTTACACTTTTCTATGACATCTTTTTCATATTTTCTCTTTTCCTCTCTGCACGTTTGTACATATTCATTTCTATAACAAGTATATATTTTCCATTTTTCAGGCCTTCTGTCTTTTTTCCATCTGGTCCAAGCTTTGTCTCTTTTGTCTTTTAACTCCCTACAACTTTTATTGTACCAGCATTCTACATATTCTTTTTCTTGTTTTTGTCTTGGGACATACTTTTCCACTCCTTTTTTGTATTTTTTTTTCTTCAAAATATTCCATTTCTCTTCCACTGTTGTTTCTTCTTTGTATATTTCTTCCAAGTTTTCTTTTTGAAAGAATTCTCTTATTTTATCAAAGTTTGTTTTTTCATACATCATTCTTCCTTTTCTGTATTGTTCATTTCTTTTCATGTATTTTTCTTCATTTAGTTCCAGTTCAAGCAATATGTGGTCCATTTTACTTATTGGTGTTTCATATTCAATCTTGTCCACTATTCTAGGTTCAGATGTAATTATTAGGTCTAGACTCGATGGTTCTTCCTCATTTCTATACCTAGTGTTCTCCTGTATCCACTGTGTCATTGTATTGTCAGTAATCATCTCAAGTAGAACATTTCCCCATGAGTCGTCTCCACCCTTTACTGTCATTTCTTCCCAGCAGACTTCTTTGCAATTAAAGTCGCCCATCATAACTATTCTTCCTCCATCTTCCATTATCTTATTTAATGTTATCTTTGTGTCTTCTAACATACTTTTATGTTCACTCTCTTCCCATTAGGCTGTTTTCGGAGGCACATTATTTATCACAAACTTTCTGCTCTTCTTATCTCTGTCTTCCACTTCGATCATAATCATCTCTACTGTATTCTTTCCATATGTGACACACCTCACGTTTATATCCTTCTTAGTCAGGAACATAACTCCTCCCCCTTGCTTTGTCTCTCTGTTTCTAATCCAATAATTATATGCATCATGTCCTACACTGTTGGGTGGTAGTGGACCTTTTAATTTTGTTTCTACAATTCCCATTATGTCCGGTTCTTTTTCCTTCAAATAATCATTCAGCTCATTCAATCCTGTTATTAATCCATCTATATTTGTGTAAGACACTCTTAGTTTTCTGCCACATCCATTGTGTGTTGAATTGTATGTTGAATTTCCTTAGTTTCATATTCACTACTCTCCAATAGAATCTCTCTTTTTCTGACTCTGTTCTGTTCTCGTTTTTTTCCTTAGCTTCAAGTCTTTTCTTCCTCTCTTTCCTCTTTATTCATTTCCCTTTTTATCCATACCTTTTTATATTGTT
This sequence comes from Oratosquilla oratoria, assembly GCF_046742065.1. Lineage (NCBI taxonomy): Eukaryota > Metazoa > Arthropoda > Malacostraca > Stomatopoda > Squillidae > Oratosquilla > Oratosquilla oratoria. The sequence goes on along the minus strand of NC_134817.1, from coordinate 38,796,482 downwards.
CACTTGTTGCTAGTTTCCCTGTTTTGGATAAGATATTCTCTGCTGTCGTTTGTGACCTGAATTTAATCTTAATTGGTCTGGTCTTATCTGTACTATACTTTCCTAGTCTGAACTTCTCTTTGATTTGTTTCATTATTTCTGGTTCATCTTCCTGAACTGATTGTAGTAAACTGCTTACTTTTTCATTTTCCTCTTTGATTCTTGAGGTTCTATCTGGGTTATGTTTCTCTTCCACTCCTAATATAATTATACATTTCTTTTTGTCAGCTAAGTATCTTACAATATTCTCCTTCTGTCTCATCACTTTGATAACTGAGTCTTCAGTTTATTCTTTCATTTGCTGTTTAATTATATCAGTAAATGCAACTTTACTGTTTTCTTGGATTGTCTTCCAACCCTTAGCTTCTTTAGCTATGGCCTCTTTGTTTTCTTTATTATTCCTCTTTAATTCTTCATGCTCCTCTTTTACTTCTTTTAACTGTCTTTTTAGTTCTTCTATTTCCTTAATTAAGTTTTTGTTTGCCTTCTCTAGTGCTTCCAATCTTTCAACCCTTTCAGCCATTTTTGACATTCTACCGAACCTACTCTCCCAATGTTCAGTCATTTGTTCAAGTTTTTCTTCGAGTCTTGCCAGTCGGGGGAGGTTGGTATCCTCCCCCCCCCCTCCTTAAATCCCTGGAAATTATCCTCACCTTCTATTGTGCTACTCATATCTATGTTTCTAATCTTTACATTTTTGTTAGACCCTTCATCGTCACTAAACTGGTCCGGCCCTCTTTTATTTACATGGCGTCTGCCTGCCTGGACCAAGTCCTCTCCTTCCTCATTTCCTTCCATTTCCCTCAGTAATCCCTCCCCTTCTCCTTTTTCCTCACTTTCCCACTACACCACGAGCAATTCCCCCCCCCCCTGTAAATACAATAGGTACTTCCTTTGCTTTGGGATCCACGAAAATTTCACTTTTTCTTCAGAGCTTCCTCTACGCCGTCCATTCGGTGGAGTGTGTGTGTGTGTATTTACCTAGTTGTATTTTACGGGAAGGGGAGCTATGCTCGTGGGGTCCCGTCTTCATATCTCATTTTATCTAAACTATTTTTAAATTCATGTATTGTTTTTGCACACACCACTTTCTCATCTAACTTGTTCCAAATGTCTATTACTCTGTGAGGAAAGCTGTTCTTTTTCAAATCTCTTCTATAGCTGTCTTTTTTTATTTTCTTTCCGTGTCCTCTTGTATTTCTGTCATCCCATTTTATCAGATTCTCTCTATCAGTAATTTCTATGCCTTTCATGATTCTGTAAATAGCTATCAAATCTCCTCTCTCTCTTCTTTGCTCTAGTGTCTGTAGTTTAAGTTTTTGTAGTCTCTCTTCATATGATAGTTTTGAGAGTGTTGGTGCCAGTTTTGTGATTGCTCTTTGTATTCTTTCAAGTTTTTTTATACATTTTTTTGTACTTGGTGACCATATCGTTGCTGCATATTCCAATCTTGGTCTTATCAGGGTGATTAGGATTTTCCTCACCATTTCTTAATCCAGGTATGTAAATGCCACTTTGATTGTTCTTATTAAATTATAAGTTTCTCCAAAAATCTTATTTATATGTTTCTCAGGTGACATATTATTCATAACAATGACTCCCAGGTCCTTCTCATTTTCTACTTTTTTTATTCCTTCTTCTCCCAAATTATATGATCCTGTTATTCTATTTTGGTTTTTCTAAATTCCATTATACTACACTTTTTTGTATTGAACTCCATCTCCCACTTCCTACTCCATTCTTGTACTTTATTTAGATCTCTCTGTAGTGATTCACAATCTTCTTCAGTTTTCACTCTTTTCAGTAGTTTTGCATCATCTGCAAAGAAGCTCATATAGCTTTCAATTCCTTCATCCATATCATTAATATATATAGCAAACATTATTGGGGCCAGAACTGTTCCCTGCGGGACACCGCTTATTACTTCATTCCATTTTGAGTGCTGATCTCTTATCACTACTCTCATTTTTCTTTCTTGCAAAAAGTCTTCCATCCAATTTAGTAATTTACCTTGTATTCCTCCTTCATATTCTAATTTCTTAAGCAACTTCTTATGTGGTACTTTGTCAAAAGCTTTTTTTAGGTCTAGAAATGCACAATCAGCCCATCCATCTCTTTCTTGTATTATATCTATTAGCCTTGAATAGAAACATATTAAATTGGTGACGCATGACCGTCCTTGTCTGAATCCAAATTGCCTTGGATTTAGTACGTTGTTTTTTTCCAAGTATTTTACCCATCTACTTTTGATAATTCTTTCACAAATTTTTGCTATTGTACTTGTTAGAGAGACTGGTCTATAGTTGGTAGGTTCTTCTTTATTTCCTCCTTTATATATAGGTACTATATTTGCTTTTTTCCAATCTTCTGGAACTTTTCCTTCTTTTAAGGAACTGCTTATTATGCTATGTATTTTGTCTGCCAGTTCATTCCTGCATTCTTTCAGATTCCAGTTTGCTATGTCATCTGGCCCATGCGATTTTCTGACATCAAAATTACCCAAGTGTGTCAATATTTCATTCTTTGTTACTTCTATTTCTTCCATAGGGGGGACTTTTTCTTTCCACTCAATCTCTTCAGGTTGTATATTTTCCCTTGTAAACACTGATTTAAAATGTTTGTTCATAATTTCTGCCATTTCCATTTCCTCAGTGTATTCAACTCCTCCTTGTCTCAATTTCTCCAAGTCTTGTTTGTTTTTCAGTTTATTGTTTACAAATCTGTAGAATAGTTTTGGTTGATCTTTACACTTTTCTATAACATCTTTTTCATATTTTCTTTTTTTCTCTCTGCACTTTTGTACATATTCATTTCTATAACCAGTATATATTTTCCATTTTTCAGGTCTTCTGTCTTTTTTCCATCTGGTCCAGGCTTTGTCTCTTTTGTCTTTTAACTCCCTACAACTTTTGTTGTACCAGCATTTTACATATTCTTTTTCTTGTTTTTGTCTTGGGACATACTTTTCCACTCCTTTTTTGTAAATTTTTGTCAAAATATTCCATTTCTCTTCCACTGATGTTTCTTCTTTGTATATTTCTTCCCAGTTTTCTTGTTGGAAGAATTCTCTTATTTGATCAAAGTTTGTTTTTTCATACATCATTCTTCCTTTTCTATATTGTTCATTTCTTTTCATATATTTTTCTTCATTAAGTTCCAGTTCAATCAATATGTGGTCACTTTTACCTATTGGTGTTTTATATTCAATCTTGTCCACTATTCTAGGTTCAGATGTAATTATTAAGTCTAGTCTCAATGGTTCTTCTTCATTTCTATACCTAGTGTTCTCTTGTATCCATTGTGTCATTGAATGGTCAGTAATCATCTCAAGTAGAGCATTTCCCCATGAGTCATCACCACTCTTTACTGTCATTTCTTCTCTGCAGATTTCTTTGCAATTAAAGTCGCCCATCATAACTATTCTTCCTCCGTCTTCCATTATTTTAGTTAATGCTATCTTTGTGTCCTCTAACATACTTTTATGTTCACTCTCCTCCCATGAGGCTGTTTTCGGAGGCACATAATTGATCACAAATTTTCTGCTCTTCTTATCTCCGTCTTCCACTTCTATCATAATCATCTCTACTGTATTCTTTCCATATATGACACCTTTCACGTTTATATCCTTCTTAGTCAGGAACATAACTCCACCCCCTTGTTTTTCTCTCTGTTTCTAATCCAATAATTGTATGCATCATGTCCTACACTGTTGGGTGGTAGTGGGCCTTTTAATTTTGTTTCTACAATTCCCATTATGTCCGGTTCTTTTTCTTTCAAATAATCATTCAGTTCATTCAATCCTGTTATCAATCCATCTATATTTGTGTAAGACGCTCTTAGTTTTCTGCCACTTCCATTGTGTTCTCTGTTTCCCTTATGTTTTTCTTTTGTATGTCGAACTTCCTTAGTTTCATGTTCACTACTCTCCAATAGAATCTATCTTTCTCTGACTCCGTTCTTTCCTCGTTTTTTGCCTTAGCTTCAAGTCTTTTCTGCTTTTCTTCCTCTCTTTCCTCCTTATTCATTTCTCTTTTTATCCATACCATATTATATTGATCATTTGTTGCTAGTTTCCCTGTATTTGCTAAGATATTCTCTGCCGTTGTTTGTGACCTGAATTTAATCTTAATTGGTCTGGTCTTATCTGTGCTATATTTTCCGAGTCTGAATTTTTCCTCAATTTGTTTCATAATTTCTGGTTCATCTTCCTGAACTAATTTTAATAATTGGCTTACTTTTTCATTTTCCTCTTTGATTCTTGCGGTTCTATCTGTGTTATGTTTCTCTTCCATTCCTAAAACAATTATACATTTCTTTTTGTCTGCTAATTCTCTTACTATATTCTCCTTCTGTCTCATCACTTTAATAACTGAGTCTTCATTATGTTCTTTCAATTGCTGTTTGACTATGTCAGTGAATAAAACCTTATTTCCTTCTTGGGTTTGCTCTCCAATTTTTAGCTTTCTTTAGCTATTGTCTCTCTGTTTTCATTACTATTCTTCTTCAATTTCTCATTCTCCCCCTTTACATTTCTTAACTGTCTTTTTAGGTCCTCTATTTCATCAGTTAAGTTTCTGTTCGCCTTTTCTAGTTGTTCCAACCTTTCAAACCCTTTGTAAAATGGTGTTCATATTATCTAACCTACTTTCCAAGTCCTCGATCACCTTATCAACCTTCTTCTCTAGTCTTATCAGTCGGGGGGGGGGGGGTTTGTGTCCCCCCCACCCTCTTTAAATCCCTTGAAAATATTCTCGTCACTTTCTACTGTATTGCTCCTCTCTATACTTCTAATCTTTACATTTCTATTAGACATGTTATCATCGCTCAGTCTTGGGGTCGTTTGTTTACCTTTCGGCGGCCCGTCAGGGCCATTTCCTTCACCTCCTCATTTCCTTCCATTTCCTCAGCAATCCCTCCCCCTCTCCTCTTTCCTTACTTTCCCACAACCTCACGAGCAATTTCCCCCCCCCCCCGGCAAATACAAAAAGGCACTTCTCTTTGCGTTGGTATCCACAATCTGCACTTTTCTTCAGAGCGTTCTTCAAGCCGTCCGTTCGTTGAAAGTGTGTGTGTGTGTGTGCGTGTATTTACCTAGTTCTATTTTACGGAAAGGGGAGCTATTCTTGTGGTGTCCCGTCTTCATATCTCATTTTATCTAAACTATTTTTAAATTCATGTATTGTTTTTGCACACACACTACTTTCTCATCTAACTTGTTCCAACTGTCTATTACTCTGTGAAGAAAGCTGTTCTTTTTCAGATCTCTTCTATAGCTGTCTTTCTTGATTTTCTTTCTGTGTCCTCTTGTATTTATATCATCCCATTTTATTAGATCCTCTCTATCAATAGTTTCTATGCCTTTCATGATTCTGTAAATAGTTATCAAATCTCCTCTCTTATTTGCTCTAGTGTCTGTAGCTCAAGTTTTGCTAGTCTCTCTTCATATGATAGTTTTGAGAGTGTTGGTGCCAATTTTGTAATTGCTCTTTGTATTCTTTCAAGTTTTTTTTTATACATTTTTTTGTACTTGGTGACCACATCGTTGCTGCATATTCCAATCTTGGTCTTATCTTGGGCTAATAGATATAATACAAGAAAGAGATGGATGGGCTGATTGTGCATTTCTAGATCTAAAAAAAGCTTTTTGACAAAGTACCACATAAGAAGTTGCTTAAGAAATTAGAAACTGAAGGAGGAATACAGGGCAAACTGCTTAAATGGATGGAAGACTTTTTGCAAGAAAGAAATATGAGAGTAGTGATAAGAGACAAACACTCTAATTTGGATGAAGTAATAAGTGGTGTTCCACAAGGAGCAGTTTTGGCCCCAATAATGTTTGCTATATATATTAATGATATGGATGAAGATATTGAAAATTATATGAGCTTCTTTGCAGATGATGCAAAACTGTTAAAAATAGGTGAACACTGAAGAAGATTGTGAGTCACTACAGAGAGATCTCAATAAAGTATGGGAATGGAGTAAGAAGTGGGAGATGGAGTTCAATACTAAGAAGTGTAGTATAATGGAATTTGGAAAAAGCAAAAACAGAATAATAGGATCATATAAATTGGGAGAAGAAGGAATAAAAAAAAAAGTAGAAAATGAGAAGGACCTGGGAGTCATTATTATGAATATGTCACCTGAGAAACATACAAACAAGATTTTTGGAGAAACTTATAATTTAATAAGAACAATCAAAGTGGCATTTACATACCTGGATGAAGAAATGGTGAAGAAAATACTAATCACTTTGATAAGGCCAAGATTGGAATATGCAGCAACGATGTGGTCACCAAGTACAAAAAAAATGTATAACAAAACTTGAAAGAATACAAAGAGCAATTACAAAATTGGCACCAACACTCTCAAAACTATCATATGAAGAGAGACTAGCAAAACTTGAGCTACAGACATTAGAGCAAAGAAGAGAGAGAGGAGACTTGATAACTATTTACAGAATCATGAAAGGCATAGAAACTATTGATAGAGAGAATCTAATAAAATGGGATGATAGAAATACAAGAGGACATGGAAAGAAATTCAAGAAAGACAGCTGTAGAAGAGATCTGAAAAAGAACAGCTTTCCTCACAGAGTAATAGACATTTGGAACAAGTTAGATGAGAAAGTGGTGTGTGCAAAAACAATACATGAATTTAGAAATAGTATAGATAAAATGAGATATGAAGACGGGACACCACAAGCATAGCTCCCCTTCCCATGAAATACAACTAGGTAAAATACATACATACATACATACACCAAGGGCTTTTTCCCCCTTGCAAGGGAGGTAGCCAAAGTCAATTGAATAAATCTACTCCCACCCATTTCATCCCCACACACTTATATATATATATATATATATGTATATATATATATATAGTATATATATATACATATATATATATATATATATATATATCTTCAGATGAAAATCCAAAGATATACATATATATATGTTATGTCATTTTGACAAATGGAAATAAGCTCCACCACAAGGACTTGAACCTTTGCCTGCTTATTATGATGATGATGATGATGATGATGATGATGAAGATGAAGATGATGAAGAAGATGAAGAAGATGATAGATGAAGAAGAAGAAGAAGAAGAAGAGGATGATGATGAAGAAGAAGAAGAAGAAGAAGAAGAAGAAGAAGAAGAAGAAGAAGAAGAAGAAGAAGAAGAAGAAGAAGAAGAAAAAAAAAAAAAAAAAAAAAAACTTGATTCAGCCAGGCTGTACAAAAGGAATGACCTGATAATTCCCCGATGGTACTAGGCCAGCTCAGTCTCTATTCTAATTTCTCCGAGTCTTAATTATGATGAGCCATCCGACAAATTGTGTCATTTTGACAAATGGAAATAAGCTCCACCGCAAGGACTCCAACCTTTGCTTTAGCAACTGCTTATTATAAAGCAAAGATGATAGCCTTGAGTCAGCGATGCCATACAAAAGGAACAACCTGATTCATGACCTGGTAATTCCCCAACGGTACTAGGCCAGCTCAGTCTCTATTCTAATTTCACCGAGTCTTTATTATGGCGAGCCATCCAACAAGTTGTGTCATTTTGACAAATGGAAAAAAGCTCCACCGCAAGGACTCGAACCTTTGCCTTAGCGACTGCTTGCTTATTATGAAGCAAAGACGATAGCCTTCAGCCAGCCAGGCCGTACAAAAGGTTGTTCCTTTTGAACAGCCTGGCTGGCTCAAGGCTATTGTCTTTACTTTATAATAAGCAGTTGCTAAGGCAAAAGTTCAAGTCCTTGCAGTGGAGCTTATTTCCATTTGTCAAAATGACACAACTTGTCGGATGGCTCGCCATAATAAAGACTTGGTGAAATTAGAATAGAAACTGAGCTGGCCTAGTACCGTTGGGGAATTACCAGGTCGTGAATCAGGTCGTTCCTTTTGTACGGCCTGGCTGACTCAAGGCTATTGTCTTTGGTTCATAATAAGCAGTCGCTAAGGCAAAGGTTGGAGTCCTTGCGGTGGAGCTTATTTCCATTTGTCAAAATGACACAACTTATTGGATGACTTATCATAATAAAGATTCCGTGAAATTAGAATAGAGACTGAGCTGGCCTAGTACCGTCGGGGAATTACCAGGTTGTGAATCAAGTTGTTCCTTTTGTACAGCCTGGCTGGCTCAAGGCTATCGTCTTTGCTTCATAATGAACAGTCGCTAAGGCAAAGGTTCGAGTCCTTGCGGTGGAGCTTATTTCCATATATATATATACCTATATTTTACTAAAAATATATCCATAAATGTTTGAATGAAACAAAATTGAGTCAAACACAACTTCAAGGAAATTGCTCACATTGAGATAGCGTCCAATATTGCCGGTACTCTTTGCGTCAATGATATAAACAGCATCCCCTTCACTGTAGTAATCACGTACGCTCTTTCGTCTACCTCTGGCTGATGCAGTAGAAGATTCTATTGCACTTTGACTTGCAGCAAAATTCTGGGGCTTTCTTTGTATTTCATCTGAAAGGGAAGACCCAAAAATCCTTGATCAATAGATTAAAAGAGAAAAACCACACTAGTGGGTGACCTTCAGTTTCAAAACAAAGCTGGGTGAAACATAATATGCAGTGCTCGACATGAGTACTGACTGCCCGGGGTGAAGCAGACAGTACTGTCTGCCCGGGGTGAAGCAGACAGTACTCTTGTCAAATCTGGGAGACCCATATGAGTGGCATAGTTTCACGATAAAAATTCTGTCTGCCTATGGCAAGCAAGTAAGGTGTGGAGCTTTTCAGCCAGCCAAGATTTAATCACCAGTCATTGCCTTGCTGATGAGGAGGAAGGTAGTGTGCCACAGCCCCTCCATCAAGGGCCCCCTCCTGAACCCAATCATGACATCTTCTGAGCCCCCCTCTCAAACCCGACCAAAACATCTTTTGACCCACCCTGTATTACCAACAGGAGCAACACTAAAGATCTGCATGCAGAAAACATAGCCCAGATAGTTGCCCTCAAGAAATCTGGGTGGAAAATGAAGGAAATTGCCAAATAAGTTTGTGTGTGTACTCATACTGTCTGCCACTGGGTTGTCAGATTTACCTGTGAGGGAGGCAGCCAGACTCCTACTGTTGCAAAAAGGTCTAAGAGGCCTAAAACGACTGGAGATTGTATAACTATTGTGAAACATGAACTAGAGTCTAATCCATATGTGACAGCCAGACAAGTGAAGGAAAAGAACCCAGAACTGTTCCGAGAGTGTTCAGTGAGAACCATCAACTGCTGTGTTGCCAACTTGGGATACATGAGGCACTGCCTGGTGAAGAAGCCTCTTCTAACCTCTAAAACCGAGGCAAATTTCTTTATTTGCTGGCCACATTTCTTGGGCAACTATCTAGGCTATAGTTTCTGCACTCAGATCCATACTGCACAGAAGATGATGTGGTTGGAGTTCGAGAGGGAGCCCTGGACAGAGGGATCGCTGCACACAACCTCCTTCCTCACCAACAAGACAATGATTGACATGATTAATTCTTGGCTTGCTGATAAGCTCCACCCCTTCCCTGCTTGCTGTAGGCAAACAGAATTTTTTATGTAAAACCATGCCACTTGTATGGGTCCATCCATATTTGACAAAAGTTCTGTCCACAACACCCCAGGTGGACAGTACTTTTGTTGAGCACTATAAATAAATCAATGGTTCTTAACCCCTGGATCATAACCCAAAGTTGGGTTGCCAAGCCATTTGAATGGGTCACACTGTGGTGGGGGGAAAAGAATACTGCCACCAAGTATTTCCACTTGGATCGTAAGAGGTGAGAATAATGGGATGGGGATTGGGACCAGGCATCCTTCTCCCTGTAGCCCCACAGTGGACATCCCTGAAAAAAGTAAAGGCATAAGAGGGTCTAGGAGTTTTCCAACCAGCACCCTAAGGTTTGGGTCTTTTGATGTGCATGGATGTGGTACAGATGAGAGTAAAAGGGAAGAGATAGGTAGTATGTGAGAAGAAAGATGGATGTGTTGGCTTTGAGTGAAACTAAGTTGAGAGGGAAGGACGAGTGTGAGTTTGGGAGAGTAATTGGGAGGTTATCAGGAGTGAAGAGAGGGCAAGGGAGAGAAGGTGTGGCTATACTAGTAAGTGAAGAGATAAGTAAACGTGTAGTGGAGTGGAAGGAGGTTTCCTCAAGGATAATGTGGATGAAGGTGAGACTGGGAAAGGAGATATGGGTTTTTGTAAGTGCATATGGGCCTGGTAGTGAGAAGAGTGTAGAAGAAAGGGAGGTTTTTTGAATAGATTTAAATGAGTGCATAGAGGGATTAGGGAGAAACGTCAATGTAGAAGTATTGGGAGACCTTAATACTAGGGTAGGAAATGAACCAATTGACGGAGTGGTTGGGAAATGTGGAGTTCCACGAAAGAATCGTAGTGGAGAGTTAATGGTGGAGATGTGTCTGGAGAGTTGATGATAATACAGTGTTTCAGAAGAAATTCAAGGATAAGTATACATGGGAGAGGGTGGTGGATGGAAAGGTGGTAGAGGCTTAATGGACTATGTAGTGGTAGATAGAAGTACGAGTATAATAGAAAGAGTTAAGGATGTACATGTGCTAAGGGGAGAGAGTGGGGGAATATCTGATAATTTTTTGGAAGGAAGTTGAGAGTGGAGGATAGATGGAGAAAGAGGAAAAGGACAAAAGGTAGGGAGGTGCTTTAAATGAAAAGGAAAAGGAGAAGGAGTACAAGAAGAAGCTGAGAGAGGAGTGGGAGGGAGTGAAGGATAGAGTAGAGCTAGGAGTGGAGGAGGAATGGGGATGGTTCAAGGAGGGAGTCACAAAGTGTGCAAAGATGGTGTGTGGAACAAGAAGGACAGGAGGAAATAGAAGGAAGGGTAGTGAATGGTGGGATGAGGAAACAAAGAAGATTGTAGAAGAGAAGAAGAGAGCTTTCACAGATTGGTTACAAAATAGGACAAGGGAGTCATATGTGAGGTACAAAGAAAAGAAAAGAGAAGTAAAGCAAAAGGTAAAGGAGGCAAAGAAGAGAGCAGATGTGAAATGGGGTAAGAGTATGACAGAAAATTTTGAAAGTAATAAAAAGATGTTTTGGAAAGAAATTTAGAGAGGAAAAGGAGGTGAATCAAGTAGAGAAGAAAAGGTAAAAGGTGCAGATGGAGAGATGATAATGGAAGAGAAGGCAGTAAGGGGAAGATGGGTAGAGTATTTTAGGGAGTTGCTAAATGTGAAGGAGGATAGGGAGGGAAAGGTAGTTGCAGTGGGAAGTGATAAGAAAATGACCGTGTTGAGTGAGGAAAATGGAGGAGAAATAAGGAAGGATGAAGTGAAGGCAGTTGTTAAGATGATGAAAGCAGGTAAGGCACCTGGTCTGGAAGAATGCCATGCAGCATGTCTAAAAAAAGGAGGTACAGTTATGGTGGACTGGCTGGAGAGGTTATTCAATGTTTGCTGGTGTGAGGGTAGAGTGCCAGAGGACTGGAGGAGTGCCTGTATAGTTCCACTTTACAAGGGAAAAGGGGACAAGTGTGAGTGTAGTAGTTTCAGAGGGATCAGCTTGTTAAGTGTAGTTGGGAAGGCTTATGGGAGGATCTTAATTGAGAGGATTAGGAGAGGAACAGAGGGAGTAATTGGTGAGGAACAGTGTGGATTTAGGACAGGTAGAGGTTGTGTAGATCAGATTTTTGTGGTAAGACAGATATGTGAGAAAGCTATAGGAAAAGGTAAGGATGTTTTTTTGGCTTTTATGGATCTGGAAAAGGTTTATGACAGGGTAGACAGGAAGGCACTGTGGGAGGTTTTGCGGATATATGGGATAGGAGGAAAGCTTCTAGGAGCTGTCAAGAGTTTTTACGAGAGTAGTAGAGCATGTGCCAGGATTAGAAATGGAGAGTGTGAGTGGTTCAGGGTAAAGGTGGGACTTCGTCAGGGATGTGTTATGTCACCCTGGCTGTTCAACTTATATATGGATGGGGTAGTGCGAGAGGTAAATGCAAGGGTAGTGGGTCAGGGATTGGAGATGGTTAAAGAGAATGGAGTAAAGTGGGAGGTTAGCCAGCTGTTGTTTGCGGATGACACTGCGCTTGTAGCAGGATCAGAGGAGGGATTGAGAAAGTTGGTGACAGAGTTTGGGAGTGTGTGTGATAGAAGAAAGTTGAAGGTAAATGTGGGTAAAAGTAAGGTGATGAGATGTACAAGGGGTGAAAGAGGCAGCAGACTGGAAGTGAGCATTATGGGAGAGCAACTGGAGGAAGTGGATAGTTTTAGATACTTGGGTGTAAATATGGCAGGAAAGGGTGGAGTGGAGGTGGAGGTAGAATGTAGATTGAGAAAGCGAGTAAATGCCTTGGTGGATTAAAAAGTGTAATGAGGAATAGACATTTGGGAATGGAGGCTAAGAGGAGACTGTATGAAGGAATGATTGTGTCAACAGCACTGTATGGGGGCAGAAACATGGAACATAAGAGAGGAAGAGAGGAGTTTGAATGTGTTTGAGATGAGGTGTCTGAGAAGTATGATGGGGGTTACTAAGCTGGATAGAGTGAGAAATGAGGAGGTAAGGAGGAGAACAGGGGTAATAGGGAGTTGTTGTTCCCTAGACTGTCTGTCCGAGCAGTCCTGTCTCCCCAAGGAATGCCACAGCCGAAACTGGGTTTTCCCACAAATCCTTTATATAGTGTATGTTGTGTTGTTTGCATGCATGATTGTGTATAATGCAGTCTTCCATTATGTATTGTATGGTATGGGGTGAAGTGTTACATCCTGGGCAGCTGTTCACAATGCGGTCATCCAGCCTCTTCTGGTAGCTTAGAAGTGCTGGGTGGTGGCCGCACCGCAGTCTGGCCAGGTGGACTCTGTCCTTTCGTGGGAGAGAGGAGTTGGTAAGGGAGTTGGGAGATAGGGTTGATGAAAGAGTTTGGACACATGGGAAGAATGAGTGAAGACTAGTAAAAGAGGTATGGAAGGCAGATGTGGAGGGAGTGAACATGAGGGGCATCCTAGGATGAGATGGATGGGGTGAAGAGAGCTTTGGGGAAGAGGGGAATGTCTGTTGAGTTAGGACAGGAGAGTACAGAAGACAGGGTGAATGGAGAATGGTTGTATATGGATGATGTTGAGATGCATGAGGTGGAATGGGTGGGGAGAAAAATTTGACGCAGCCCAAAATGATTTCTCCCCGTCTTCTCCTCTTCTGCATGGGGAGACGGAGAGGGGGGGGGGTCGCCAATTTAATGAAGTGGCCTTGCTGTGGATGTGCTGTGTCTTGCGACACTGCCTCTGAACCAGGGCAATGGACAAGGTGCAGGGATGACCCGTCATCCAGGAGGTGCTACGATAAGAGGGAGGGTGGAGGGGAGTGGAGTGTATTCAGGGATAGAGTGGGTGGGAATGGTTTTATGCCTTTTTCTTTTTGGCTACCTCCCTTATAAGGAGGAAAAAGCCTTGGTATATGTATGTATATATGTACCAAGGAATTGTGGATTAATTTTTTCCTAATATTCCTATTAGAATTATTACCATAAGTAATGGTATTTAATACTGTATTGGAATACTTAATCATTACTAAATGCATTAATAAAAATCCCTGTATTTGTTTCTGTCAGATGTTTTTAGCACAATTATTCTAAAATTTAAATAAAACAAAATATTTATGAGGGTATGGGTCACCATGGTTAATTTGGACAGGATTTGGGTCTGCTAAAAGTTAAGAACCACTGATAAAAATGGATGAAGAAATTATGCAACCCAAAGGGATTTTCATTTTGCTAGTTTGGTTTTCTTTAGGTGGATGAAAATGTGGGGTGCAATGAAGTTGCCGTATAATGAAGCAGTGGAGCATCAGGTCCAGCTGTTAGGACCTACTGTAGAAGTGCTCTGCCTTGCTGTATTGCCTTTGACCCAAGCAGTCTGATGGGAGACAAGGATGAACTTTTACCCACACAGTGTTAAGATGGGAGGGGTATTGGATGGGAATGGTATGGCTGTGGAGTGGGTGTATGCTTTAACTGAGCCAACCCCCTTAATAAGGGAGAAAATTATATATATATATATATATATATATATATATATATATATATATACACACACACACACACACACCACAAAATTCTTCCCCCTTATATGGGAGGTAGCCTAGTCAATGGCATGCACCCACTCCACTACCCTTGTTACCCTATCACCTTAGCTTCTCATGGATGAAGGGTCATCCCTGCATCTCACCCACTGCCCTGGGTCAGTAGCAATGCAGCAAGACACAGTACACCCATAGCAAGGCCACTTCACTTAATCAGTGACCCCCCTCTCCATCCCCTCATGTTGAAAATGGGTAGATGGGGAGAAATCCCTTAGGGCTCTATCAAAGTATCATCCATACACAGCCATTCTCCACTCACCTCTATCCTCTGCCTTCTCTCTTCCTTTTTCAGCAGTCATTCCCTTTGCTCAAAGCTCATTTCACCCCACCCATCCATCCATCTCATCCTTGATCATTCCCTCAAGTTCACTTCCTCCACCTCTGTCCACCTCTTTTACCAATCTTTCTTCATTCATTTTTTCCATGTGTCAAAACAATCCTAATTCTCTTTCATCAGCCCTATCTGCCACCTCCTTTTCCACCCCCACTCTCCTCATTTCTTACTCTATTCAACCTTGTAACCCATTTTAATCCCCTAAGATATTTACTTGCTTCTTTCAATCTACAATTTACCTCCACCTCCACTCCTCCCTTTCCCACCCTATGTGATCCAAAATATCTAAGGCTATCCACTTCCTCCAGCCTCTCTTCTTTTGGACTTACTTCCAACTCACTGCCACCCTCTACCCTTATACATCTCATCACCTTACTTTTACCCACATTCATCTTCAACTTTCTTCTATCACATACCTTCTCAAAATCTGTCACTAACTTCCTTAATCATTCCTCTGATCCTGTTACAAGTGCAGTGTTGTCAGCAAACAGCAACTGGCACACCTCCCACTTCTCTCCATTTTCTTTAACCACCTTCAGTCCTCTATCCATTACTCTCACCTTTACCTTACACACCACCCCATCCATGTACACATTGAACAGCCATGACAACATGACACATTCCTGATGCAGTCCTACCTTTACCTCAAACCACTTGCTGTCTTCATTTTTCATTCTAGCACAGGCCCTACTATTCTCATAAAAACTACTGACTGCTCTTAACAGCTTTCCCCCAATCTCATATATCCACAAAACCTTCCACAGTGCCCTCCTGTCTACCCTGTCATAAGCCTTTTCCAAATCCATAGACCAAAAAAAAAAAAACATTCTTACCTTTTCCTAAAGCTTTCTCATATATCTGTCTTGCCACAAAAATCTGATCCATGTCCCTAAACACACACTGTTCCTCACCAATGACTCCCCCTGTTTCTCTCTAATCCTATCAATCAAAACCCTCCCATAAGCCTTCCCAACTATACTCAACAAACTGATCCCTCTGAAACTACTACACTCACAATTTTCCCCTTTTCTCTTATAAATTGGAACTATACAGGCATTCCTCCAGTCCTCAGGCACTCTATCTTCCCTGAGACACACATTAAACAACCACACTAACCAGTCCACTATTATATAATGAAGAAGATATGGTCTAACATCACAAACTCCCCCTACTGGGAGGCTAGGACAGTGCCCCTTGCAAAGGACTTTGTAGCATGGAATTTAATGAACCCTTTGTTCAACTCGCCCATGGCAGGGTTCGAACTGCCATCATTTCAACTTCCGTCACAAATAATGATACCATACCCTGCCTGGCCAGCAAGCTTCCACACATATATATATATACATACATATACCAAGGCTTCTTCCCCCTTACAAGGGAGGTAGCCAAAAAGGAAAAGGCATAAAATCATTCCCACCCATTCCATCCCTGAATACACTCCACATCCCTCCACCCTCCCTCTTTTCTTAGCACCTTCTGGATGACGGGTCATCCCTGCACCTTGTCCACTGCCCTGGGTCAGAAGCAGTGTCGCAAGACACAGCACATCCACAGCAAGGCCGCTTCATTAAATCGGCGACCCCTCCTCTCCGTCCCCCCATTGCATAAAAGGAGAAGAGAGAAATCCCTTCGGGCTGCGTCAAAGTTTGCTCACACATACAACCTCACCCCCCATCCCTCTGCCCATTCCACCTCATGCATCACATCATCCATATACAACCATTCTCCATTTACCCCTGTCTTCTGTCCTCTCCCATCCTTCCTCAATAGACATTCCCCTCTTCCCCAAAACCCCCTTCACCCCATCCATCCACCTCATCCTAGGATGTCCCCTCATGTTCACTCGCCTCCACATCTGCCTTCCATACCTCTTTTACTAGTCTTTCTTCACTCATTCTTTCCATGTGTCCAAACCATCCTAATACTCTCTCATTAACCCTATCTCCCAACTCCCTTTCCACCCCTGTTCTCCTCCTCACCTCCTTATTTCTCAATCTATCTAGCCTAGTAACCCCTATCATACTTCTCAGACACCTCATCTCAAACACATTCAAACTCCTTCTCTCTTCCTCTCTTATGTTCCATGTTTCTGCCCCGTACAGTGCTGTTGGCACAATCACTCCTTCATACAGTCTCCTCTTAGCATCCATTCCCAAATGTCTATTCCTCATTACACTCTTTAATCCACCAAGGCTTTTACTCACTTCTCTCAATCTATATTCTACCTCCACCTCCACTCCACCTTTTCCTGCTACATTTGCACCCAAGTATCTAAAACTATCCACTTCCTCCAGTCGCTCTCCCTTAATGCTCACTTCCAGTCTACTGCCACTTTCACCCCTTGTACATCTCATCACCTTACTTTTACCCACATTTATCTTTAGCTTTCTTCTATCACATACTCTCCCAAACTCTGTCACCAACTTCCTCAATCCCTCCTCCGATCCTGCCACAAGTGCAGTGTCGTCCGCAAACAACAGCTGGCTCACCTCCCACTTTTCTCCATTTTCTTTAACCATCTCTAATCCCTGACCCACTACCCTTGCATTTACCTCTCACACTACCCCATCCATGTATAAGTTGAACAGCCAGGGCGACATAACTCAACCTTGATGAAGTCCCACCTTTACCTCGAACCACTCACTTTCTCCATTTCTAATCCTGACACAAGCACTACTACTCTCATAAAAACTCTTGACAGCTCCTAGAAGCTTTCCTCCTATTCCGTATATCTGCATAACCTCCCACAGTGCCTTTCTGTCTACCCTATCGTAAGCCGTTTCCAGATCCATAAAAGCCAAATAAAATCCTTCCCCTTTCCTATAGCTTTCTCACATATCTGTCTTACCACAAAAATCTAATCTACACAACCTCTACCTGTCCTAAATCCACACTGTTCCTCACCAATTACTCCTTCTGTTCCTCTCCTAATCCTCTCAATCAAGATCCTCCCATAAGCCTTCCCAACTACACTCAAGCTAATCCCTCTGAAACTACTACATTCACAATTGTCCCCTTTTCCCTTGTAAAGTGGAACTATACAGGCACTCCTCCAGTCCTCCGGCACTCTACCCTCTCTCCAGCCAGTCCACCATCACTGTACCTCCTTTTCTTAAGACATTCTGCATGGCATCCATCCAGACCAGGTGCCTTACCTGCTTTCATCATCTTAACAACTGCCTTCACTTCATCCTTCCTTATTTCTCCTCCATTTTCCTCACTTATCACGGTCATTTTCTTAGCATTTCCCACTGCAGCTATTTTTCCCTCCCTATCCTCCTTCACATTTAGCAACTCCCTAAAATATTCTGCCCATCTTCCCCTTACTGCCTTCTCTTCCATTATCATCTCTCCATCTGCACCTTTTACCTTTTCTTCTCTACTTGATTCGCCTTCTCTTCCTCTCTTAATTTCTTTCCAAAACATCTTTTTATTACTTTCAAAAATTTCTGTCATACTCTTACCCCACTTCACATCTGCTCTCCTCTTTGCCTCCTTTACCTTTTGCTTTACTTCTCTTTTCTTTTCTTTGTACCTCTCATACAATTCCCTCGTCCTAATTTGTAACCAATCTGTGAAAGCTCTCTTCTTCTCTTCTACAACCTTCTTTGTTTCCTCATCCTACCATTCATATACTCCTTCTATTTCCTCCTGTCCTTCTTGTTCCACACACCATCTTTGCACACTTAGTGACTCCCTCCTTGAACCATCCCCATTCTCCTCCACACCTAGCTCTACTCTATCCTTCACTCCCTCCCACTCCTCCTTCAGCTTCTTTTTGTACTCCTTCTCCTTTTCATTCAAAGACTTCACTCTAAGAACCTCCCTACCTTTTGTCCCTTTCCCCTTTCTCCATCTATCCTCCACTCTCAACTTACCTTCCACCAAAAAATGATCTCATATTCCCCCACCCTCTCCCCTTAGCACATGTACATCCTTAACTCTTCCTATCATAATCCCATTTACCACTACATAATCCATTAACGCTCTATCTACCACCCTTCCATCCACCACCCTCTCCCATGTGTACTTATGCTTGACTTTCTTCCGAAACACTGTATTTGCTATCACCAACTCTCTTTCTAGACACATTTCCACCATCAACTCTCCACTATGATTCTTTCCTGGAACTCCACATTTCCCAACCACTCCATCAATTGGACCATTTCCTACACTAGCATTAAGGTCACCCAGTACTATTACATTGACATTTCTCCCTAAATCCTCTATGCACTCACTTAGATCTATCCAAAAGGCCTCCCTTTCTTCTACACTCTTCTCACTACCAGGCCCATATGCACTTACAAAGACCCACATCTCCTTTCCCAGTCTCACCTTCATCCACATTATCCTTGAGGAAACCTCCTTCCACTCCACTACACGTTTACCTATCTCTTCACTTACTAGAGTAGCCACCCCTTCCCTCCCTCGCCCTCTCTTCACTCCTGATAACCTCCCACTTACACTCCCAAACTTACACTCACAAAGGATTACAAAGGCGGAGTATGCCGACAGGAGACCTTTTGGTCCATATCTAGGTCGGATGCGAGAAAAAAATCATAATAATAATAAAATAATAAATAAAAACTATAATTATGTAAATAACAAATAAAATACATAAATAAATGCATAGGTATAGTTAATTAATAAACAAACAGGTAAATAGTATATAATAATAAATTGACATATAACTAATAATAAATGAAACACATCCATCTTTCTTCTCACAAACATACTACCTATCTCTTTCCTTTTACTCTCATCTGTACTACATCCACGCACATTAAAAGACCCAAACCTTAGGGTGCTGGTCGGAAAACTCCCAGACCCTCTTATGCCTTTACTTTTTCTTTTAGGAATGTCCCCTGTGGGGCTACAAGGAGAAGGATGCCTAGTCCCAATCCCTGTCCCTTTCTTCTCGCCTCTTACGATCCAAGTGGGAATACTTGGTGGCAGTGTTCTTTTCCCCCACCACAGAAAAAAGAATACTCAGAGAAATGGTACAGGAGAGCAACAAGGGGTTGGGGGACAGCATAACGGAGAGACAGTCGTAGTATAAAAGTGTCATAATTTCTCTATGAACAGAGTTTTCCTTTATCATAGACAAAATGATGTGTGGCTCTGGTCCATAGGGGCGCCCCATATAGACCCTAGAGTATCAACTGCATGCTACTTTGCCACAATAACAAGCAGCCAATACCCCACACAGGGGGATATGTATGTATATATATATATATATATATATATATATATATATATATATATATATATATATATATATATAAGATGTTCTCTAATCTGACCAACCAAACAAGGGAAGAATGGGGTTTGGAAGATAAAATGCATATTCATTAAAGAAATTTGTCTTGATTTACCCTCTTCATCAGATGATTCTTCTTCATTATTTTCTGGGTGATTTTCTGTATTTTCACTTCCTTTTTCAGATTCTGACTTCTCTTTTTCTTCAGGCTTCTCTTTTTCAGTTTCTTTATCCTTAACATCTTTGACTTCATTTTTTGACACATCTTTATCCTCTTCTTCCTTTTCCTCTTTTGACTCAGCTGTCTCTTTCTCCACATTTCTTTTGCTATCCACCCCTAAAGAAATAGATTTTCATTATGTAAAACAGATTCTATGAAATCCATGATATCCAACAGCACAAAGGAAATAAGTAAACAAATACATTTATGAATTAAAATAAACACCATTTGAGGACAGAGCCTTTATTAGTATGACATTTCACTTGTTACAGCTTTGTCATGTAGATGTACTTAATAAAACTGTAATTTGCAAAACACTGTAGTAATAATGGCTCTGTCTTCACAAGTGTTTATTTTGATAGACTTGTCAGCAACTGCCAATTAGTAAAGCTACAAATAAGAATCATATTTAGTCAAAATATAATTATATAATTCCACCAGACAAAGTCTGTATATTATGTAAACCATCATACCGTTACCTCGTTGACTGTTTTTCCTTTCTTCTTTTGCTCTTATACGAGCAGACCTCTCTCTTTTCTCAAACTGCTTTTTTGCTAACTGAGCAGCATGAAAATCTTTGTCAACTTCAGTGTTGTCTTCTTCATTCTCACTAAAGAATCCATCAGAATCACATATGTCTGACTCTGGGGAGTAGAAAATTCATGAGGAATAATGAAATGATAAAAAAATAAAATAAAAAATAAATAAATAAATAAAATAAATAAAAATAAATGCATCCATACATATACCAAGGGCTTTGTCTCCCTTACAAGGGAGGTAGCCAAAGTCAAACATAAATCCACTCCCACCCATTTCATCCCCACACTCCTCTCCCATTCACCCCTCCCTCCCTCTTTTCTTGACTCCTCCTGGATGACAGGTCATCCATGCATCTCACCCATTGCCCTGTGTCAGGAGCAATGTAGCAAAACATAGCACATCCACAGCAAGGCCACTTAATTTAATTGGAGACCTCCCTCTCTATCCACTTATGCAGAAAAAGAGAAGCGGAGAAATCCCTTCAGGTTGCATTAAAATATCATTCACATATTCCCTCACCCCCATCCTCCACCCACCCCCTTCCATGCGGTGTCCCGCAAGGATCAGTACTGGCCCCGATCATATTTGCAGTATACATTAATGACATGAATGAAAGTGTGGAGTGCTATATGAATTTCTTTCCAGATGATGCAAAATTACTAAAGAAGGTAAAAATGGAAGAGAACTGCAACTCAATGCAACAAGATCGTGACACGATCTGGAATTGGACTCAAAAGTGGGAAGTAAAATTTAATATAAGGAAATGTACTATAATGGAATTTGGAAAGAGTAAAAACAGAATATCAAAAGATTACAGAATTGGGGAAGGAAAAGTAAACAAAGCAAACTCGGAAAAAGATCTTGGAGTGATGATTGGAAAGGACATGAAACTAGATAAGCATATAAATAAAATATTCAGAGAAACCTACAATTTATTGCGGACACTCAAAGTGGCATTTGCTTATTTGGATGAAGAAATGATGAAGAAAATACTAACTACACTAATAAGACCAAAACTTGAGTATGCAGCATCACTTTGGACATCCAGTACCAAAAAGAATATTAAGAAACTAGAAAGAATACAAAGAGCAACAACCAAACAAGCACCAACTCTCGCCGAACTATCATATGAGCAAAGACTGTCCAAACTGAATCTACCAACTTTGGAACAGAGAAGAGAAAGAGGAGATTTGCTGACTATCTACAGAATAATGAAAGGAATGGAAGTTTTAGACAGGAATGACTTGTTAGTGTGGGACAATGGGAAAACAAGAGGACACGGAAAAAAAACTGAAAAAGGACAGTTATAGAAGAAACTTGAAAAGGAACAGCTTCCCACACAGAGTGATAAATACATGGAACAAATTAGACAACGAAACAGTATGTGCAAACACTATACAAGATTTTAAGATAAAACTTGATATGGAGAGATACAATGACGGGTCACCACGAGCATAGCTCCCTTCCCGTATATTACAACTAGGTAAATACAACCATTCTCCACTCACCCCTATCTTCTGTCCTCTCCTGTCCTTCCTCAACAGACATTCCCCTCTTTCCCAATGCCCCTAATACCCCATCCATCCATCTCGTCCTCAGTCACCCCTCATGTTCACTCCATCCACCTCTGCCTTCCACGTTTCTTTCACTAATCTTTCTTCACTCATTCTTTCCATGTGTCCAAACCATCCCAATACTCTATCATCAACCCTATCTCCCACCTCCCTTTTCTTCCCAGCTCTTCTCCTCACCACTTCATTTCTCCCTCTATCCAACCAAGTAACCCCTACCATACTTCTCAGACATTTAATCTCAAACCCATTTAAACTCTTCCTCTCTTATGTTCCATATTTCTTCCCCATACAGTGCTGTCAGCACAATCTCTTCTTAGCATCCATTCCCAAATGTCTATTTCTCATTACACTTTTTAATCACCTATGGCATTTACTTGCTTCTCTTGATCTACATTCTACATCCACCTCCACTCTTCCCCTTCCTATCATATTCGCCCCAAGTATCTAAAGCTATCTACTTCCTCTAGTCTCTCTCCCTTAATACTCACTTCCAATTTGCTGCCATCCTCTCTTCTTGTACATCTCATCACCTTAATTTTACCCACATTTATCTTCAACTTCCTTCTTTTGCACACCTTCCCAAACTCTGTCACTAACTTCCTTAATCCCTCCTCTGATCCTGCTACAAACACAGCATCGTCAGGAAACAACAACTGGCTGATATCCCATTTTTCTTCATTTTCTTTATCCATCTCCAATCCCCACCCTACCCATGCATTTACCTCTCACACCACCCCATCCATGTATAAATTAAACAGCTAAGACGACATGACACATCCCTGGCGAAGTCCCACCTTTGCTGAATGTTTGTTCTTGGAGGAGACCCAGTGCTCCAATAACCCATAAATCAGTTAGAGAAGAAAATTCATACTGTTTTCAGTATTGTGCAAGTACTGGGCAGAACAAGATGAGATGTTCTATATTTTGTTTGATGAGGACATCTGAAGTTTATTGTGCTTATTACCATGCCAATTTCACACTTGTATGGAAACTAAATGTCCCTTGTACCTCCAGATGGATGTGACAGTGTTGACAGATTTTGAAGAGTGGCAAGCAGGGAGATGATTCCCTTTGACATTTATCTCACAGGACTAACACTTGTAGGTATCTATTACAGGTCCCCTGATAGGAGGAAGAGGAGGGAAACAGTTAAAAGTTACTTTACTTTATCATAATTAGAATCTTATTGTGTGATGACTGCCTGCAGTTTGATTCTGTGGCCAGGCCTGGCATTTCTATGTCAGGGCAACTGATAATTAATTATCACTTTCCATATAGGTTACGTGTGAATGATATTTTGACACAGCCTGAAGGGATTTGTCTCCGTCTTCTCTTTTTCTGCATGAGGGGATGGGAGGGGGGGGATGCTGATTAAGTCAAGTTGCCTTGCTGTGGATATGCTATCTTGCTGTATTGCTTCTAACCCAGGGCAATGGGTAGGATGCAGGGATGATCCATCATCCAGGAGGGGGGTGGTGAATGGGAGTGGAGTGTGTGGGGATGAAATGGGTTGGAGTGGAATTATGCCTTTTGACTTTGGCTACCTCCCTTGTGAGGGGGGAAAAAAACCCTTGGTATATGTATGTATGTATATAGCTTGGGGTAGGGGTTGGGCAGAGTAAAGCATCTGACTGATGTCAAAGAACTGCAATTCATTCTACCTTTGGGGAATCTGTAAACACCCTCCAACATAAAGGTTTTCTGGGTAAAAAGAAATACAGAATTAGTTACACATTAAATATGAAGATCAAGTAAATAATTACCTTCTCTGTCAACTTCTTCAGCAGCTTTGGTTCCATCATCATTACATGGTTCTTCAATTTCTTCCACAGTGTCTTCATAACCTTCCTTGTAATCTTCCATAACCTCTATGAAATCTAGTTCAGCATAATAATCATCACCTCCTGTACTCTTGCCTTCCTATTAACACAACCATGCTTTTGTTAATTCAGTCCATTATTTTAAACTTGCTGAAGACATACACAAAACAACTTACCTTCCTTTAATGACATAAACAGTGAAGCTACCAAAACAGACACAAGGTCTAAAATATCGAACACTTAAGGATATCGGCTTTAACTATTCACTCCCTCACTTTCCTCTTTCTTCCTCACAACTGATCTGACAGATAATACAAAGAATGAGGTGGGACTGTCCACACTCAAATAAAGAAGAGATACAGGAGACACACTTGGAGTCTTCAGACCTATGAAAGATATAGATAAAGAATAAAAGTAAATTACCTGATTAGCCTTAGTTTCACTTAATATTCTTCCAACATAGACTGCAATAAAGGTTCCTTTGGGAATATCATGTAAAGTACGTACACCCCAACCTCGTCTAGCAGTACGAAACAGCTGCAGCTTCAAGCGAAGTGGATGTTGTACAACTCGATTGAGGCATGTTGACTTGCATGTGCATCTGTGCATTTGGGTGAAAAAACAGTGTCAAACTGAGTGAAACATCTTTCAGTACAAGTGCAGAAATGTCTACATACACATAACCACAGTTTTTCATGTAAAACAAGTAATAATATAGGAATGGAATATATATGAAATGGAATGGGTGGGAGTGATTTCTATGCCTTTTTCTTTTTGGCTACCCCCCGTGTAGGGGGAAAAAGCCTTTGGTATATGTATGTATATTAACTGCTATAGGTAGATTTAAACACAAAGCTACCCACCCCCAAAAATATATATATATTTTGGTGCAAAGAAAAATAGTGTTCCCTGTAAAGATTTTACTAACAATGTCACACAACAAAAAGAAATCATGTGAGCACAGTATCCCTCCTAAGACAACAGCCTCAAGTTATGGCAAAAACCTATGTGCTTTCAGAGATAGAGGCTAGTTTACATCTCTGTATCCATCATTATTTTTCATTTCTGCGCCCATCTTAATAGCCTGCAACTTTGCTCATACTGCTCAGAATGTCATAAGAATGTAATGACTGCACTGACCATGGGTGTATTTTGCCTACTGGTTGTATTCTACATACATACTGTAGGGAAATGTAAACACCAGACTCGATGTGCAAGGTTTATTGTAAAGTGTCTCCTACTATATGGATCCCTGACTCCAGGTCTTCATGCATAAAGGATACATATATAAATACAATACATATCAATAGACTTCTCCCTTGTATGTGTCCATGGTTGAGTCAAACCACAAATCCACCCCACATCCATCCCACAACTATCAAAACCCAGTCATTGCCCCTCCCAGACAGAAGAGAGACTATTAAATTGTCTAAGCTTTGGAGGTTTGTGTCAAATGGTATTAACTTTGGATCAAAGAAAGGCATTACAGATACTCTCACCCCATTTTACATGAAAGATTGGTCTATGAGAAGATAATTAGACAAATCCAGTGTTGACTGTAACCTCATGATAATATTAACTGGAAATCCCACATACATCCTTAAATTGACATATATATTCCTGCCCCTCCTCGCATCTCCATGTAATTTTACATTTATCTTTACTTTAGAAAAAATTGAGGCTTACCTGGAGTTGCATTCATACAATCCTGTCTGAACTTGTTCATATAGTCTTCTGTGTTGATATCCAACATCTGGATTATTTACTCCATTCTTTATACGAGTTGATTCTATGGTTAGTTGCCAACATGCACATTTTGATTTATCCTGAGTTAGCAAAAATATTTATAAGGTAGTACAATAAATTATTTTATTTATATATGAGGCTTCTACTTTTGTAAACAATTGTTTTATATTCTATACAAAGTAAAAGGGGACAAACATGAATGTAGTGAATGTAGAGGATGGGGGGAAAGTCAATCCAGCACTCAATCTGTTGTACCAGATCTCTCTTGCAGGAGGCACATAGTCCCCAGGTAGCTGGCAACAACCACTGGACAGACCCATAGATCACTCAGGGAAGAAACATGGTATTGTCTAGGAATAGTTGAGTTTTGTCTGACTGTCTAGGAATAGTGTAGGATGAGGTACTCAGTGTCCTCTGTATGATGGTTGAATTTAGGAGAGTTTCATTCCATGGTCAGGCTGGTACAATAAATGGAGTCATTGGGAAATGTGGAGTTCCAGAAAACAATTGTAGAGGAGATGTGTCTAGAGAGTTAATGATAGTACATACAGTGTTAGGAAGAAAGTCAAGCAAAGTACACATGGGAGAGGGTGGTGGATGGAAGGGTGGTAGATAGGGCGTTAATGGACTATATAGTGTTAACCAGGAGAATAGTAGGAAGAGTTTTGGATGTACACGTTTTAAAGGGACAATTTTTTGGTGAAAGCTAAGTTGAGATTGGAGGATAGATGGAGGAAGAGGAAAATGACAGAAGGTGAGTGGTACTTGGAGTAATCTGCTTAAATGAGAAAGAAATGGAGGAGTACAAGAAGGTGAGAGAGGAGTGGGAGGGAGTGAAGGACAGAGCAGAACTAGGAGTGGAGGAGGAATGGGGATGGTTCAAGGAGGGAGTCACAAGGTGTGCACAGTTGGTGTGGGGAACAAGGAGGACAGGGGAAAATAGAACAAAGAGTAGTGAGTGGTGAGATAAAGCAAAGAAGGTTGTATAAGAGAAGAAGCAAAGATTTACAGATTGGTTACAAAATAGGACGAGAGAATCATATGAGAGGTACAAAGAACATGGAGGACAGGAAATAGAAGGAAGGGTAGTGAGTGGTGGGATGATGAACCAAATAAGGTTGTATAAGAGAAGAAGCAAACATTTACAGATTGGTTACAAAATAGGACAAGATAATCATATGAGAGGTACAAAGAAAAAGAAGGAGGCAAAGAGAACAGATGTGAAATGGGGTAAAATTATGACAGAATTTTTTTAGAGTAATTAAAAGATATTTTTGAAAGAAATTAAAAGGGGAAGTGGAGGCAAATCAAGTAGAGAAGAAAAGGTAAAAGGTGCAGATGGAGAGATGATAATGGAAGAGAAGGCAGAGTATTCTAGGGAGTTGCTAAATGTGAAGGAAGGTAGGGAAGCAAAGGTAGTTGCAATGGAAAGTGCCAAGAAAATCACAGTGATGAGTGAGGTAAATGGCGAAGAAATAAGGAAAGATGAAGTGAAAGCAATTAAAATGATGAGAGCAGGTAAGGTACCTGGGTTGGATGGGTGTCATGCGGAGTGTCTAAAAAAGGGAGGTACAGTGATAGTGGACTGGCTGGCGAGGTTGTTTAATGTTTGTCTAAAATAGGGTAGAGTGCTGGAGGACAGGAGGGGTGCCTGTATAGTTCCACTTTACAAGGGAAAAGGGGACAACTGTGTAGTAGTTTCAGAGGGATCAGTTTGTTGAGTGAAGTTGGGAAGGCTTATGGGAGAATTTTGATTGAGAGGATAAGGAGAGGAACAGAGGGAGTAATTGGTGAGGAACAGTGTGGGGGTTGTGTGGATCAGGTAGGGTTGTGTGGATCAGATTTTTGTGGTAAGACAGATATGTGAGAAAGTTTTATGGAAAAGGTAACAATGTTTTTTGGGCCTTTATAGATTTGGAAAAGGCTTATGATAGGGTAGACTGGAAGGTAATGTGGGAGGTATTGCAGATATATGGGATAGGAGGAAAGCTGTTAAGAGCAGCCAAGAGTTTTTATGAGAGTAGTAGAGCCTGTGTTAGAATTAGAAATGGAGTGCGGTTTAAGGTAAAGGTGGGAGGGACTTTAAAGGCCAGGGATGTGTTATGTTGCCTTGGCTGTTCAATTTATACATGGATGGGGTGGTGCAAGAGGTCAACACAAAGGTAATGGGTTGGGGATTGGAGATGGTTAAAGAAAATGGAGAAAAGTTGTTGTTTGCTGATGACTGCACTTTTGGCAGAATCAGAGGAGGGATTAAGGAGGTTTGTGACAGAGTTTGGGAAGGTGTGTGAAAGAAGGAAGTTGATGATAAATGTGGGTAAAAGTAAGGTGATGAGATGAACAAGGGGAGAATGTGGCAGCAAATTGGAAGAGAGTAAGGGAAAGAGACTGGAGGAAGTGGATAGTTTTAGATACTTGGGTGCAAATGTGGCAAGAAAGGGAGGAGTGGAGGTGGAATGTAGGTTGAGAGAAGCAAGTAAGTGCCTTGGGGGATTAAAAAGTGTAATGAGACAAAGACATTGGAAGTGGATGCAAAGAGGAGATTGTATGAAGGAGTGATTATGCCAACAGCACTGTATGGGGCAGAAACATGGAACATAAGAGAGGAAGAATTTAAATATGTATGAGTTGAAATGCCTGAGAAGTATGATAGAGGTTACTAAGCTGCTTCTGACCCAGGGCAGTGGACAGGATTCAGGGATGACCCATCATCAAGGAGGTGCCAAGATGAGAGGTGAGGGAGGAGGGTGGACGGGAGTGGAATATATAGGAAATGGAATGGGTGGGAGCGGTTTCTATGCCTTTTTCTTTTTGGCTACCCCCTGTGCAGGGGGAAAAAGCCTTTGGTATATGTATGTATGTACTAAGCTGGATAGAGTGAGAAACAAGGAGGTGAGGAGGAGAGCAAGGGTGGGAAGGGAGTTGGGAGATAGGGTTGTTGAAAGAGTATTGGGATGGTTTGGACACATGGAAAGAATGTGTGAAGAAAGATTAGTAAAAGAGGTGTGGAAGACAGATGTCGAAGGGGTGAACATAAGGGGGTGACCAAGGATGAGATGGAAGGATGGGGTAAAAGGGGCATTGGGAAACAGGGGTATGTCTGTTGAGGAAGGAAGGGAGAAGACAGAAGATATGGGTGAGTAGAGAATAGTTGTGTATGGATGATGCTGTGATGCATGGGAGTGGGTTAGGGAGTATTTTGATGCAGCCTGAAGGGATTTCTCCCCATCTTCTCTTTTTCTGCATGAGGGACAGGGGGGGGGGGTCACTGATTAAATGAAGCGGCCTTGCTGTAAATGTGCTGTGTCTTGCTACTTTGATTTTGATCCAGGCCAGTGCATGAGATGCAGGGATGGTCCACCTTCCAGGAGGAGCCAACAAAAGAGGGAGGGAGGGGTGGTGAATAGGAGTATGTGGGGATGAAATGGGTAGGGGTGAATCTATGCCATTGACTTTGGCTACCTCCCTTCTAAGGGAGAAAAAGCCCTTGGTATATGTATGTACTATCTTAAAGCTGTGGTGTCATAAACACAAGTGTGTTTGTGTGATTCTTGGAATTTATCTTTTGGGCTGATGGCAAGTGGCATTTGGTGGAGTATTGAGTTCCATGGTCTGTCTTGAAGAGCTTGTTTAGTGATTTGGGTATGAATGCATTCTTGTGTAGATGTAATATAAGGTATAGGGATGGTTGTTTTTCTTATCTTTTATCTTTGGGATTGAGGATGTTATTGTCATTCTCTAGACTGTCTGGCAGAGCAGTCCTGTCTCCCTGAGGAAGGCCATTGTCGGAACAGGATTTTCCCACAAATCCCTTATAGAGTATATATTATGTTGTTGGCATGGATAATTGTGTACAATTCAGTCTTCCATAATGTATTCTATGGTGCAGGGTGAAGTGTTACATCCTGGACAATTATCTGTGATGTGACAGTCATCTTCTGATAACTTAAGTGGATGGTGGCCACACCACAGACAAGCCAGGTGGATTCTGTCCTCTTGGGGGAGAGAGGATTCAGAATGGTGGATATCAGGGGGGCTGGCATGCAGCAACATGTTGTTTCTCAGTTTGTTGATGGAGCAGTAAGTGATATGATTATGGATATGCTTCTGGAGATAGATGTCTGGTGGCTGAGGAAGAAGAGAGTATTTGTGTGTGATATAGGTATTTGGGTGTTGTTTTGATGTTTCTTGGCATGTGTGGGTGTTCTGCCATATAATGTAGTGGGTGGGCTATGTTTGTGGAGGCTGTGGCATGTGTTTGATGAACATGGAATATTTCATAACTAATGAAGATAAACATAAACTCTGTACACACAATATTTAACTAATGAGAATGAATGAAAACTTTTGAACTAAGCTACATACCCAACAATCATCTTCGCAGTCACAGCATATTAGGAATCCTGGATCAGTGTTTAATGGCACACCTGAGGTAGGAATACGTATGTTCGAGTACTCCATGTGCAGTGGCTGGTTCTCATCTAAACTGTTCACACATGATACACCAATACTTTCTTGACACTTGCTGATGTCCTTCCAGATCATAAAAGAAATCCATTAATGATATTCTAGAAAAACTATAACAAACTTTTCAACAAATAAATAAATGAATAAATCAACAAAATAATAATAATGATTCCTAAGAATGACAACATTATTTCCACCTTGAATCTATCAATCATACAAAAATCAAAATAAAGAAACTCCTTACCTCTACCCATATAATTCTTTTGGACGGTTCCCAATAGTTGGCAATACGTATGTCTCTCTCAAATGTGAAACAGTCAATCTCCAATTTTGTGCTAGTCAGACGTAAGAAATGGAAGACATCCTCAATATTCCGCATCCGCCTTCCACATGGCCCAACATAACCCACCGATGTTTTGCAATTGCCTCGCTTTGCATGTCGGGATTTCAAAATCTGTCTGAAAAGGTCCTTTCATTAACCATTTACCAAAGTAAGTTCTCAAGATTGAGTAATTGTCCTACTAACCTCAGCCACTGTGGACATAAGTAAAATTTGCATGTATGTTTACCTAAGGAGAAGTTATAGTGGAATGGCTGGTGATTTTTTAATAACTGTCTAAAGGATGAAAGTGTATAAGGGAAAAGAGAACATATGAATGTAATACTTTTAGAGTGATAAGGTGTATGGAAGTAAATTGCTGTGATGAGAAGGGGAACAGAGGGAGTAATTAGGTAATAACAGTGTGGGTTTAGAAGAAGACCATCCATAGATCAAGTTTTTGCAGCAAGATATATAAATGAAAAGTTTCTGACAAAACTAAAGGTGGGACTTAGTCAGGGATGTGTTATGCCACCCTTACTCTTCAATTTATACATGGATGGGGTGGTGCGAGAGGTAAATGCAAGGGTAATGGGTCAGGGATTGGAGATGGTTAAAGAAAATGGAGAAAAGTGGAAGATAAGCCAGTTGTTGTTCACTGATGACACTGCGCTTGTAGCAGGATCAAAGGAGGGATTGAGGAAGTTAATGACAGAGTTTGGGAAGGTGTGGGAAAGAGGGAAATTAAAGATAAATGTGGGTAAAAGTAAGGTGATGAGATGTACAAGGGGAGAAAGTGGCACCAGACTGGAAGTGAGTATTAAGAGAGAGACTGGAGGAAGTGGATAGTTTTAATACTTGGTGCGAATGTGGCGGGAAAGGGAGGAGTGGAGGTGGAGGTAGAATGTAGATTGAGAGAAGCGAGTAAATGCCTTGGGGGATTAAAAAGTGTAATGAGAAATAGATATTTGGGAATGGATGCTAAGAGGAGATTGTATGAAGGAGTGATTGTGCCAACAGCACTGTATGGGGCAGAAACATGGAACATTAGAGAGGAAGAGAGGAGTTTGAACATGTTTGAGATGAGGTGCCTGAGAAGTATTATAGAGGTTACTAGGCTAGACAGAGTGAGAAATGAGGAGGTGAGGAGGAGAATGGGGATGGAAAGGGAGTTGGAAGATAGGGTTGATGAAAGAGTATTGGGATGGTTTGGACACATGGAAAGAATGAGTGATGATAGACTAGTAAAAGAGGTGTGGAAGGTAAAGGTGGAAGGAGTGAATATGAGGGGGGCAACCTAGGATAAGATGGATGCATGGGGTAAAAGGGGCATTGGGAAAGAGGGGAATGTCTGTCGAGGAAGGACAGGAGAGGACAGAAGATAGGGGTGAATGGAGATTGGTTGTGTATGGATGATGCTGTGATGCATGAGGTGGAGTGGGTGGGGGATGGGGGATGAGGGAGTATGGGTGAGAAATAAATTGACACTGCCCGAAGGTATTTTGGCCCATCTTCTTTTTCTGCATGAGGGGACAGAGAGGGGGGTTGCCCAATTAATAAGGTGGCCTTGCTGTGGATGTGCTGTGTCTTAGGACACTGCTTCTGACCCAGGGCAGTGGGCAAGATGCAGGGGTGACCTGTCATCCAAGAATTACCAAGATAAGAGGAAGGGAAGTGGGTGGATGGGAGTGGAGTATGTTGGGGATGGAGTGGGTGGGAGTGGTTTTATGCCTTTGTGTTTTTGGCTACCTCCCTTGTAAGGGGAAAAAAGCCTTTGGTATGTGTATGTATGAATTTGGAAAAGGCATATGAGAGTGTTAATAGGTGTTATGAAGTGTGTTGTAGATGTATGGGACAGGAAGTCTGTTGAGGGTATTCAAAATTTTTCACATAGGTAAAAGTGCTTAACATTTCATAACAGAATAATACAAATTAGGGGATCCCTAGTCCACTCATTCCATTCCATTTATTCAACTTCTACAAAATACATGGGATCATAGTAGCAGCATTCTTCTCCCAAATGGAGGTGCTGTGTCTTGCTGCACTGACTCTGACTCTATCAGTGAGTGGGGAATGGGGATGACCCTTCCTCCATAAGGAGCAGAGATGTTATTTTTTTTATTTTTTTTTATTATTTTTTTTTTTTAAGTGTGGGACAGGTAAAGGGTGTATGTGTGCTTTGACTCAGCCATCCCCCAAGTAAGGGAGAATGGGCCTTTTGGTATGTATACAATAATAGCATAAAGGATCTTGTGTGTGGGTCAGGAATGGAAAGTGAAATTTTTTAATTTACCTTGTTTTACCTAGTTGTATTATATGGGAAGGGAGCTATGCTTGTGATTATTATTATTACTCCAAGGTCTCTTTCCAAGTTCACTTTTTTTATTTCTTCACCAATTTTATAATTTTCTGATATTCTGTTTTTACTTTTTCCAAACTCCATTATACTAAATTTTTTATATTGAAGTTCACTTCCCATTTTTTAGTCCATTTCCAGATTTTGCCCAGGTCTGATTGTAATGATTCACAATCCTCCTCTGTTCTTACTTTCTTTAGTATGAGCATTTTTGTGTCATCTGTGAAGAAATTCATATAACACTCCACTCCTTCATCCATGTCATTTATATATATGGCAAACATGATAAGAGCCAGCACCATCCCTTGTGGGACACCTCTTATCATTTCTTCCCATTTTGAGTATTTGTCTCTAATTACTACCCTCATTTTTCTCCCAGTCAGGAAGTCATCCATCCATTCCAATTTACCTCCAATCCCACCTATTGATTCTATTTTTCTTATTAATCGAAAGTGGGGCTGTGCAAAGGTTGTGTATTGTCACCATATTTGTTCAATGTGCATATGGATGGGGTGGTGAGGGAGGTAAATGTGAGAGTGCTACATAGAGGTTTCAAGCTGGAGAGTGACAAGGGAGGGAAGTGGAAGGTGAGCTTGTTGTTGTTTGTGGATGACACTGAACTTGTCTCCGAGTCTGAGGAAAGCCTGAATCAGTTGATGGCAGAGTTTAGTGTGCGAGAGGAGAAATCTGAAAATAAATGTGGACAAACTAAAATGATGAGATGTATGGAGAGTGATGATAGTGGTGGGTTGGAGTTAAGCTTCAAGGTTGGAACAAATGGAGAGTTTTATGTACTTGGGGTCACAAGTACCAATAAATGGAGTAGTTGAGGTGTGGGTGAATCATAGAATAAAGGAGGCAAGTAAGTGTCTTGAGTGAATAAGAAGCATTGGTGTCTGGTGATGAATTGAAAGTGAAGGTTGTATGAAGAAATGATTGTGTCCATGCCACTGGAGTGGAGGCTTGGATTTGAAAGGAGGCAGAAAGGAAGAATCTGAATGTATTTGAGAAATATGGTACATGTTACAAGGATGGACAGATTGAGAAACGTGGACATGAGGCAGAGAGCAGGAGTGGAGAGAGAGCTATTGCATAGGCTAGATCAAAGAGTAATGAGATAGTTTTGGCATATGGAAAGAATAAGTGAGAAAAAACTAGCAAAAAGAGTGTGGGAAACAGAAGTGGTTGGAATGAACTTGAGAGGAAGACCAAGAATGAGATTATTGGACAGGATGAAAGGGGTATTATGCAAAAGGAAATTCTGTTGAACAAAGAAAGGAGTGGATAACATTGGAGTGAATTGACAGTGTTTGTAAATGGTTGAAGAAATGCTATGGTTTGAAGGGATCTTCTTGTCTGTTTCATTATCATAATCATTATTCTTTATATATGTATAGTTTGTCAGTTCCTACTGTGAAGTTCTATGTCTCAATGAATTGCCTTTAACCCAATCAATATTATAGGATATAAGGCCCTTTTATCCATGCAGTGCCAAGGTGGGGAGGGTGACAAATAGATACAGGATGGATGTGGAATGGGTATAGGGGGGTCTATACCTTGACTCAGCCATCCCTTTCATCAGTGGAAAAAGGCCTTCTGGTACATACACGTGTACAGGGGGTCCTCAAGTTATGTTGAAGATCCATTCCTATGGACTGACATATGGCGATCTTCAACGCAAGTCAGAATTACCATAGCCTAAGTCACATACCTAAATACTCTAAAGTCATAAATATATATCAAGATACAGAACTAGGCTATAGGAAAATGAAAATGAAAGCATTAATATAGTGTAGAAAAATTACATATAAATATATATATACAGTATATATATATATATATACATATATATATATATAATATATATATATGAAAAAACTCAAGCACAAGTACACATGGGAGAGGGTGGTGGATGAAAGGGTGGTAGATAGAGCATTAATGGACTATACAGTGGTAACCAGGAGTAGAGTAGGAAGAGTTAAGGATGTACATGTTCTAAGGGGAGAGACTGGAGGAATATCACATCCTTTTTTGGTGGAAGGTCAATTGAGAGTGGAGGACAGGTGGAGAAAGAGGAAAAAGGCAGAAGGTAGGGGGGTACTGAAAGTGAACTGCTTAAATGAGAAGGAAAAGGAGGAGTATAAGAAGAAGCTGAGAGAAGAGTGAGAGGGAGTGAAGGATAGAGTAGAACTAGCAGTGGAGGAGGGATGGGGATGGTTCAAGGAGGATGTCATTAGGTGTGCAAAGATGGTGTGTGGAGCAAGAAGGATGGAAGGAAATAGAAGGAAGGATAGTGAGTGGTGGGATGAGAAAGCAAAGAAGGGTGTAGATGAGAAGAAGAGAGCTTTCATAGATTGGTTACAAATTAGGATGAGGGAATCATATGAGAGGTACAAAAGAGAAGAGAAGTAAAGCATAAGATAAAAGAGGCAAAGAGGAGAGCAGGTGTGAAATGGGGTAAGAGTATGACAGACAATTTTGAAAGTAACAAAAAAATGTTTTGGAAAGAAATTAAAAGAGGAAGAGGAGATGAATAAACTAGGGTAGAAAAGGTGAAAGGTGCAGATGGAGAGATGATAATAGAAGAGAAGGGAGTAAGAGGAAGATGATCAGAGTATATTAAGGAGTTGCTAAATGTCAAGGAGGATAGGGAGGGGAAGGTAGATGCAGTGGGAAGCGCTAAGAAAACAATTGTGATGAGTGAGGAAAATAAAGGAGAAATAAAGAAAGATAAAGTGAAGGCAGTTGTTAAGATGATGAGAGCAGGCAAAGCACCTGGGTTGGATGGATGTTATGCAGAATGTTTGAAAAAAGGAGGTACAGTGATGGTGGACTGGCTGGTGAAGTTATTTAATGTTTGTTTAAGAAAGGGTAGAGTGCCCGAGGACTGGAGGAGTGCCTGTACAGTTCCACTTTACAAGGGAAAAGGGGACAAAATGTGAGTGTAGTAGTTTCTGAGGGATTAGCTTGTTAAGTGTAGTTGGGAAGGCTTATGGGAGTGTCTTGACTGAGAAGATTAGGAGAGGAATAGAGGGAGTAATTGGTGAGGAACAGTGTGGGTTTAGGACATGTGGGGGTTGCGTAGATCAGATTTTTGTGGTAAGAAGGTATGGTGAGAAAGCTATAGGAAAAGGTAAGGATTTTTTTGGGGGGGCTTTTATGGATCTGGAAAAGGCTTATAACAGGGTAGACAGGAAGGTAATGTGGGAGGTATTGCAGATACATGGGATAGGAGCAAAGCTGTTAAGAGAAGTCAAGTGTTTTTATGAGAGTACTTGAGCTTGTGTTAGGATTGGAAATAGAGAGAATGAGTGGTTTGAGGTAAAGGTGGGACTTCATCAGGAATGTCTTATGTCACCCTGACTGTTCAATTTATATATGGATGGGGTGGTGCAAGAGGTAAATGCAAGAGTAGTGTGTCAGGGATTGGAGATGGTTAAAGAAAATGAGAAAAGTGGATAAGCCAGTTGTTGTTTGCTGATGACACTGCGCTTGTGGCAGGATCAGAGGAGGGATTGAGGATGTTAGTGACAGAGTTTGGGAAGGTGTGCGAAAGAAGGAAGTTGAAGATAAATGTGGGTAAAAGTAAGGTGATGAGATGTATAAGGGGTGAAAGTGGCAGCAGACTGGAAGCTAGTATTAAGGGAGAGAGACTGGAGGAAGTGGATAGTTTTAGATACTTGGATGTGAATGTGGCAGAAAAGGGAGGAGTGGAGGTGG
This sequence comes from Oratosquilla oratoria, assembly GCF_046742065.1. NCBI lineage: Eukaryota > Metazoa > Arthropoda > Malacostraca > Stomatopoda > Squillidae > Oratosquilla > Oratosquilla oratoria. The sequence goes on along the minus strand of NC_134817.1, from coordinate 38,759,971 downwards.
AGGTAGAATCTAGATTGCAAGAAGTGACATTTGAGAATAGATGCAAAGAGGAGATTGTATGAAGGAGTGATTGTGCCAACAGCATTGTAAGGGGCAGAAACATGGAACATAAGGGATGAAGAGAGGAGTTTGAATGTGTTTGAGATGAGGTGTCTGAGAAGTATGATAGGGGTTACTAGGCTGGATAGAGTGAGAAATGAGGAGGTGAGGAGGAGAACAGGGGTGGAAAGGGAGTTGGGAGGTAGGGTTCATGAAAGAGTATTGGGATGGTTTGGACACATGGAAAGAATGAGTGATGAAAGACTAGTAAAAGAGGTGTGGAAGGAGTGAACATGAGGGGTCAACCTACGATGAGATGGAGGGATGGAGTTAAAGGTGCATTGGGAAAAAGGGGAATGTCTGTTGAAGAAGGACGGGAGGGGACAGAAGATAGGGGTGAATGGAGAATGGTTGTATATGAATGATGTTGTGATGCATGAGGTGGAGTGGGTGGGGGATGGGAGGTGAGGGAGTATGTACGAGAAATAAATTGACACAGCCCAAAGGGATTTTTCCCCATCTTCTCTTTTTCTGCATGAGGGGATAAAGAGTTGAGGGTCGCCAATTTTATGAGGTGGCCTTGCTGTAGATGTGCTGTGTCTTGTGATACTGCTTCTGACCACATCCCTACCTTTTGTCCTTTTCCTCTTTCTACTCTATCATCCACTCTCAACTTACCTTCCACCAAAAAATGATCTGATAATCCCCCACTCTCTCCCCTTAGAACATGTACATCCTTAACTCTTCCTACCATATTCCTGGTTACCACTATATAGACCATTAATTCTCTATCTACCACCCTTCCATCTACCACCTTCTCTCATGTGTACTTATGCTTGACTTTCTTCCTATACACTGTGTTTGTTATCATCAACTCTCTAGACACATCCCTACCATCAACTCTCCACTACAATTTTTTCCTGGAACTCCATAATTCCCAACCACTATTGGTTCATTTCTTCCTCTAGCATTAAAGTCTCCCAATACCACTAATTTGATATTTCTCCCTAATTCCTCTATACATATACCAAAGGGTTTTTTCCTTCTTATAAGGGAGATAGCCAAAAAACAAAGGCATAAAAACCACTCCCCCTCCCATTCCATCTCTATCATACTCCACTCCCCTCCACCCTCATATCTTGGCACCTCCTAGATGACGGGTCATCCCTGCATCTCACCCACTGTCCTGTGTCAGAAGCAGTGTCACAAGACACAGCACACCTACAGTAAGGCCACTTCATTAAATCGGCGACCCCTCTCTCTGTCCCCTCATGCAGAAAAGGAGAAGGGGAGAAACCTCTTCGGGCTGCGTCAATTTATTTCTCACACATACTACCTCACCCCCCATCCTCCACCCATTCCACCACATGCATCACAGCATCATCCATATACAACCATTCTCCATTCACTCCTATCTTCTGTCCCCTCCCGTCCTTCCTCAACAGACAATCCCCTCTTTCCCAATGCCCCTTTTACTCCATCCATCCATCTCATCCTAGGTCGCCCCTCATGTTCACTCCTTACACATCTGCCTTCCACACCTCTTTTACTAGTCTTTCATCACTCATTCTTTCCATGTGCCCAAACCATCCCAATACTCTTTCATGAACCCTACTTCCCAACTCCCTTTCCACCCGTTCTCCTCCTCACCTCCTTGTTTCTCACTCTATCCAGCTCAGCAACCCCTATCATAATTCTCAGGCACCTCTTCTCAAATACACCTGAAAAAGAACAGTTTCCCATACAGAGTGATCGATGTCTGGAACAAACTAAACTGTGAAACAGTGAATGCCAGAACTATACACGAGTTCAATATTAAATTGGATGTGGAGAGATACGAAAATGGGTCACAACGAGCATAGCTCCTGTCCTGTAAAATACAACTAGGTAAATACATTCAAATTCCTCCTCTTATGTTCATGTTTCTACCCCATACAATGGTGTTGGCACAATCATTCCTTCATACAATCTCCTCTTAGCATTCATTCCCAGATGTCTATTTCTCATTACACTTTTTAAACCCCCAAGGCATTTACTCATTTCTCTCAATCTAGATTCTACCTCCACCTCCACTCCTCCCTTTTCCGCCACATTCGCACCCAAGTATCTAAAACTATCCACTTCCTCCAGTCTCTCTTCCTTAATACTAGCTTCCAGTCTGCTGCCACTTCTCCCCTTATACATCTCATCACCTTACTTTTACCCACATTTATCTTCAACTTCCTTCTTTTGCACACCTTCCCAAACTCTCTCACTACCTTCCTCATTCCCTTCTCTGATCCTGCCATACGCACAGTGTCATCCACAAACAACAGCTGGCTTATCTCCCACTTTTCTCCCTCTATACACTCATTTAAATCCATCCAAAAAGCCTCCCTTTCCTCTACACTCTTCTCACTACCAGGCCCATATGCACTTACAAAACCCATATCTCCCTTCCCAGCTTCATATTCATACACATTAACCTTGAAGAAACCTCCCTCCACTCCACTACACTCTTACCTACCTTTTCACTTACTAGCATAGCCACCACTTCTCTCTTTTGTCCTCTCTTCACTCCTGAGAACCTCCCAACTACACTCCCAAACTCACACTTGCCCCTCCCTCTTAATTTAGTTTCACTCAATGCCAACACATCCATCTTCTTACAAACATACTGCCTATCTCTTCCCTTTTACTCTCATCTGTACCACATCCACACACATTAAAAGATCCAAACCTTAGGGTACTGGTTGGAAAATTCCTAGAACCTCTTATGCCTTTACTTTTTTTAGGAATGTCCCCTTTGGAGCTACAGGGAGAAGGATGCCTAGTCTTAATCCCTGTCTATTTTTTGTCACCTCTTACAACTCAAGTGGGAAGACTTGTTGGCAGTATTCTTCCCCCCCACCACAGGGGGAAAGGACAAATGAAGCTGTACATTTTGTACCACCATAAAGTCAGACAATGCATGGCAAGGATGACATAGGATCCCCTGTATAAACCAATCTACCACATATAGATGATATCCAACTGGGCAATAGTGAATACAGACTTTGGAAATGATACAGAAAAGATGATGTGGGAAGTGGAATGATGGCAGTGAAGAATAACATACTTATGGATAGTGTGACACTGGGAGAAATTAAGGCAATCATATTCTTACAGCAATCAAGATTTCAGAAAATGGTAAGAAAATTACAGAATACAATACTACAACCTATTTCATACCTTCTCCAGCCAAAAAACATTGGAAACAGGAGAGGTGACTTTCCCTTGTGCATAACCATGTCTCCACCTAGGAGTTCCACACATTTAGAAGAACACTCATGGGGTGCATATTGTGGTATGGTTGTGGTAACCTCTAGAATCTAGGAAAAGGAGAAAAAAATAACAATAATGATAATGCACTTATGTATGTATGAATAAACTTCAACAATACTGATCTTAAAATTACAGTTGAAAAGTATACCATAAATAATAGGATAATAATAATAATAATAACTTTTGCCAAGTTTAACTTATGAGAGCCACACAGCTCCATGGTAATCAGCAACAGTCCTTGAGTCTTTCCATTGTTCTCTCTGGAGAGAAATATTGGACTGTTATACATGTTGTCTTAGTATGAGTCACTGAATCTTAGGTCTCCTTATATCAGAAAGTGGAGGAAAGATAGCCAAAGTTAATAGAGGAAAAGATCTTGAACCTGAACTGTAGATCAAGTGCCAACTCCTAAGGGTTGCATCTCTAAGGGGAGTGTCTCAAAACTGTGTGACACAGACATGATTCTCCCTGAGTGTCTTTCTCGCAGGTCTACCATGTGCAGGATCCCATCATTAGACCCACATCAATGGGTGCAGGAAGTCAGCTCATGTTAAAAGTGTTTAGTTGCATGTAAAGCCATTGACTTTGTCCTTGTGCTCAGACAGGCTTAGAAAGTGGCAGTCATTAGTAGGTAATGGGAAATGAACCGAGGTCTATCAAGTTATGACCCAAATGCTGAACACAAACCACCACAGGGCATAACTTCTTCATTCTCAAAACTCTACAGCAAAACAGAACTTACAAATATTTTCACTTGGATATGGGGGATCATTACACTACTAATCTTTTGTACTACAAAAGTTGCACAATACTACTCTTTCCTAAGAATGGATTATGTTGAAATACAGTAAAAGCTGAAGTAGCAAGTAAATCTAAACTCCCAAAATTTATGTTATCATTACTTACCCTGACAATGCCTTTGCGCTCCTGTTCCAGTAAGGTTATGACATCCCGAGGGAGAACCGGGGAGGATATAGAGCTGGCCTTCCTTGTATATGACCTACGTTCAAGCCTTGCTGTAAAGGAAAAATTAGTAATTAGATCAATAAATATATCAATAAATCAGAAAAAAAAAAAAAAAAAAAAAAGTTAACTGAAATTGCATACAAACAGTAAGAACCAAGATTGATCAATTTGTAACAATATCCCTCAGGTGACTTGAATAGTCTGCCTTTCAAACACACCATCAGGAGGTACAATCCATAGAAAAAATCCCACACTAATACAACACAAACAACAGTTCAATATTTATTTCCACTTAAAAGAATGAGAAGGTCTGAGGTTTGTTACTTGTTCCTATAAGGTTATTCCATCTCCCGCGCATGGCTTTCATGATCCCTTGTCACCTCATTTTTCCTCAGCTTCCCAAAATTGGTATTTAATTAGAAACAACCTGCATTTCTATCTTTTTGGAACAATATCACACCATGAAGGTGGTAAATGAGGTTTTTAAGGAGGGAAGCAGAATGGAGGGATAGTAGATGTTGTCATCACCATTCTTCAAATATAAAAGAGTGCTGCATGACTTGGATAAGAAGGAATGTTACTAAAATCACTAAAATATCAGCTACATAAAACTTTGCAGTCAATGCCCTATACCAGAGCTTCCCAATTTATATTAACTGTTTCACTTTTCCCTATTCACACCTTAAGTTCTTTTTCTTCAACATCTTCACTTACATACATACATACAGTAAAACAAGAGGACATGGAAAAAAATTGAAAAAGGATAGTTATAGAAAAAACTTGAAAAGGAACAGTTTCCCACACAGAGCGATAAATACATGGAACAAATTAGACAACAAAACAGTATGTGCTAACACTATACAAGATTTTAAGATAAAACTTGATGCGGAGAGATACAAAGACGGGTCACCACGAGCATAGCTCCCCTCCCATATATTACAACTAGGTAAATACAACTAGGTAAATACATATACCAAAGGCTTTTTCCCCCTTACACGGGCGGTAGCCAAAAAGAAAAAGGCATAGAAATCACTCCCACCCATTTCATTTCCCATATATTCCACTCCCCTCCACCCTCCTCCCTCCCTCTTCACTTAGAAGACAATAATCTGATATACTTCTTCCTGCTGTTCTTAACACTGTCAAAGCCACTTTCTCTCCTTTCAGCTTTAGATCAATGGCCACATGATCAATTACAATTCTTTTTGGGGAGGGAGGGGGGATTCATACTATAAATTTCCAAATAATTTTTTAAAAACTTAAATAATCTAAGAAATTTATAACCTCTACTTGGGTGTCTAACAGTTGTTATTTTTTTTTTTTTCCTAATGGAGGATGTCCAAGACCAGAGTAATGAATAAGGCCCACTTATATCTATTCATCCATCTATATACCACAGGGTTCTTCTCCCTAATAAGGGAAGTAACCAGTCAATGTATGCAGCCACTCCCACTCTCTCTCTCACTCACACACACACTATCGAGCTTGCTTATATCTTTTGCACACAAGGAAGGATATGAGCAAGATTGAGAGAATACAAAAGGCAGCAATCAATCTGGTCCCCCACTCAACAGATAAACCAAATGAGGAAGGACTAAAAGCACTGGGTGTGCCAACTTTGTAAGATTGAAGAGAAAGAGGTGATACAATTATAGTACTTATGTCACTAAAGGGGATAGATTTCATTGACAGAAGAGATCTCTAATTAAGAGTGGGAGGGTTTTAAGTGGTCATGGAAAAAATAAAGAAAAATCACATGTCTAAAGGATATGAAGAAATACAGTTTTCCATACAGATGCATAAATACTTGGAGAGTATAGGTGATATAACCCAAGCTCAAACAATGCATGAATTCAAATCTGAATATAATAACTGAAATTCAAGGATGTAGATTAAGTTGAAACTGTACATGAGTTTGAGGCTAAGTATAATGAATAGGAGAGGAGGAGATGAGGCCCAATGAGCATTGCTCCTTCCCTGTATAATACAATTAGGTAAACACACCTATTAAATGTCAATGAAAGTGGCATTAGACTACTTGGATGAGGAAATGATTAAAAAAATATTAGTTACACTAGTAAGACCAAAACTCGAGTACACAGCAACACTATGGACACCCAATACTAAAAAGAATATAAAGAAATTAAAAAGAATACAAAGAGCAGCGACAAAGTTGGCACCAACTCTCTCCAAATTAACATTTGAACAAAGATTGTCCAAATTGGAATTACCAACTCTGGAACAAAGAAGAGAAAGAGGAGATCTGCTGACTATTTATAGAATCATGAAAGGAATGGAAATCCTAGATAGGAATGATTTACTAAAATGGAACAATGGAAAAACAAGAGGACACGAAAAGAAACTAAAAAAGGATAACTATAGATGAGATCTGAAAAAATATAAAATAAATAAATAAAAATAAAAAATAGCTTCCCACATAGAGTACTGGAAACCTGGAATAATTTAGATAAAGAAACTGTGTGCAAACACTATTCAAGATTTTAAGAAAAACTTGATGCTGAAAGATTCAAAGATGGGTCACCACGAGCAGAGCTCCCTTCCTGTATAGTACAACTAGGTAAATAAAAAAATAATACACACACACAAGAAGCTAAAGAAGTACAGTTACAGAAGAGATTTGAAAAAGAATAGCTTCCCACACATAGTGATTGATGTCTGGAACAAACTAAACAGGGAAACAGTGAGTGCCAAAACTATAAAAGATTTTAAGAACAAACTGGATGCTCTTGTCCCCTATAATACAAACATATACCAAAGGCTTTTCCCCCTTACAAGGGAGGTGGCCAAAAAACAAAGGCATAAAAACCATTCCATCCCCAATACACTCCACTCCCCGCCACCCTCTACCCTCCCTCTTATCTTGGCACCTCCTGGATGACGGGTCATCCCTGCATCCTGTCCACTGACCTGGGTCAGAAGCAATGTCTCAAGACACAGCACATCTACAGCAAAGCTGTTCCATCAATTTGGCAACCCCCCCTTCTCTGTCCCCTCATGCAGAAAAGGAGAAGACAGCAAGAAATCCCTGCATCAAATTTTTCTCACACATACTACCTCACCCCCCATCTCCTCACCCATTCCACCTCATGCATCACAACATCATCCATATACAACTATTCTCCATTCACTCATGTCTTCTGTCCTCTCCTGTCCTTCCTCAACAGACATTCCCCTCTTCCCCAAAGCCCCTTTCACCCCATCCATCCATCTCATCCTAGGCCGCCCCCTCATGATCACTCCCTCCATATCTGCCTTCCATACCTCTTTTACTAGTGTCCTTTTTCCATGTGTCCAAACCATTCCATAAAATACAACTACAACCACTCCTCATTTAACGACGACAATTGGGACCAGCGTCGCCGTCGTTAACCGAATTGGTCGTTAAGCGAAAGTGTATACATATACGTACATGTACTGTATGTACAATGTCCAGCAATACGTGTATCCTTATTTTCGTGTATTTTCCCTCTTTTATACAGTACATTAAAGCTTTATTTACTGTTTTGATAGTACAGAAAGCCCTCAAATAACACGGTGGTTAGGTTCCTGAAATTACCGTGTATGACCAAATCTGTGTATGCTGACATTCCATATTAAATACCGGGGTATTTTTTTAGTTTCGACCTTGGGCGCAATATAGCAATAGAAAATTAATTATTAATTTTGTAAATTAAAATGTATCAACGTAATATGCAATTTTGTGGGAGGAAATGAGAATAAAAAATACCTTGCTACAAGCAAATATGCTAATGAACGAAGTCGGTAGCATAGTATCAGGACACCATCATGTCGTCTGTCAATTGACGGCCTCGGTACTTCTGACAGTACCTCGCCAGGTATATTTTCTTGAAGGAATGTTATGGAGCGGAGATACATGGATTCCTTCAAGCTGCAAGAACTTTGTATACCCCGTAAGCTGAGAGAGTGGTTGAAAAGCCCGCCAACGTCTCTCACGACAACAACAACGAGGACGAGCCAGATGACATTTAATTTGCAGGTAATGATTTATTAAACACAGGTTAGGTTAGGTTAGTTTAGTTTAGGTTAGACGAATTTATCCTTTCATTTCTTCGACGTCGGCATCTATCATAACAAACATGGCGTACTTCGTTACTTACAAAATCTGTTTTAGCACCTTTTTTCTTTTTTTATTTCCACTCACAAAATTGCATATTACGTTGATACATTATAATTTACAACATTAATAATTAATTTTCTATTGCTATATTGCGCCCATGGTCGAAACTAAAAATTTACCAATACCGGTATATACTGTACCCCAGGTAGTTTTTGCAGCTTGCATGATGGTAATGTAGACCTAAGCTTCAGAACACTTTACCTCACAGCTAATATCCACTGTACAAGTTCATTTATAACATCATACAAACTTGCCTCAGCCAACTTATCGTACACGACGTTGTAACTTCGGGAGATTTACGTTACACGAATATTGGTCTGTCATAAAGCCCGTCATTACTCCGCGTTGTCGTTAACCGAGTAGGTCGTTAAACGAGGAGTGGTTGTATGTAAATACACACACACCTAGTTGTAATTACAAAAGAGAAGCAGCTGTATTTATTGAGTGACTGAAATAGTAAAAGAAGTTTCAATTAAATAGTGTATTAAATACACAAAATGGAGAAAGAAAAAGAAAAAGAAAAAGTGAACCAATGAAGAGAGGTTTGGACAACTCAAAGGTGGGACAACAATGTTTTTCAGGATTTCCAAAAGAAAGAGGATTATTAAGCAGAGGTTTAGATGTGGAAAAAGAACCTAGGTATACAAATGAACTAAGGAGTCAGGATATTGCTGATTTGATGCAGGAATTAATAGATTTGAAAGATGAATATAGGACAATGTAAAGAGATAAACCAACAACAAGGAGCTAATGAAGAGATAAACAAAGAGCTTAATGAATTAAATATGGTCAGAAGTGATAACAAAAGAATGAAAAATGAAGATAAAAGTAAAAATAAGGCGTTGAAAAAAGAATTCAAAGAATAAATACAAGCAGTGACCAAGAAAGTAGGAGAAACAATTAAGGAGATGGATCTCCTAGAAATAAAGAATCTATGGAAGCTAGAACAAGAAAATAAGAAAATAACCTTTAGAAAATAATGCAGCAGCAGGTAGAGGAAAATGCTAAAGAAATGGTATTTAAAGTAATTAAAGAAATGGAAAACTGAGTAAGAGACACAGTGGATAAAAAAAGTGCACTGTAGTTTATGGTATTAAAGAAAAATATAATGTACACAGATACCAAAGAGAAAAAGAGAAAGAAATTGCAAAAGCAATTCTGAAAGAGATACAAGAGGAGGGACAGGTAATGGACAAAGAGAAGAAGTACAAAGAATGGGACTGCACTCTAGAGAAGAAAAAGGTATAAGCCATTAAATTCAAACTAAGGTCTCAAAAGCATCAAAGCTGGCAAATAGTGAAAATTACAAAAATGTATGGATAAAATAGAAATGAGTGATGAGGAAAAGGAGAAAGACAGGACACTTGGAAATGAAGCAGATAAAAAAAATGAGAAAAGAACAGACTAAAAAGAATAAGTTTTTCTAGAGAGTACTAGACCTGAGGCTGAGAAAACGGTACATAAAAAAAAAAAAAAAAAAAAACATACATACATATACCAAGGCTTTTTCCCCCTTTCAAGGGGGGTAGCCAAAAAGGGAAAGGCATAAAATCACTCTCACCCATTTCATCCCTAAATACACTCCACACCCCTCCCACCCTCCCTCTCATCTGAGCACCTCCTGGATGACGGGTCATCCCTGCACCTTGCCCACTGCCCTGGGTCAGAAGCAGTGTCGCAAGACACACCACATCCACAGCAAGGCCGCTTCATTTAATCGGCGACCCCCACTCTCCGTCCCCCCTTGCATATAAGGAGAGGACGGGGAGAAATCCCTTCGGGCTGCGTCAAAATTTGCTCACACATACTACCTCACCCCCCACCCCCCCGCCCATTCCTCCTCATGCAATCACAACATCATCCATATACAACCATTCTCCACTCACCTCTGTCTTCCGTCCTCTCCCGTCCTTCCTCAACAGACATTCCCCTCTTCCCCAAAGCCCCCTTCACCCCATCCATCCACCTCATCCTAGGACGTCCCCTCATGTTCACTCCCTCCACATCTGCCTTCCATACCTCTTTTACTAGTCTTTCTTCACTCATTCTTTCCATGTGTCCAAACCATCCTAATATTATTTCATCAACCCTATCTCCCAGCTCCTTTTCCACCCCTGTTCTACTCCTCACCTCCTAATTTCTCACTCTATCTAGCCTAGTAACCCCCACCATACTTCTCAGACACCTCATCTCAAACACATTCAAACTCCTTCTCTCTTCTTCTCTTATGTTCCAAGTTTCTGCCCCATACAGTGCTCTTGGCACAATCACTCCTTCATACAGTCTCCTCTTCGCATCCATTCCTAAATGTCTATTCCTCATTACACTCTTTAATCCACCAATACATTTACTCGCTTCTCTCAATCTACATTCTACCTCCACCTTCACTCCACCTTTTCCTGCTACATTTGCACCCAAGTATCTAAAACTATCCACTTCCTCCAGTCGCTCTCCCTTAATGTTCACTTCCAGTCTACTGCCACTTTCACCCCTTGTACATCTCATCACCTTACTTTTACCCATATTTATCTTTAGCTTTCTTCTATCACATACTCTCCCAAACTCTGCCACCAGCTTCCTCAATCCCTCCTCCGATCCTGCCACAAGCGCAGTGTCATCCGCAAACAACAGCTGGCTCACCTCCCACTTTTCTCTTACTTAAACAAATGCTTTTTGTAGATCTAAGAAGGCACAATCTGCCCATACATCCCTTTCTTTCATTATTTCTATTAGCCTAGAGTAAAAGCAAATCAAGTATGTGTCACATGATATTTCACATGATATTTCACGGAGAGTGGGGGTCGCCGATTTAATGAAGCGGCCTTGCTGTGGATGTGGTGTGTCTTGCGACACTGCTTCTGACCCAGGGCAGTGGACAAGGTGCAGGGATGACCCGTCATCTAGGAGGAGCTAAGATGAGAGGGAGGGTGGAGGGGTGTGGAGTGTATTCAGGGATGGAATGGGTGGGAATGATTTTATGCCATTTCCTTTTTGGCTACCTCCCTTGTAAGGGGGAAAAAGCCTTGGTATATGTATGTATATATATATACACATACATATATACACCAACCTTACCAGAGAAGTAGCCAAAGTCAAAAGGCATAATTCCAATCCCATCCATTTCATCCCTACCATTCCACTCCCATCCACCACCCCTGCCTCCTCATCTTGGCTCCTCACGGATGACAGGTCAACCCTGCATCTCACCCATCAACCTGGGTCAGAAGCAATGCAGCAAGACACAGCACATCCACAGCAAGGTTGCTTCATTTAATCACCAATCACCCCTCTCCATCCCCTCATGCAGAAATAATGAAGACAGGGAGAAATCCCTTTGGGCTGCATCAAAATATAATTTAAACATAACTACTAACCTTCAGTTCCCTGCTCTTGTCCAATGAGATTTGCTGCAGAGTCTTGGCCAAATGTTCCATATTCTACCACAGCTTGATTCTGGGAGAGAGAGAAAAAATAAAATAAAATTAATAAATAAATAAATAAAAATAAATAAAATAAATATATAAATTTATAACATGGAATGTATGAATGTGTATACATGGTATCCCTCTTTTATATATATATATATATATATATATATATATATATATATATATATATATATATATATATATATATATATATATATATATATATATATATATATATATATAAGAGTAGTTGAAGATTGCTCTGAGTGCTAGCACTGTCTCTGGTACTAGGAAAGCACCTACAAGCCCTGCATGGTGGAAATGAAACAGAACTGCCTTAGAACCCAACTCACCAGCAGAGATGCCCACTGTCACCTCAAAATTCAAAGCTCTTCATATAACCACCCCCATCAAAAGGTAGAGCTGTACAAGGCTAGTCCCTGGACTCCAGAACAATGCCAAATTCCATATATGATTCTATATTCTATTCTATATACATATATATATATATATACATCAACACCTTTTTTCCCCTCCCTCTTTTCTTGGCTCCTCCTGGATGATAGGGGTAATCCCTGCATCTTGCCCACTGCCCTGGGTCAGAAGCAATGTAGCATATTCTATATACCAAAGTCCCCCTCCCCTTATATGGGAGGTACCCACTCCTACCCATTTCACTTCCATCCACCACCCTTTCTCCCTCTCATCTTGGGTTCTCATAGATGACAAGTCATACCTGTATCCCACCCAATGCCCTGGGTCAGAGGCAATGCAGCAAAACAGTATATTCATTCCTATCCTATTGCATATATGAACTCTACATATATTATTCTTCATCAATATATTCATTTCTCAAAAAAATCAAAACACTTTAAATACATTTCATAACAAGTTCACCCTGTATTACATCAAAGCTTTGATTCAAATCATCATGAATAATTTTGTGTCTAAATTTGTTACAATTTAATAAACTTCTCTAGCTATGTTTTCCTCACATTGCTGATATCATAGAGCCAAAACCAATACATATATACAAATATATTGCAAGGTTATCTCCCCTTTTTAAGGAGGGGTTGCCAGACTCAATACATACACACCCTACACCCATTCAATACCAATTTGATGCTTTTCCCAGCTTAGCACCTTGAGTCTATGGCAGTACATCAAGACATGGCACTTCCACAGTAGGATCTGCCAGCCTGAATTGGTTCATCTCTAATCCATCTTCACTCATTCTTCTCAGATGCCCAAACCATCTCAGCAGTCTTTGATCTACCCAATCCAACAGCTCTTTTTCCACCCTTGCTTTCAGCTTCAATTCAACATCCCTCTATTTATTCTTGTAACACATACCATAATTCACGAACACTTCATCTCAAACATGTTTAGGTTCTTCCTTTTTGTTTCCTACTCCTTACAGTCCCATGAACACAATCACTTTTTCATGCAACCTTCTCTTTGTATTCATCACAAGACATATTTTTCATAACACTCTTCATTCCCTCAAGGCATTCACTTGCCTCCTTTACTCTACAATTCATGGAACCATAAAGTCAATACATGCAACCAAAACTACTAATGTAAACAAAATCTACAAAACATGCTGTTATTTGAATATTAAAAATGCCTTGACTCCTACCTTTGAAGGAAATGCTGTTCTTCTGCGTATGATGGCTTTGTTTTGCTGCTCTTGTCTTGCCTGAAGACTAAGTTTCTTGTTGAAAAGTGGACTTAAACGGGTGGATCCTCTATATATCCATTCTGACCTATTCTGTGCAGCAAAGAACATTTTGACCAGTGATCCGTCCACTTCTTTCACCTGTGCATTCCACCATCGTCCTGAAGATAGTATAGTATGTTGTCATATTACCCTCTTCAATACGAATAAAATATTCATGTGGACATCAGGTTACCTGATGTAAGATAATGCATCACAATACATGCATTACAAAATATAAAGTTACTGCTGTTATACTCATTCTCTTTCACCCTGAATAAATATAATGTCACAGAAAATGTGATCAAGCCTATTTAAAGAACATGGGCATCACTCAGCTACAACTACAAAATAAATATAATCAGGAAGCTGACACCAGCATCCTCGTATACCCCACTCGCTGCTCATAACACATATGAGTACATAGGCATCATCACATTCAAGAGGTTAACAAAATATATTCCAATATAGTAAAATGACAAACACCACTGCTCAATCTTTGCTCTATTCATTAATACTGTCTTACATACTAAGCAATCATCCTAAGTCAAGACCAAAGTATGTGGTATATACACATACAAAACTAAGACCTATATAAAATATCCCTCCCATCTCAGACTAAATTTTTAAATTTAATATTAGACCACATTTTCCACCATAAAAGACCCTAAAAAATAAAGAAAACAAAAGAAAGAAACAAAAGAAAAAAGTAAATAGAAAAATTAAAAATAGCTATATCTATCAATATACATATCTATCTATCTATCAAGGGTTTTTTCTCCCTTCCAAGGGAGGTAGCCAAGCCAAAAGGCAAGTACTGTACCCACTCTCACATATTTCACTCCTATCCACCACCCTTTTTTCCCCTCTCATCTTATGTCCTCTTGGATAATGGGATATCCCTGTATCCCACCCACTGTCCTGGGTCAGAAACAATGCAGCAAGACACAGCACATCCACAGCATGGCTGCTTCACTTAATCAGTGACCTCCCTCTCTGTCCCCTCATACAGAAAAAGAGAAGATGAGAAATCCCTTTGGGCTGCATCAAAATCATTCACACATAACCCCTCCAATCCTTTCCTTGCATCACAGTATCATCTATACACAATCATTCTCCACTCGCCCCTATTTCCTGCCTTCTCTTTTCCTTGATCAATGCCCCTTTCACCCCATCCATCCATCCATCTCATTCTTGGTCGTCCCCTCAAGTTCATTCCATCCACCTCATGGGGATGCCTTGAAGTAGAGGTTACTGGTATTAGACTAACACCTAAATACCTGTTTGACACACAGCCTAGCCTGTGTTACTCTCTATATTTTTGATATTTATAAAGTTAGCTGCATCTTTCGAGAACATTCAGTAGCCTACAATCTTGGAGTAAAAGTGTCTTAAGAAGGTTTGGAAATTCTGAGAAAATGGTGGGTTTTTACTTTTTTCATGACCAAACTATATGTACATCTTATATACATCTTATGTGAAAAGAGGATATATATTCTACCTTAGACTTTACGCAATCAATAGGAACCCTGATTAGTACCTTCTACGCTGAATGCTACTCATTCATTTATTCTGGCTACTGCTCTATAGGGCCACAAAGTAGTGCAGTCAAACTTGCAAGCAGGTGGTTATGAGTTTGATTCCCAGGACCTGCTGTGGGCTATGTTGTGTTGGTTCCTGACAGCCCTGGCCAGGTGGGGAGGCAACCCAAACCTCAGATTAAAAAACCCAGCAGCTTGCCGCATCTGATCGGGTTTGCCCTACCAGGGGTTCCTCACTTCCCATTTTGAAGGAGTGAGATGGTATGTTTTTTGTTTGTTTTTTTCTGCTGCTGCTGCTCATGATTTCCTTTGGTATAAATACATACATACCCACATATTCATGATACTGTGAGATACAGAGACAGGACACCATGAGGGAGTGGGAGGGTATTTTTTTTTTCTTTTTTCCTGTTGCTCATGATTTCCTTTGGTATAAATACATACATACCCACATATTCAATAGGAGAGATTGGCTAAACTGGAGTTACCGACGCTGGAGCAAAGAAGAGAGAGGTGACCTACTGACCATCTACAGAATCATGAAAGGCACAGAGATACTCGATAGAGAGGACTTACTAAACTGGGACAAGAGAAACACAAGAGGACATGGAAAGAAAATAAAAAAACATAGCTACAGAAGAGAACTGAAGAAAAACAGTTTTCCACATAGAGTAGTGGACACTTGGAACAAACTGGATAATGAAATAGTATGCACAAAAACCATTCATGAGTTTAAAAGCAAACTAGACACTGCGAGATACAAAGGCGGGACACCACAAGCATAGCTCCCCTTCCCGCAAAATACAACTAGGTAAATTCATGATACTGCAAGATACAGAGACGGGACACCATGAGCATAGCTCCACTTCCCATAAGATAAAACTAGGTAAATACATGCACAAGTGTACTGTACAAAGACTCACACAAATGATGGAACAGTATTAAGAGTATATCAGTCATCAGAAGACATTTTACTTCATAAATCAACGATCTTTGAACTATCTATTTTATATTACCTAACTCATATTTCTATAAATAGTAAAACATTCCAACATGGATTCTATATGATGTATCTTATATATTCTAATTTCTGTTGTATCATTCACATGGTTGGTCATGCATCTAACACATTCATCAAAAGGCCCCATGTGAGACCTTTATTGTCGCTCACCATTTCGTTCCGTCTTTATGTAATTGTGCTTCTGTAGACGAACCATAGGTCTCTCTGGATACATTTGTAGGTATTCGCGAATGAATTCACTTGAATCTTGAGCAACATCTTCCCACGTGCATTCTGAGGACTCTGCCACCACTCGAATGTCTTGATGGAAAACATACTGTGCGTAGCCATCATCGAAGAATACGAGGTATCTAGTAAAAGAATTATTTGTTGCAAGCAAGCAGAAAGACATTACATACATACATACATATACCAAGGCTTTTTCCCCCTTTCAAGGTAGGTAGCCAAAAAGAAAAAGGCATAAAATCATTCCCACCCATTTCATCCCTAAATACACTCCACTCCACTCCCCTCCACCCTCCCTCTTATCTTAGCACCTTTATAAATTAGATGCAGTAATGAATCCACTTTATGAGCATCATACTTTTCACACATATGAGATGTTGTCACAAAGTTCATTGATATATATATATATATACATATAACATATACCAAGGCTTTTTCCCCCTTCCAAGGGAGGTAGCCAAAAAGGGAAAGGCATAAAAACACTCCCACCCATTTCATCCCCAAATACACTCCACACCCCTCCCACCCTCCCTCCCATCTGAGCACCTCCTGGATGACGGGTCATCCCTGCACCCTGCCCACCACCCTGGGTCAGAAGCAGTGTCGCAAGACACAGCACATCCACAGCAAGGCCGCTTCATTTAATCGGCGACCCCCCTCTCCGTCCCCCCTTGCATATAAGGAGAGGACAGGGAGAAATCCCTTCGGGCTGCGTCAAAATTTACTCACACATACTACCCCACCCCCCACCCCCCCGCCCATTCCTCATCATGCATATATATAAATCAATCAAATCAGCCATCCTGAGTCCACTACTGAACAAAGACCTTCATAGCATTCCATGATTCACAAGACTGCACCAACCTCCACCACGTCACTCCTGCAAACTTCTCAATCTCGTTTTTCCACCTTCTGTCTGGTCTCTCTCTTCCATGCTTCCTATCTTGCAGCATCCACTCAGTAACACACTTGCTCTATCACACTAACTTACCTGCCCAATTCCACTTCCTCTCTTTCACTGCCTCCACAATATCTTTCACTCTAGTCTGCTCTCTCACCCAACTTGCTCTCTTTCGGTCTCTCAGCATTATTCCCATCATTGATCTCTCCATTCTCCTCTGTGCAGTCCTTAATTTTGTTCCATCGCCTTTGTCAGTTTCCAAGTCTCACACCCATAGATTATTGCTGGCAGAATGCATTGATTGTAAACTTTACATTTCAAACATAAAGGTAGAGAGCCTCTCAGCATTTTATTATACTTACCAAACACTTTCCAACCAATTATAATATGTCTTTTTATTTTGTTATCATGATCTTTTGTCACTTTCACCATCTGGCCTAAATAATTACACTTTTCAACTTCTTTAAGACTCTCACCATCAATTATAAACTCTTTACTTTGAACTTTCATGTTGAACATTACTTTGGTTTTGGTCTTGTTCATTTTCAAACCTACTTTGAGATTTTCCTTGTTCAGATCACTCAGCATATCTTGCATGTCTTCTGCTCTCTCTGAAGGGTAGACAGAAAGGCACTGTGGGAGGTTATGCAGATATATGGGATAGGAGGAAAGCTTCTGGGAGCTGTCAAGAGTTTTTATGAGAGTAGTAGAGCTTGTGTCAGGATTAGAAATGGAGAGAGTGAGTGGTTCGAGTTAAAGGTGGGACTTCGTCAAGGATGCGTTATGTCACCCTGGCTGTTCAACTTATACATGGATGGGGTAGTGCGAGAGGTAAATGGAAGGGTAGTGGGTCAGGGATTGGAGATGGTTCAAGAAAATGGAGAAAAGTGGTTGGTGAACCAGCTATTATTTGCTGACGACACTGCGCTTGTGGCAGGATCGGACGAGGGATTGAGGAAGTTGGTGACAGAGTTTGGGAGAGTATGTGATAGAAGAAAGCTAAAGATAAATGTGGGTAAAAGTAAGGTGATGAGATGTACAAGGGGTGAAAGTGGCAGTAGACTGGAAGTGAACATTAAGGGAGAGCGACTGGAGGAAGTGGATAGTTTTAGATACTTGGGTGCAAATGTGGCAGGAAAAGGTGGAGTGAAGGTGGAGGTAGAATGTAGATTGAGAGAAGCGAGTAAATGCCTTGGTGGATTAAAAAGTGTAATGAGGATTAGACATTTGGGAATGGATGCGAAGAGGAGACTGTATGAAGGAGTGATTGTGCCAACAGCACTGTATGGAGCAGAAACATGGAACATAAGAGAGGAAGAGAGGAGTTTGAATGTGTTTGAGATGAGGTGTCTGAGAAGATGATGGGGGTTACTAGGCTAGATAGAGTGAGAAATGAGGAGGTGAGGAGGAGAACAGGGGTGGAAAGGGAGTTGGGAGATAGGGTTGATGAAAGAATATTAGGATGGTTTGGACACATGGAAAGAATGAGTGAAGAAAGACTAGTAAAAGAGGTATGGAAGGCAGATGTGGAGGGAGTGAACATGAAGGGACGTCCTAGGATGAGGTGGATGGATGGGGTGAAGGGGGCTTTGGGGAGGAGGGGAATGTCTGTTGAGGAAGGACGGGAGAGGACAGAAGACAGGGGTGAATGGAGAATGGTTGTATATGAAGGATGTTGTGATGTATGAGGTGGAATGGGCCGGGGGATGGGGGGTGAGGTAGTATGTGTGAGCAAAATTTGATACAGACCAAAGGGATTTCTCCCCATCTTCTCCTTTTATGCAATGGGGGGACGAAGTGGGGGGTCGCCGATTTAATGAAGCGGCCTTGCTGTGGATGTGCTGTGTCTTGCGACACTGCTTCTGACCCAGGGCAGTGGACAGGGTGCAGGGATGACCCATCATCCAGGAGGTGCTAAGATAAGAGGGAGGGTGGAGGGGTGTGGAGTGTATTCAGGGATGGAATGGGTGGGAATGATTTTATGCCTTTTCCTTTTTGGCTACCTCCCTTGTAAGGGAGAAAAAGCCTTGGTATATGTATATACGTATATATTACATGGGAAGGGAGCTATGCTCGTAGTGACCAATCTTTGTATTTTTCAGCATCCAGTTTGTTCTTAAATTTTTGTATATTATTTACACACACTGTTGCCTCATCCAATTTATTCCAGATACCCACCACTCTATGTGGGAAGCTATTCTTTTTTCAGATCTCTTCTATAACTATCTTTTTTGAGTTCCTTTTCATGTCCTCTTGTTTTCTTCTTGTCCCACTTTAATAAAACATCTATCTCTAGGACTTCCATCCCTTTCATAATTCTGTAACTGGTCAGTAGATCTTTGTTCTAGGGTTGGTAGTTCCAATTTGGACAATCTTTGTTCATATGTCAATTTGGAGAATGTTGGTGCGATCTTTGTTGATGCTTTCTGGATTCTTTCTACATATATACATATACATATACCAATGGTTTTTTCCCCATTTTAAAGGAGGTAGCCAAAAAACAATGGCATAAAAACCATGCCCACCCATTCCATCCCTATCACACTCCACTCCCCTCCACCCTCCTATCTTGGCACCTCCAATACCCCTGTTTGGGGTATTGGCTGCATGTTATTGTGACAAAGTAGCATGCAGTTGATACTTTAGGGTCTATATGGGGCGCCCCTACAGACCAGAGCCAGACATCATTTTGTCTGTGATAGAGGAGGACTCTGTTCATAGAGAAATGATGACAATATTATTATACTGTGACTGTCCCTCCATTATGCTGTCCCCCAACCCCTTGTTACTGTCCTGTACCATTTCTCTGAATATCCATTTCCTTTTTTTGCCTACCCTGTGGTGGGGGATAGAATGCTGCCACCAAGTCTTCCCACTTGAATTGTAAGAGGCAAGAAAAACGGGACGGGGATTATGACTAGGCATCCTTCTCCCTGTAGCCCCATAGGGGACATTCCTAAAAAACATAAAGGCATAAGAGGGTCTAGGATTATTTCTAATTTCTTTATATTCTTTTCAGTACTGGGTGTCCATAGTGTCAGAGCATACTCCAATCTTGGTCTTATCAATGTAACTAATATTTTCTTTACCATTTCCTCATCTAAGTAATCAAATGCCACTTTCATTGATCTTAGTAAATTGAAGGTTTCTCCGACCATTTTGTTGATATGCTTGTCTGGTGACATGTCTTTGCTGATGATTACTCCTAGATCCCTTTCCAAGCTTACTTTTTTAACTTCCTTTGCACCAATTTTATATTGACCCGCTATTCTATTTTTACTTTTTTCCAAATTCCATTATACTACATTTCTTGATGTTGAAGTTCACTTCACACTTTTGACTCCATTCCCAGACTTTGTCCAGGTCTTTCTGTAGTGATTCACAATCTTCCTCTGTACATACTTTCTTTAGTAGTTTTGCATCATTTGCAATGAAGTTCATATAACATTCCACACCTTCATCCATGTCATTTATATATATATATAGCAAACATAATCGGAGCCAATACCAAACCTTGTGGGACTCCACTTATCATTACTTCCCAGGTCGAGTATTTGTCTCTAAGTACTACCCTCATTTTTCTCCCGGTCACGAAATCTTCCATCCATTCAAATAATTTTCCTTGAATACCACCTATTGATTCAATTTTTCTTAATAGCTTTTTGTGTGGTACTTTATCAAATGCTTTTTGTAGATCTAGGGAAGCACAATCTGCCCATCCATCCCTTTCTAGTATTATTTCTATTAGTCTCGAGTAGAAGCAAATCAAGTTTGTGGCACATGATCTTCCTGGTCTAAATCCAATTTGTGTTGAATTCAGTATATCATTTCCTTCCAGATATTTAATCCACCTACTTTTGATACCTTTTTCACATATTTTTGCTTTTATGCTTGTAAGGGAGACCAGTCTATAGTTAGTTGGATTTTCCTTCTTACCTCCTTTATATATTGGTACAACATTTGTGTTTTTCCAAACCTGTGGTACCTTTCCTTCTTTGAGTAAACAATTATCTTACATATTTTGTCTGTTACTTTACCTATGCCTTCTTTTAACATTTAATTTGCAATTCCATCTGGACCATGTGATTTTCTGACATCAAGGTTTTTTATTTGGTTTATAATTTCCTTCTCTGTCACAGTTATTTCTTTCATTGGGGGGTATCTTTCTATATTTCCTCCCAATTTTGTGTACTTTCAATTGTGAATACAGATCTAAAATGTTTGTTCATAATTTCTCAGCCATTTCCACATCTTCTGTATATCCATTATTCCCTTGACACAGTTTTACTATTTCTTGTCTTTTATTTTGGCATTCACATACCTGTAGAATAGTTTAGGTTGGTCCTTGCATTTTTTTATTATGTCCTTTTCATAGTTTCTCTTTTCCTCCCGGTGTATTTTTACATATTCATTTCTTAGTTTGATATATATTTGCAACTTTATCATTTTTTTTTCCATCTATTCCAAGCTTTGTCTCTTCTATCTTTAGCCTCACTACATTTTTTGTTGTACTTAATGTACACCCTTTCTTGCTTCTGTTTTGGTACATATTTGTTTATTCCCTCATTATAAATTTCTTTTAATATGTTCCATTTCTCTTCCATCTTTGTTTCTTCATTTAAGAAGTTTTCCCAATTTGCATTTTGAAAGAATTTTCTGAGTTTCTTAAAATTCATTTCTTTGTACATTAGTCTTCTTTTTCTATGTTTCTCATTTCTTCTCAAATCAATTTGTTCTTTTAGTTCGAACTCTATTAGTATATGGTCACTCTTCCCAATTGGTGTTTTGTATTCCATTTTATCCACAATTTCAGGCTCTGACATAAACATTAAATCTAGTCTCGATGGTTCCTCATTGTTTCTATATCTGGCATTTTCCTTTACCCATTGAGTCATTGTATATTTGATGGTCATATCCAGTAGTATGTTTCCCCAGAGGTCTTCTCCACCTTTCACTGTCATTTCTTCCCAACATATTTCTTTTGAGTTAAAGTCACCCATAATTACTATGTTTCCTCCTTCTTTCAGTAAATCAGTTAGTGCATTCTTTGTGTCTTCCAACATTTTGGAATGATTACTCTCTGTCCAAGACTGTGTTTTTGGGGGCACATATATTACTACAAATTTTCTACTTTTCATGTTATTGTTTTCAACTTTTATCATTATCAAATCCACATTACTTTTTCTTTCTGTTGTCTTAGTCACATTTAAGCCTTTCTTAGTCAAAAACGTGACTCCTCCACCCTGTTTCTCCTTCCTATTTTTCATCCAATGGTTGTATAGACCTTGTCCCACAGTGTTTGGTGGTAGAGAACATTTTAATTTCATCTCCACTCCGCAATTCCCACGTCTGGTTTTTCTACTGCCAGATGGTCATTTAATTCATTTAGTCCTGAAATCAAGCCATCTATGATGGTATACATTATTCTTAATTTTTGCCTTTCTCCTTTTTTGTCCATTACGTTTCCTTTTTTTTGATAAGCCAATTTCTCAGCCTCAGGTCCAGCACTCTCCAAAAAAAAAATCATTCTTTTCAGTCTCTGTTCTTTTCTCGTTTTTTTAATTTGCTTCACTTCTAAGTGTCTTTTCTCTTTTTCCTCATATATATATATATATATATATATATATACCTGTATATGTATATCCCTTGCCTTGGTTCCCCCCCTTTGCATGAAAATAACAGCTCCCATGAAACCACTACATTATTCTGAGTTAATGGGCTAACTAGCAGAGAGTATATTTTGCCTTCATATAACCTATACATGAAAAGGCTTCTTCCCCCTTACAAGTGAGATAGTCAGCCATGGCATACTTCATATAAAGAAATAATTTTACTTCTATCTATCTATATACCAACAGCTTTTTCTCCCTTATAAGGGAGGCAGCCAAGTCGAAGTCACGTACATACTCCCACCCATTCCACTCCCCTCCACCACACCTTTCCTCCCTTTTATCTTAGTTCCCTTAATTCCTCAGGGATGATGGGTCATCCCTGTATCCCACCCACTATTTTGCTTAGAACTACGTAAGTCTGCCATCTCTGCAGTAAGACTTAACACTAAGATTTGTGCAACAAAATAAAACCTCCATGGAAAAATAGTAAATATGGACCTTCTTACCTAAATTTATTAGCTGCAGTTGGGACCTCTGCAACAATGCCTACATAAAAGGAACCAGAGATAACGTTTTTTGAATCTTCATCTTTATATTTTGCAATGACCCGTGTCCCCACTGGTATGCGTGTTAGACACACGTGATGATACGCAAGAAATTTCCCAGCCATTATCCTTGGCAGTCCTCCACCTTTTGAATGCTTCTGGTAACGAATCTTGTAGTGAATGTTCTGTGAAGACAGAAAACACAGCCTTTCAAATTATTATAAAAAAAAACAACCTTGTTTGTCATGTATACAAAATGAAACAAATATAAAAAATGAAAATGGCTTTCATAAATATTGCATGGGTGCTAAGCTTGGCCAAAATCAAGGACAGCAAAGTATAACTACCTAAAAAAAAAAAATATATATATATATATATATATATATATATATATATATATATATATATATATATATACACATATATATATATATGTTTTTCCCCCTTACTCCCTCATGTTCCATCCCTATCACACTTCTGGATGACAGGTCATCCCCGCATCTTGTCCACTACCCTGGATGAGAAGCAGTGTCACAAGACACAGCACATCCACAGCAAGGCCGCTTCATTAAATCAGCACCACCCCCTCTCCATCCCCTCATGCAGAAAAGGAGAAGATGGGGAGAAATCCCTTTGGGCTGCATCATATTTTTCTCATACATACTCCCTCACTCCCCATCCCCCACCCATTCCACCTCATGGAATATATATCCATATACAACCATTCTCCATTCACCCATCTTCTGTCCTCTCCCATCCTTCCTCAACAGACATTCCTCTCTTCCCCAAAGCCCCTTTCACCCCATCCATCCATCTCATCCTAGGTCGACCCCTCATGTTCACTCCTTCCACATCTGCCTTCCACACCTCTTTTACTAGTCTTTCTTCACTCATTCTTTCCATGTGTCCAAACCATCCCAATACTCTTTCATCCACCCTATCTTCCAATTCCCTTGCCACCCCCATTCTCCTCCTTACCTCCTCATTTCTCTCTATCCAGCCTAGTAACCCCCATCATACTTCTCAGACACCTCATCTCAAACACATTCAAACTCCTTCTCTCTTCTTCTCTTATGTTCCATGTTTCTGCCCCATACAGTGCTGTTGGCACAATCACTCCTTCATACAGTCTCCTCTTAGCCTCCATTCCCAAATGTCTATTTCTCATTACACTTTTTAAACCACCAAGGCATTTACTTACTTCTCTCAATCTACATTCTACCTCCACCTCCAGTCCTCCCTTTCCTGCCACATTCGCACCCAAGTATCTAAAACTATCCACTTCCTCCAGTTGCTCTCCCTTAATGCTCACTTCCAGTCTGCTGCCACTTTCACCCCTTGTACATCTCATCACCTTACTTTTACCCACATTTATCTTCAACTTTCTTCTTTCACATACTCTCCCAAACTCTGTCACCAACTTCCTCAATCCCTCCTCTGATCCTACTACAAGTGCAGTGTCATCTGCAAACAACAGCTGGCTCACCTCCCACTCTTCTCCATTTCCAATCCCTGACCCATTACCCTTGCATTTACCTCTCGCACCACCCCATTCATGTATAAGTTGAACACCCAGGGCGACATAACACATCCCTGACCTTTACCTCGAACCAATCATTCTCTCCATTTCTAATCCTGACACATGCTCTAATACTCTTGTAAAAACTCTTGACAGCTCCTAGAAGCTTTCCTCCTATCCCGTATATCCGCAAAACCTCGTACAGTGCCTACCTGTCTATCCTGTCATAAGCCTTTTCCAGATCCATAAAAGCCAAAAAAACATCATTACCTTTTCCTATAGCTTTCTCACATATCTGTCTTACCACAAAAATATGATCTACGCAACCTCTACCCGTCCTAAATCCACACTGCTGCTCGCTAATCACTCCCTCTGTTCCTCTCCTAATCCTCTCAATCAAGATCCTCCCATAAGCCTTCCCAACTACACTTAACAAGGTAATCCCTCTGAAACTACTACACTCACACTTGTCCCCTTTTCCCTTATAAGGTGGAACTATACAGGCACTCCTCCAGTTCTCCAGCACTATACCCTCTCTCCAGCAAACATTAAATAATCTCACCAGCCAGTCCACCATCACTGTACCTCCTTTTTTTTTTTTGGCCATAATGAGTGCAATAGTTAAAATTTGTGAGAGAGTCATCAAGGATATATGGACAAATTATCTGGAGGAGAACAATATACTGAACCCAAGGCAATTTGGATTCAGACAGGGAAGATCATGTACCACTAATTTGATCTGTTTCCTGGACTTACAAAAGGCATTTGATAAGGTACCACATAGAAAATTGCTAAATAAACTGGAAACAATACGAGGCATACATGGAAAACTATTGAATTGGATGGAGGATTTCCTACATGGGAGAAAAATGAGAGTAGTGCTCAGAGACAAATATTCAAAGTGGAAAGAAATGAGTAGTGGTGTCCCACAGGGGTCAGTGCTAGCTTCGATAATGTTTGCTATATATGTGAATGACATGGACGAAAGTATTGAATGTTACATGAACTTCTTTGCAGATGACGCAAAGTTATAAAAGAAAATAAGCTCCAAAAAAGACTGAGAGTCATTACAGAGTGATTTGAACAAATTTTCAGAGTGGAGCAAGAGATGGGAAGTAGAATTCAACATTAAGAAATGCAGTATAATTGAATTTGGGAAAAGCAAGAATAGAATATCAGGACAGTATAGAATTGGCAGGAAAAGGTGGAGTGAAGGTGGAGGTAGAATGTGGATTGAGAGAAGTGAGTAAATGCCTTGGTGGATTAAAAAGTGTAATGAGGAATAGACATTTGGGAATGGATGCTATGAGGAGACTGTATGAAGGAGTGATTGTGCCAACAGCACTGTATGGAGCAGAAACATGGAACATAAGAGAGGAAGAGAGAGGGAGTTTGAATGTGTTTGAGATGAGGTGTCTGAGAAGTATGATGGGGGTTACTAGGCTGGATGGAGTGAGAAATGAGGAGGTGAGGAGAACAGGGGTGGAAAGGGGGTTGGGAGATAGGGTTGATGAAAGAGTATTAGGATGGTTTGGACACATGGAAAGAATGAGTGAAGAAAGACTAGTAAACGAGGTATGGAAGGCAGATGTGGAGGGAGTGAACATGAAGGGATGTCCTAGGATGAGGTGGATGGATGGGGTGAAGGGGGCTTTGGGGAAGAGGGGAATGTCTGTTGAGGAAGGACGGGAGAGGACAGAAGACAGGGGTGAATGGAGAATGGTAGTATATGGATGATGTTGTGATGCATGAGGTGGAATGGGTGGGGGGATGGGGGGTGAGGTAGTATGTGTGAGCAAATTTTGACGCAGCCCTAAGAGATTTCTCCCTGTCTTCTCCTTTATACATGGGGGGACGGAGAGGGGGGGGGGTTCGCCGATTTAATGAAGCGGCCTTGCTGTGGATGTGCTGTGTCTTGCGACACTGCTTCTGACCCAGGGCAGTGGACAAGGTGCAGGGATGATCCGTCATCCAGGAGGTGCTAAGATGAGAGGGAGGGTGGAGGGGTGTGGAGTGTATTCAGGGATGGAATGGGTGGAAATGATTTTATGCCTTTTCCTTTTTGGCTACCTCCCTTGTAAGGGGGAAAAAGCCTTGGTATATGTATGTATGTATAGAATTGACAAAAAAGAAGTAAAGAAAGTAAATTCTGAAAAGGACCTAGGAGTAATCATCACCAAAGACATGTCTCCAGATAAACATATAAATATAATAGTCGGAGAAACATACAATTTGTTGAGATCAATAAAGGAGGTTGGATAAGGAAATGATAAAAAAAATATTACAAACACTGATAAGGCCAAAACTGGAATATGCAGCGATGATATGGTCAACCAGTACAAAAAAGAATATAAGAAAATTAGAAAGAAGAAAGAATACAAAGAGCAATGACAAAGATGGCCCCAACACTTTCAAACTTGACATATGAACAAAGATTGGCCAAACTGGAATTGCCAACCCTGGAACAAAGAGGAGAATGGGGGGACCTACTAGCCATCTACAGGATTATGAAAGGTAAGGGATGCCTTGATAGAGAGGACTTATTAAAATGGAACAGAGGAAAAACAAGAGGACATGCAATGAAACTAAAAAATGACAGCTAAAGAAGAGACCTGAAAAAGAACAGTTTCCCACACAGAGTGATAGACATTTGGAACAAACTGGATGAAAAAATAGTGTGTGCAAACACCATACAAGAATTCAAGAACAAACTTGACCTTGAGATATACAAACAAGGGTCACCATGAGCATAGCTCCCCTTCCCATAAAATACAACTAGGTAAATATATTCAAACTCCTTCTGTCTTCCTCTCTTATATTCCATGTTTCTGCCCTGTATAGTGCTGTTGGCACAATCATTAATTCATACAATCTCCTCTTTGCATCCATTTCCAAATGTCTATTTCTCATTACACTTTTTAATCTCCCAAGGCATTTACTCGCTTTTCTCAATCTACATTCTTCCTCCACCTCCACTCCTCCCTTTCCAGCCATGTTTGCACCCAATTATCTAAAATTGTCCACTTCCTCCAGTCTCCTTTAATACTCACTTCCAGTCTGCTGCCACTTTCTCCCCTTGTATATCTCATCACCTTACTTTTACCCACATTTATCTTCAAATTCTTTCCTTCGCACACCTTCCCAAACTCTGTCACTATCTTCCTCAATCCCTCCTCTGATCCTCCTATAAGCACAGTGTCATCAGCAAACAACAGCTGACTTACCTCCCATTTTTCTCCACATTCTTTAACCATCTCCAATCCCTGACCCACTACCCTCGCATTTACCTCTTGCACCACCCCATCCATATATAAATTGAACAGCCAGGGCAACATAACACATCCCTAACCAAGTCCCACCTTTTATCTCAAACCACTCACTCTCTCAATTTCTAATCCTAACACATGTTCTACTACTCTCATAAAAACTCTTGACTGCTCTTAACAGCTTTCCTCCTATCCCATATATCTGCAAAACCTCCCACAGGACCTTCCTGTCTACCCTGTCATAAGCCTTTTCCAGATCCATAAAAGCCAAAAAACATCATTACCTTTCCCCAAAGCTTTCTCACATATCTGTCTTACCACAAAAGTCTGATCTACACAACCCCTCCCTGACCTAACCACACACTGTTCCTCACCAATTACTCCCTCAATTCCTCTCCTAATCCTCTCAATCAAGACCCTCCCATAAGTCTTCCCAACTACACTTAAGCTGATTCCTCTGAAACTACTACACTCACACTTGTCCCCTTTTCCCTTGTAAAGTGGAACTATACAGGCACTCCTCCAGTCCTCTGACACTCTACCCTCTTTTAAACAAACATTAGATAACCTCACCAGCCAGTCCACCATTATTGTACTTCCTTTTTCAGACATTCTGCATGACACCCATCCAACCCAGGTGCCTTACCTGCTCTCATCATCTTAACTGCCTTCACTTCCTCTTTCCTTATTTCTCCTCCATTTTCCTCACTCATCACGGTCATTTTCTTAATGCTTCCCATTGCAACTACCTTTCCCTCCCTATCCTCCTTCACATTTAGAAACTCCCTAAAATACTCCGCCAATCTTCTTCTTATTGCCTTCTCTTCCATTATCATCTCTCCATCTGCACCTTTTACCTTTTCTTCTTTACTTGTTTCACCTCCTCTTCCTCTCTTAATTTCTTTCCACATTTGTTATTACTTTCAAAATTTTCTGTCATACTCTTACCCCATTTCATATCTGCTCTCCTCTTTGCCTCATTTATCTTACGCTTTACTTCCCTTCTCTTTTCTTTGTACCTCTCATATGATTCCCTCATTCTATTTTGTAACCAATCTGTGAAAGATTGCTTCTCTTCTACAACCTTCTTTGCTTCCGCATCCCACCCCTCATTACCCTTCCTTCTATTTCCTCCTGCCCTCCTTGTTCCACACACCATCTTTGCACACTTTGTGACTCCCTCCTTGAACCATCCCCATTCCTCCTCCACTCCTAGTTCTACTCTATCCTTCACTCCCTACCACTCCTCTCTCAGCTTCTTCTTATACTCCTTCTCCTTTTCCTTCTCATTTAAGCAGTTCACTCTAAGCACCTCCCTACCTTTTGTCCTTTTCCTCTTTCTTCATCTATCCTCTACTCTCAACTTACCTTCCACCAAAAAATTATCTTATATTCCCCCACTCTTTCCCCTTAGAGCATGTACATCCTTAATTCTTCCTACTATACTCCTGGTTACCATTATGTAGTCCATTAATGCTCTACCTACCATCCTTCCATCTAACACCCTCTCCCATATGTACTTCTGCTTGACTTTCTTCCTAAACACTGTATTTGCTATCATCAACTCTCTTTCTAGACACATCTCCACCATCAACTCTCCATTACAATTTTTTCCTGGAACTCCACACTTCCCAACCACTCCGTCTACTGGTTCATGTCCTACACTAGCATTAAAGTCTCCCAATACAACTACATTGACATTTCTCCCTAATCCCTCCATCCAAAAAGCCTCTCTTTCCTCTATGCTCTTATTGGTACCTGGCCAATATGCACTTACAAAAACCCACATCTCCTTTCCCAGTTTCATCTTCATCCACATTAACTTTGAAGAAATCTACTTCCATTCCACTGCATGTTTACCTATCTCTTCACTTCTTCACTTACACGACTCGGTGGTGCGGTTGGTAGAGCACTGGACTGGGAAGTACGGTGGTGCTCGCAGTACCTAGTTCGAATCCTGCCCAGGGCCAAAATTATTTCGGTATCGCTGTGCTTCGGGTCATTACTATGACTCTCATGGGCGGGGAGTTGGGGTGTGTGTGTGTGTGAAAAGTCATAGCATTACCCATAGATCAGTCATACGAGCTCTGAGCTCTCTTCTGGGAGGGAAATAGCTGTCGATCACGAGTCCAACACGTGATCCAAAAAGACCAAGGTGAATACTTACTAGTATAGCCACCCCTTCTCTCCCTTGTCCTGTCTTCACTCCTGAGAACCTCCCAACTACATTCCCAAACTCACATTTGCCTCTCCCTCTCAACTTAGTTTCACTTAATGCCAACACATCCATCTTTCTTCTCACAAACATACTGCCTATCTCTTCCCTTTTACTCTCATCTATACCACATCCACACACATTAAAAAACCCAAACCTTAGGGTACTGGTTGGAAAACTCCTAGACCCTCTTATGCCTTTACTTTTTTTTTAGGAATGTCCCCTTTGGGGCTACAGGGAGAAGGATGCCTAGTCCTAATCCCCGTCCCGTTTTTGTCGCCTCTTACAACTCAAAGGGGAAGGCTTGGTGACAGTATTCTTTTCCCCCACCACAGGGTTTTTTTATATATATATATATATATATATATATATGTATATATGTGAAAGATTAACATACATACTGAAAGACCTTTTCCCTCTTTATATGAGGGAGGCCAAGTCAAAGCATATACCCTACACTCATCCAAAACCCATTCATCACTCCTCCTATCTAAGCACCTCATCGATTAGGGGTCATCCCTATCCTCAACCACAAAGCTTGGATCAATGGCAGTGCAATAAGTAACAGTGTTTCCACATCAAAGCCCAATAACTGAAGCTAGTTTACTCCATCATTTCATTATATGGTGACATCTCCCCTTATCACACCAACCCTCATCCACTTGAAAATAAAAATTATACAAGAAATATTTAAAGGAACACACAAAAACCTGATATATACATAACATGTGGTCTAATAAAAGCTGGAAATTATGTTATACATATACATTACCTTTGCTTCTCTTTTCTCCACTTCAATAATATGAGCTTGGACCCATCGAGCAAAGAGGGAGTATTTCATTGAATATACTAAGGTATTGGGAGAGAGTTCTGGCCGGACAAGGGGTCCTACAGGTGGAAGGTTTGTGGCAAAATTGTATACTGGAGATTCGGCAATGATGTCTGAATGCTGAAATAGAAAAACATATACTCAAATTCTGACATAACATTTAAAAACATTATGATACACAACTATAAATATAATAGACAATATACATGAATTGATTATATAACAGATGTCTCTATCACCTCTGGTCATAGTACCTTTCTATCTAAACACTGTCCTTCTGTACTGTATCATTAAGTTTACCTCAATCACACATTAGAAATATTCTTATTAAATATTTCTCATTTAATTACAGTCAAAAGAGTGCTTCCAAACAATGGTGAGCAATTTTGAGAAAGTATGTTCATGAAAAAAATAAATAAATTTAAAGAGAGAAAGACTGAGAGAGAGTAAAAGAGAGTGAGAGAGCAGTAGTACAAGGAGAGAGGAAAGGAGAGGAGAGGAGAGGGACACGCATTTCTGTCTAGTACTCTTGCATTTCCCACCCTATCTCCCCATCTATTTACATGTTGAACAACTATGGAGGGATTACACAACCCTGATATAGCTTTATATTCACCTCAAACTATTCACTCTATTTCCATTCCTCACACCTGCCCATTACTCATTTAAATACTCCTGATTACCTTCAATAGACTTCTTCCAACTTTGTTAATACACCTGACAAAAGTTCTATATCAACCTTATCATACAGTCTTACATACATACATATACCAAGGCTTTTTCCCCCTTACAAGGGAGGTAGCCAAAAAGGAAAAGGCATAAAATAATTCCCACTTATTCCATCCCTGAATACACTCCACACCCCTCCACCCTTCCTCTTATCTTAGCACCTCCTGGATGACGGGTCATCCCTGCACCTTGTCCACTGCCCTGGGTCAGAAGCAGTGTCGCAAGACACAGCACATCCACAGCAAGGCCGCTTCATTAAATCGGCAACCCCCCTCTCCGTCCCCCCATGCATAAAAGGAGAGGACGGGGAGAAATCCCTTTGTGCTGCGTCAAATTTTGCTCACACATACTACCTCACCCCCCATTCCCCCGCCCATTCCACCTCATGCATCACAACATCATCCATATACACCCATTCTCCATTCACCCGTCTTCTGTCCTCTCCCGTCCTTCCTCAACAGACATTCCCCTCTTCCCCAAAGCCCCCTTCACCCCATCCATCCACCTCATTCTAGGACGTCCCTTCATGTTCATTCTCTCCACATCTGCCTTCCATACCTCGTTTACTAGTCTTTCTTCACTCATACAATCTTAAATCTATGAAACACTAAAAAACATCCTTACCTTTTGATGACCACAGTTCACATGCCTGTCTTACCACAAACATTTTATTTATGTGCCCTTTTCCACTTCCTCTGTTCCTCCCCATACACCTCATCAACCATACTCAACAGTCTGACCCTTTAAAAAATACTACACTCATACACTGTCGGGCACTGCAGGGCTGCAAGATTTCAGTCAATTAAATGCAAAGCAACAATTACTATTACTAACTACAGTCTATCTACTCTATATACCAAGAGCTTTTCCCCCTTATAAGGGAGGTAGCCAAGTCAAAGGCATGTACCTACTCCCACCCATTCCACTCTCATCCACCACCCTTTTCCCCCTCTCATTTTAGCTCCTCATGGATGATGGGTTATCCCTGTATCCTGTCCATTGCCCTGGGTCAGAAAACTTGTAGCAAGACACAGTACATCCACAGTAAGGCCACTTCACTTAATTGGTGACCCCCCCTCTCTGTCCCCTCATGAAGAAAAAGAGAAGACAGAGAGAAATCCCTTTGGGCTGCATCAAAATATCAATCACACATAAGCACCCCTACCCCTCCCTTCCTTGCATAACAGTATCATCTATACACTGTCACTCTCCACTCATCCCTATCTCCTGCTTCTCCCTTCCTTACTCAACAGACATTCCCCTCTTTCTCAATGCCCCCTTCAACCCATCCATCCATTTCAGCCTTGGTTGTCCCCTCAAGTTCACTCCCTCCACCTCTACCTTTCATCATTCATTCTTTCCTTGTTTCCAAACCATCCAAATAATCTTTCATCAGCCCTATCTGTCATCTTTTCCACTCCCACTTTCCTCCTCACCTCCTTGTTTCTCACTCTTTCCAATCTAGTATCCCCTACCATACTTCTCAGACATTTCATCTCAAACACATTTAAACTTTTCCTCACTGACTCTCTTAAATTCCAAGTCTCTGCCCCATACAATGCCATCAGCACAATCATCCCTTCATACAATCTCCTCTTTGTATCCATTCCCAGATGCCTTTCTCTCATAATACTTTTTAATTCCCCAAGGTATTTACTTGTTTCTCTCAATCTAAAATTTACCTCCACCTCCACTCCTCCCTTTCCAGCCACATGCGACCCCAAATACCTAAAGTTATCCACTTCCTCCAGCCTCTCTTCTTTTAGGCTTACTTCCAACTCACTGCCATCCTCCACCCTTGTACATCCGATCATATTGCTTTTACCCACATTTACCTTCAACTTTCTCCTATTACATACCTTCCCAAACTTCCTCTGACCTTGCCACAGTACTGAAGAATAATACATGTGAAGGTTTGCTTATCAAGTAAATATTAATATACACAAGACTAATTAAAAATACGGTCTCTAAACATCCGTACCTTTCCACATTATAGAACTTTATTTTACATACATATAAGATTCATGGGATGGGGGAAAGGTGGGTAAGTTCATTGATTCAGGCAGCCTTATTATGAGGTTGGCAAGTCAAAGCATACAACCACCCTTTACCCATCCCACACCCACCCAAAGACCTATTCGTAGTCCCTACTATTTCAGCTCTTTACAGATGAAGGGTCATCCCTGTCACTTGCCACATTGATCATGTCAGAGGCAATGCATATACAATGAAATAAATAAAAAACTAAATACTTCTCAATCACATGCAAATGATCCTTAAACATGCAGTTCATTTTTAAGGGTAAACATTACTATATTTCTAATTCACTTGGGGAAAGACCACAAAATTTGGGTGTTTACATACCCATGGACGGAAGTTTTTTCTATGCTGGGCATCCACTGTGTTCTCCTGTGTTGGATATCTATCATAACTATCTTCAGGCATCCATTTCCTTTTAGATGTAGTTCCATGCCTCTCAGTATATGCAAACTGATGTCTCTGGTAGCTCAGCTACAAAGCAAAAATAATAAAAAAGAAAAGAAAAAGAAAATAAACACAAAAAGTCAACAAATAAAGTAAATTAGACAAAATAATATCATGAATAAAATAATATAAAAATAAAAGAAGTAAAATCAGAAAAAAAGAGAAAAAATAAATAAATAAATAAAAGAGTAAAGAAGCTCTTACCAACATTATGAGCACCAATGTCTTAAATTGTGGGGCCTTGTCATAACAAACACCAATTAAATATTACCCAAGAGGATGGCAATATGAAGTATACATTCATTAACGACAAAAATTCAAATTGACCTAAATACCTCAGACTAAAGAAATGAAGAAAGCCTTATATAAATACATGCAAAATGCACACCAACATTCCTCTAGCCTTTAACCCATCCATACTGATTTTCTTTAAAAGCTAAATAAAACCGCCTGCAATTAAGTAGGACAAAACCTTTATAGATTATGTCATGGGAAAGAAAGAGTGGACTGAGATCATTTCTAACCAAAAGTTCCTTTAATATTAATAAAATTGCCTCGCATTAGCCTGGATAAATTCTTTGAATTGATCAGCACTCTTACAAGGGGGAAAAGGTATTAGTGTTTACTATTACATCAGCGATAACCTTCAATTCTATCCTTGGAAGCAAATATGGAACTGAAGAGATGTAGTCTTAGAGGTGGTAAATAAGTGATTTAAAGTGGGTGTTGGAAAAGCATGATGAATTTGGGTTATGTAAATCATGGTTGTTCAACATTCATATGGATAAGGTGCTACATAAATGATTTAAAATGGGTAGTAGAAAAATAAGATGAATTTGGGTTATGTAAATTCATCATGGTTATTCAACATGCATATGGATAAAATGCTAAATAAATTATTTAAAGTGGGTAGTAGAAAAACAAGATGAATTTGGGTTGTGATGTTACCACAGTTGTTCAACATGCATATGGATAAGGTGCTAAATATGTGATTTAAATTGAGTAGTACAAAAGCAAGATGAATTTGGGTTATGTGATGTCACCATGATGGTGGTGGTGGTTGTTGTTGTTGTTATTGTTGTTGTTGTTCCCTAGACTGTCTATCCAAGCAGTCCCATCTCCCCAAGGAATGCCATGGCCGAAACAGGGTTTTCCCACAAATCCTTTATGGAGTGTATGTTGTGTTGTTTGCATGCATGACTGTGTATAATGCAGTCTTCCATGACATGTTGAATAGTATGGGGTGAAGTGTTACATCCTGGGCATTTGTCCACAATGCAGTCACCATGGTTGTTCAACATGCATATGGATAAGGAGCTCAGGGAGGTTAACACAATAGTGCTTGGGAGAGGTTTGGAGTTGGTGGGTGAGGGTGGAGGTGATGTGGGAAGTGAGCCAGTTGTTGTTTACCTAGTTGTATTTTGTGGGAAGGGGAGCTACGCTCGTAGTGTCCCACCTTTGTATCTCGCAGTGTCTAGTTTGCTCTTAAACTCATGAATGGTTCTTGTGCACATTATTTTTTGTCCAGTTTGTTCCAAGTGTCCACCACTCTATGTGAAAAACTGTTTTTCTTCAGATCTCTTCTGAAGCTATATTATTCTATTTTCTTTCCATGTCCTCTTGTGTTTCTCTTGTCCCAGTTTGTGAATAACATTATGCTCATGGCTAATTTGGGGGAGAGACTTAAGCAGTTGGTGACTGAGATTGGAAGGGTGTGTAAAAGAAGAAAATTACAAGTAAATGTGGGTGAAAGTAAAGTAATATTAATGGTGACAAGTTAATTGTGAATGTGAAGGGTCAAAGGCTGAAGGAAGTGGAGAGTTTTAAGTATTTAGGGTCACATGTGGCAGCAAATGGAGGAATGAAAGTAGAGATTAATCAAAGAGTAAAGAAAGTCTTGTTCAGCCTTAATGGTCCACTGCAGGACCAGCCAATCCCCTGAGGAATGATAGAGCCTCTGTGCCTCACCACAGTGGCTTAATCAGGCTTGGTAATGTTGCATGTTTTGTGAGTAGTATGCAAGTAAATTTTGGGTGGAATCAAAACTGTTATGAGATACAGGTATTTAGGAATAAATGCAAAGACCGTATGGCATGGTTTCCACAGCACTGTATGGGGCAGAAACTTGAAATATATGGGAGAAAGGAAGGATTTGATTTTTTTTTTCCTAGATGAAGTGTTAGAAAAATGTGACAGGTGTTACAAGATTGGATGGTGAAAATGGAGGTGAAACGGAGAATTGGGGTTGATATGGTAGATCAAACACAGCTGAAGTGGTTAGGGCATAGGCAAAAAATGACTGAGGAAAAACTAACAAAAGAAGTGGATGGAATGAGTTTGAAATGAAGATTAAGAATAACGTAGATGCAAAGGGTGATGGGCTTTTGGAATAATGTGAAATGTCTACTAACCAGGGAGACAGGATTATAAAAGATAGAAGTGAATGGAGGAAGATAGTCATGGGATGAAAGGATGATATGGCCAGAAGGGGTCTTCTTCTCATCTGCCTCACAAGTCACTTTGAGTTCATGAGGAGGGCAGTCACCATATAATGAGGTGGTGGGTGGTGGGGGTGGATAAACAAGATCTAGCTCTTGGGCACTGCTGTGTAAGTGCTAAAGTGCTTTCAGGAAATACCACTAACACAAATTAAGCTTTAAATTTGTGAATATGATCCTATTCTTTTACATACATACATATACCAAGGCTTTTTCCCCCTTACAAGGCAGGTAGCCAAAAAGGAAAGGCATAAAATCATTCCCACCCATTCCATCCCTGAATACACTCCACACTCCCTCTTATCTTAGCACCTCCCGGATGATGGGTCATCCCTGCATCCTGTCCACTGCCCTGGGTCAGAAGCAGTGTCGCAAGACACAACACATCCACAGCAAGGCCGCTTCATTAAATCGGCAACCACCCCTCTCCGTCCCCCCATGCATAAAAGGAGAAGACAGGGAGAAACCCCTTCGGGCTGTGTCAAATTTTGCTCAC
Source organism: Oratosquilla oratoria (assembly GCF_046742065.1). Classification (NCBI taxonomy): domain Eukaryota; kingdom Metazoa; phylum Arthropoda; class Malacostraca; order Stomatopoda; family Squillidae; genus Oratosquilla; species Oratosquilla oratoria. Next base: position 38,722,478 of record NC_134817.1, on the reverse strand, counting down.
ACATACTACCTCACCCCCCATCTCCCCACCCATTCCACCTCATGCATCACAACATCATCCATATACAACCATTCTCCATTCACCCGTCTTCTGTCCTTCCTCAACACATTCCCCTCTTCCCCAAAGCCCCTTTCACCCCATCCATCCATCTCATCCTAGGACGTCCCCTCATGTTCACTCCCTCCACATCTGCCTTCCATACCTCTTTTACTAGTCTTTCTTCACTCATCCTTTCCATGTGTCCAAACCATCCTAATACTCTTTCATCAACCCTATCTCCCAACTCCCTTTCCACCCCCATTCTCCTCCTCACCTCCTCATTTCTCACTCTATCCAGCCTAGTAACCCCCATCATACTTCTCAGACACCTCATCTCAAACACATTCAAACTCCTTCTCTCTTATATTCCATGTTTCTGCCCCATACAGTGCTGTTGGCACAATCACTCTTTCATACAGTCTCCTCTTAGTATCCATTCCCAAATGTCTATTCCTCATTACACTCTTCAATCCACCAAGGGATTTACTCGCTTCTCTCAATCTATTCTTTTAACCTATTTCTAACCTATTCTTTTAACCTATGAATAAACCTGATGACTAATATATACATCCAAGCAGGCATCTGCTGCTAAGCACCATGCTAATGCTGGCTAGAGGCTGACATGCTTTGCTAACCCCTATGCTGTGCCATTCCTTGCAAGAGAACCCTCCATGTAAGCACTGAGTTTCATATATGATCCCATTACTGATTTTAAACTCTTCACTTTTTTTTACTGTGCATTTTTTTCTCTAACCAGTTGCCAGCCAGGTTTTCTAGCTTGCTAGTGTATCATGTATAAGATCCCAGTGTGTTTCACATAGGCATTAAGGAAAGTTATGTCACAAGACTGGATGAAAAACAGTAAAACTTTTCTACAACCCAGTCCTAAAGCATTCTTAGGGTATTAGAACATTGGTTGAAATCTTCCAGCATAAAGGTGAAACTTTCTTACATATTATTTTACTGCTAATACTTAAGATCTACATGATAATCTTTGACTTGAAAATCAGAAATTTTGGCACAGATGGATGCAAAGAGGCTCTGACTTATGAGGAACACCACAACATAGGGAATAATACACACAATCAATATATTTCCTATATAACTGATACTGCTTAACAAGTGACAAACAATCTTTCACAAATTAAAACACTTGTATAACAATTCATGTTACCATAAGCTAATCTACTTATTACTTACAGGATCAATCTTGAAACCCATTAACATATCTGGAGACCCAATTTCAACTGTTGGTAAAAGCTGAAAATATATCCAGATATTAATGCTTTGGATGAGGAACATGAGCTGACAAAAATATATCACTACAAATCCTACACCACCATCAATGAAGCTGACAACTAAGATATGACAATGTTCTTCTTCAAATAATTAATACTGCACCACTTATAAAAAAAATATATTATATCAATAACTTCAATTCTTTTTTTATATAAGAATATTCAGAACAAAAATAGCTATAACAATGACATGAAAAATGTGCATCATGCCAATGTGCAATGAGTGAAATGTATTGCTTTTTAAACAAATTCCTCTGATGCACATTGTTTACTGAACTACCCAACTATAACAACAAATAAAATATAAAAATATATTACAAACCTGATATTCTGGGTTAAAGTGACTATAAAAATCCATCCGAACTTTGTCCAGTGAATCTTCTATCCCTTTGTACTCTTTATCCAACTTCTCAAATTTATCTATAACACAAATTAATTCACTTCATAAATCAGTACAGTATCTACATTTGCTGCTTGTATCTGCAGTATAAATCTATCATTAGTCTTATACAGTATCATGTACATATTTGTTGTGACCAGTGTTGTATAGTATACTTGAATAACTTTTTCCTAATTTCTACTTTTTACAAAATATTGATAAAAGAGTGCTGAAGTGGTCTGAGTAGAAGGAATGAGTGAAAAGTCTACCAAAATGAGTGTAAAAAGCAGAGGCAAATGGGGTCAAAATTGGGAAGAAATCCAAGAATGAGGTGGATGGATAGTGGTGAAGGGGACATTGTATACACAAACGATGCTTGTCGAACAAAGAAAAGAGAGTGCAGAAGATAAGAGCAAATGTGGAGATCCTGTTTTGCTGCATTGTTTCTGACCCAAGTAGGGTGGTGGGGGATAGAGATAATCTCCAAAAGGAAAATAAGGGGGTGTTGGATGGGTGTGTGACAGGTGAAGGATGAGTTTATGTCTGTGATGAGCCATCCCCTTTATAAGGAGCTAAAGAGCCTTTCACTACACATATATGGATTAAGAAGCTCTGCCACCAAGTCTCAAACTCTTGCATGTGTGACTGCTTACCATGAAGCAAGAATTTGAGTCCCAGTGGCAGAGCTTCTTAATCCATTTGTTGAAACTTCACACACACACACACACACAGAACAATTCACAATAGAAAAATCGCCTAACAGTGAAGTTAGAGAGAGAGAATTATCCCCAGCAATGAAAGAAATAAACGTAACACAAAAAGAAATCAGTGATCAAATTAAAACCCTGGATGTCAGAAAATCACATGGCCCAGACGGAATAGCAAACTGGATACTGAAAGAATGCATGGAAGAATTAACTGACAAAATATATGATATAATTAAATCATCAATTAAAGAAGGAAAAGTACCATTGGACTGGAAAAAAGCAAACATTGTACCAATTTATAAGGGAGGTGATAAGGAAGATCCATCTAACTACAGACCGGTCTCACTAACAAGCACAATAGCAAAAATTTGTGAAAGAGTGATCAAAAACAGATGGGTTAAGTACCTGGAAGAAAAATCTATACTGAACCCAAATCAATTTGGATTTAGACAAGGGAGATCCTGTACAACAAATCTGATTTGCTTTTACTCAAGATTAGTAGACATAATAGAAGAAAGAGATGGATGGGCAGACTGTGCTTTTCTGGACCTGCAAAAGGCATTCGATAAGGTACCTCATAGGAAACTAATAAATAAGATAGAGTCAAAAGGTGGCATCAGAGGAAAATTATTGGAATGGATGAAAGACTTTCTGATTGGGAGGAAAATGAGAGTTGTAATTAGAGAAAAAAATTCTCCAACTGGGAAGAAGTAAAAAGCGGGGTCCCGCAAGGATCAGTACTGGCACCGATCATGTTCGCTGTATACGTTAATGACATGAATGAAGGCGTGGAGTGCTATATAATTTTTTTTGCAGATGATGCAAAATTACTTAAGAAGGTAAAAACGGAAGAGGACTGCAACTCATTGCAACAAGATCTGGACACAATATGGAATTGGACTCAAAAATGGGAAGTAAAATTCAATATTAAGAAATGCAGCATAATGGAATTTGGAAAGAGTAAAAATAGAATATCAAAAGATTACAGAATTGGGGAAGAAAAAATAAATAAAACTAACTATGAAAAAGATCTTGGAGTGATGATTGGAAAGGACATGAAACCAGATAAGCATATAAACAAGATGTTTGGAGAAACCTACATCTTATTGAGAGCAATCAAAGTGGCATTTACCTATATGGACAAAGAAATGATAAGGAAAATACTTACTACACTAATAAGACCAAAACTCGAGTACGCAGCATCACTTTGGACACCCAGTACCAAAAAGAATATTAAGAAACTAGAAAGATTACAAAGAGCGACAACAAAACTAGCACCGACACTCGCCGAACTAACATATGAGCAAAGACTATCCAAATTGAACCTACCAACTCTGGAACAAAGAAGAGAAAGAGGAGATTTGCTAACTATCTACAGAATAATGAAAGGAATGGAAGTTTTAGACAGGAACGACCTATTAATGTGGGACAACGGTAAAACAAGAGGACACGGAAAAAAATTGAAAAAGGAGTTATAGAAAAAACTTGAAAAGGAACAGTTTCCCACATAGAGCGATAAATACATGGAACAAATTAGACAACAAAACAGTATGTGCTAACACTATACAAGATTTTAAGATAAAACTTGATGCGGAGAGATACAAAGACGGGTCACCACGAGCATAGCTCCCCTCCCGTATATTACAACTAGGTAAATACACACACACACAAAAATATATATATATATATATATATATATATATATTGCATAGGTGATAGCAGCACTTCTATTTTTGGGGACAATATTGCACCAAAGAGATGGAGTCATAGAGTTTGAGGGAGGGCAACTCAAAGAAGGGATAGCAAAGTTAAAAGTGATCAGTATTCTTTGAGTGGAGAGTTGTCTCCACTCATATGAAAATGATATGTGGCTCTGGTCCATAAGGGTGCCACTAAAATCTCTAAACTACTGATAGTATAAAGTTTATGCAGTCAATACCCCATATGGGGTTTACTTTCCATGCTTGAGTAATCTATAGTCCAGGTTCTTTTTTCAATTTTACTTAATTATTACAAACCAAAAGGCCACCTCCCCCTTATATAAAAGAGAAAGCCTTTTGGTATGTGATGCATAATGAACCTTAGTTATTCTTATATACATACATATACCAAAGGCTTTTTTCCCACTTATAAAGGAGGTAGCAAAAAAAAAAAAAACAAAGGCATAAAAACCACTCCCACCCATTCCACCCCTATTCCATTCCACTCCCTATTCCCTCCCTCTTACCTTGGCACCTCCTGGATAATGGGTCATCCCTGTATCTCGCCCACTGCCTTGGGTCAGAAGCAGTGTCGCAAGACACAGCACGTTCATAGCAAGGCCACTTCATTAAATCGTTGACCCCCCCCTCTCCATTCCCTCATGCAGAAAAGGAGATGGGGAGAAATCCCTTCGGGCTGCGTCAAATTATTTCTCACACACACTCCCCCAACCCCCACCCACCCCACTTCATGCATCACAGCCATTTTCCATTCACCCCTGTCATCTGTCCTCTTCCGTCCTTCCTCAACAGACATTCCCCTTTTTCCCAAAGCCCCTTTTACCCCATCCATCCATCTCATCCTAGGTCGACCCCTCATGTTCACTCCCTCCACACCTCTTTTACTAGTCTTTCTTCACTCATTCTTTCCATTTGTCCCAACCATCCCAATACTCTTTCATCAATCCTATCTCCCAACTCCCTTTCCACCCGTTCTCCTTCTCACCTCCTCATTTCTAACTCTATCCAGCCTAGTAACCCCTATCATACTTCTCAGACACTTCATCACAAACACATTCAAACTCCTCCTCTCTTCCTTTCTTATGTTCCATGTTTCTGTCCCATACAGTGCTTTCTGCACAATCACTAATTCTTGATAGAGACGACTTATTAAAATAGGACATAAGAGAAACAAGAGGACACGAAAAGAAGCTAAAAAAGGCCAGTTAGAGAAGAGATTTGAAAAAGAATAGCTTCCCACACAGAGTGATTGATGTCTGGAACAAACTAAATGGAGAAACATTGAGTGTCAAAACTATACAAGATTTTAAGAATAAACTAGATGTGGAGAGATATGAAAACGGGTCACCACGAGCACAGCTCTCGTCCCGTAAAATACAACTAGGTAAATACAATCTCCTCTTAGCATCCATTCCCAAATGTCTATTTCTCATTACACTTTTTAATCTCCCAAGGCATTTACTCACTTCTCTCAATCTACATTCTACCTCCACCTCCACTCCTCCCTTTCCTGCCACATTCACACCCAAATATCTAAAACTATCCACTTCCTCCAGTCTCTCCCTTAATACTCACTTCCAGTCTGCTGCCACTTTCTTCCCTTGTACATCTCATCACTTTACTTTTACCCACATTCATCTTCAACTTTCTTCTTTCACACACCTTCCCCAACTCTGTCACTAACTTCCTCAATCCCTCCTCTGATCCTGCCACATGAGCAGTGTCATCGGCAAACAACACTTGGCTTATCTCCCACTTTACACCATTTTCTTTAACCATCTCCAATCCCTGGCCCACTACCCTTGCATTTACCTCTTGCACCACTCCATGTATAAACTGAACAGCCAGGGCAACATAACACATCCCTGACGAAGTCCCACCTTTACCACAAACCACTCACTCTCTCAATTTCTAATCCTGACACATGCTTTACTACTCTCATAAAAACTCTTGACAGCTCCTAAAACCTTTCCTCCTATTCCATATATCTGCAATACCTCCAGCAGTACCTTCCTGTCTCCCCTGTCATAAGCCTTTTCCAGATCCATAAAAAAAAAAAACCATCTTTACCTTTTCCTATAGCTTTCTCGCATATCTGTCTTACCACAAAAATCTGATCTACACAACCACTACCTATCCTAAACCCACACTGTTTCTCACCAATTACTCACACTGTTTCTCTTCTAATCCTCTCATTCAAGATCCTCCCATAAGTCTTCCCAACTACACAAGCTGATCCCTCTGAAACTGCTACACTTACACTTGTCCCCTAATCATTTGTAAAGTGGAACTATACAGGCACTCCTCCAGTCCTCCGGCACTCTACCCTCTCTTAAACAAACATTAAACAACCTCACCAGCCAGTCCACCATCACTGTACCTCCTTTTTTCAGACATTCTGCATGACACCCATCCAACCCAGGTGCTTTACCTGCTCTCATCATCTTAATACCTGCCTTCACTTCCTCTTTCCTTATTTCTCCTCCATTTTTCTCACTCATCACAATCATTTTCTTAGCGCTTCCCACTGCAACTATCTTTCACTCCCTATCCTCCTTCACATTTAGCAATTCCCTAAAATACTCTGCCAGTCTTCCTCTTACAGCCTCCTCTTCCATTATCATCTCTCCATCTGCACCTTTTACCTTTTATTCTCTACTTGATTTACCTCCTCTTCCTCTCTTAATTTCTTTCCAAAATATCTTTTTTTTGTTACTTTCAAAATTTTCTGTCATACTTTTACCCCATTTCACATCTGCTCTCCTCTTTGCCTCCTTTATCTTATGCTTTACTTCCTTTCTCTTTTCTTTGTACCTCTCATATGATTCCCTCTTCCTATTTTGTAACCAATCTGTGAAAGCTCACTTCTTCTCTTCTACAACTTTCTATGCTTCCTCATCCCACCACTCACTACCCTTCCTTCTATTTCCTCCCATTCTTTTTGTTTCACACACAATCTTTGCACACCTTGTGACTCCTTCCTTGAACCATCCCCATTCCTCCTCCACTCCTAGTTCTACTCTATCCTTCATTCCCTCCTTCTCCTCTCTCAGCTTCTTCTTGTACTCTTTCTTATTTGTATTAAAAACAACATGTCATCAAAATATTACTTTTAATTAGATGTAAAACAGCATACTTTTTCACAACACTTACCTTGATAAACATTCAGCCTGGCTTCAATGTGCTTAATACCATCTGCAACTTGGTCTTGCAAACCAAGGTTCTTTACAACTTTTTTTATATAATCACCAAAGCAGGATGTTTCCGAGTCTGAGCTGGAGATCTCAACTTCATATTGGGATATATCACTCTCTGAGCTATCTGCATAAATTACATTATTTTCTTTACAGATAACATATAAATACTTTATAAAAAAACATGAAAAACAAGTGTAAAGCATTAAGTTACCTAAATCTATACTGCTAATTATTTTGTAGAAATAAAAACAAAGAAACATGTTATCAAGGTTGGCTTTCCTAGAGGATTTACATAGTTTCCAGTGAAATAAATATTATTAGAAAAACCCCAAAGTGAAACAATTCTACAACTCAGTTGGTTAATGGATTTTTTTTTTAACCAAAATAATGAGTGAATAAAGAGTTCAATAAAGAAATAAAGAAAGCACTAAAACCGATTTCTGGGATTATTATTATTATTTCAAATATGGCCAACAGGAATGGTTTTGTGCACTCTGGTACATGGGACACAATAGTAGTTAACAGGACTGAAAGCATTAACCCTGCAAGGAGTGGAGGGTCATCTCAATCAAACAAAAATCTCTGACATTAGCCACACTAAATATGTAGTGTACTAAGATGTCTAAACATTTTATGACAATCTTTCCTTCTTGAAGTAGAGGTTTCTACCAAATGAATAAGATATTCTGGAATTAGCCGAGATGATGCTCCTCAATGGGTTAATGCAAGAATCTACATTTCTTTATATATCTGCACAATTTACATACCATCACTTGGATCTGAATCAGAGTCCGTAAGAACCACTGTGTCTTTTTGAGGGAGTAGTTTCTCTGCCAACAATGTCCTTCCCAACCTTATTGCTTCAATAAAGGAATCCTGCTGTCGATTGGCTGCACGAGTGCATCTGCTACACACATAAATTTTCCTGCATGGCATTCAATTAAAATTTTTAAGAAAAGAAATAAAAAGACGAGTTATGTTATGACCTTGTAAACAATAATGATATTTCATAAGGCTTTTCATATTTGATCTATGTAACAAAACAAATAAAATTTTCCTTGTAACTGTAGTTAGTAATAATGGCTCATGGCAAATACTCAATCAATACTGATATCACTTAAAGTTATACTTTATTAATGAGATTAAAACAAACCCTTTCAACCTGATCATGCAATTTCCAAATTATATTCCAGCTAATATAATACAATTCTATTCAGTTTAGGGGCAGATTTAGAGCAAAATAGATCTACATCAATTGCAATATAATTTGTTCCAAGTCAGTCCCTTCACATACAGGCTGAAACTCAAAAATCCAGCTATCAATTATTCAGCAACAATCTTCATATGGCCAGTGAGCACAATATCAAAGGTCCCAGTATGGTAATTCCTAACTACTTTAGGAAAAGTTATGAACTTGATCCAGCATTGATTACTTGCTTTAAACTTTGAGCATGTTATGGGATTGAGATTTATGATAATTTGTTAAAGGCACAAGCAACAGTTTCACGAAAAGCTGGTACTGATACATTAATGTGATAACAGTGATGGTTAGTCGCATTATTTCAAATTTCAACATGGCTTATCATTTCATGCGGTGTGTGGGGAAAAACATTCAACAGACACAGAGGCAGCTGCTGAATTTCCTGATGATTTTGCAAAGTTAGTGATGAAAAATTAAGTCCAGAGCAAGTGTATAATGCTGATGAGACTTATTTATTCTGGAGATCTACACCAAAATGAATGCCAACTACAGAGGATGCATAATCATCAAGTGGGTTTAAGGCCTCAAAAGATCGTATCACTGTGCTGGGCTGCTCAAATGTCATGGGAACCTACAGATGCAAATTGATGGTGACTGGGAAAAATTTTGCACCATAGGGGTTTTCAGGGTATGACACAGTTTCCTGTCATTTACTGTACCAATAAGAAAGAATGGATCACAAGTGAACATACCCGAAAATGGATTATAAAATATTTTGTTTCTGATGCTAGGGCTCATCGTAACACTGTTGGATTAGACTCCAAGTGCAAAGTAATACTTATTTTAAACAACTGTTCATCCCACCCAATACCTGAGCTGCTGACACAGGATAATGTTTTTGTTGTGTATCTACCCCCTCACTTATCTCTAAATCAACCCCTGGATGATGGTATCTAACATTCCCCAAAGTGTAAATATCAATGCATGATCATGAGGTGCCTAATGAACTCAGCTTATGCAGGCATTCCTATACAGAAATTCATTTAGGAATTCAATATTAAGGATGTCATCTACTGTGTTGCTAATGCTTGAAAGTCTGTAGAAACATCCACACTGAAAAATGGATGGCATAAATTATAGCCAGCTCCTGACAAAAACACAAAGAGTTCTCTGGGTTCAGGGTTACAAAAGAGCAGCAGGCTATAAATGACTTCCTAGCTTATGCTAAAGGCATTAGTAACACTACTGTCAAGGAGCTTGCATCAAGGATAGATGAAATTTCCATACAAGAATGGTTGCATGTTGATAATGATATGCTTCTGGTTCATCATTATACAGGTTTGGAAATTGTGTAGACAGTTGTAAATCTAGAGATAGACCAAGGTGGCTGTGAAGAATCAAACAGTGAGGAAACTGAGGGCAATGTGACAGAGAGAGTCTCAACTGATAGGTTAATTCAACTGACAACTGAACTGCTAATAATAGAGCAAAGTTTTGTAACTGAACAAGAAGTAATGAATACATATTAATCCAAGACAAACTCATTAAAGAAAGGCCTAAATATATGAAACAGTTAAAACCACCAGATCTGTTTAAGAATATTAATAAGAAACATGAACAGGAAGCAGTGGTTCTCCACACTCAATAATCCACTGCCATCAACATCTGGTAAGCCAGACATTCTGTCACCATCACCATATCCTGCATATGAAAATGATGATCCCGATGGCCCACCTGCTTTCTAGCTTTTTCACTGATGTTCTTAATTATATTTCTGTGTTCACCATTAAAGTTGCATGTGTTTTTCATTTAGTGTTCATTTACTTTTGTTATACTGTAACTACTGTTGCCATGATGAGCCTAGAGAGCCACAGACACACAGGTGAACACTAGCAAGAGCTGATGGTGCAAAATACATGCTGTGTATATATGCTGTGATAGAAAGACTTCAGTAATTTGGAAAAGTCAATAATCTGGCAACCCTTCAGTTCCATGGTGACCGGATTTTTTAATCTCAAACTGTGTATTATATTGTCATCAGCCAAATATCTACTGAGTACATCATCACACTGAAAAGGTTTAATTTCATATACTTACAAAAACAAGCACCAAAGATTTCAAGATATAGTTAGAGAAAAAATTATTTTACCTTGGATACAAGAGCACTCCATAATAACGCCTTACAACTTCTGAGGCTTTCATTAAGTCTCTCTCTGTTCGACATTCTGGGTTCAAACATTTGAATATTTTTGGAGGAACTTCTGGGAGTTTATTTTTGTCATCCTCAATTATGATCTGTATAAAAGATGAATAAATAAACAAATAAAAAAAAAACTACTGCTGTCTTTAATTTCTTGTACTAGCCTCATGTACTACACATGAGGAAAATGGGGGAGGAATAAGTAAAGATGAGGTGAAGGCAGTTATTAATATGATGAGAGCAGGTTAGACACTTGGGTTTGATGGGTGTCATGTGGAGTGTCTAAAAAAGGAAAGTAGTGTTAGTGGACTGGCTAATGAGGTTGTTTAATGTTTGTCTAAAAGAGGGAAATGGGGGCAAATGTGAGTGTAGTAGTTTCAGAGGGATCAGTTTGTTGACTGTAATTGGGAAGGTTTTGATTGAAAAGATTATGAGAGGAACAGAATGAGTAATTGGTGAGGAACATATTGGGTTTAGGAAAGGTAGGGGTTGCACAGATCAGATTTATGTGGTAAGACAGATTTGTAAGAAACTTTCACCAAAGGGTAAGGATATTTTTTGGGCCATTATGGATTTGGAAAAGGCTTATGGCAGGGTAGACAGGAAGGCACTGTGGGAGGTATTACAGATTTATGGGGTAGGAGGAAAGCTGGTAAGAGCGGTCAAGAGTTTTTATGTGAGTAGTAGAGCCTGTGTTAGAACTAGAAATGGAGATAATGAGTGGTTTGAGGTAAAGGTGGGACTTCACTAGGGATGTGTCATGTCACCATGGCTGTTCAATGTGTACACAGATGGGGTGGTGCAGGAGGCAAATGCAAGGGTAATGGGCAGTGGATTGGAGATGGTTGTAGAAAATGGTGAAAAATGGGAGATAAACCAGTTGTTGTTTACTGACCACACTACACTTGTGGAAGGATCAGAGGAGGGATTACAAAAGTTAGTGACGGAGTTTGGGAAAGTGTGCAAGATAAGAAAGTTGAAGATAAATGTGGGTAAAAGTAAGATGATGAGATGTACAGGGGGAGAGGATGGCAGAAATTTGGATGTGAGTTTAAAGGAGAGAGGCTGGAGGAAGTGAAAAGTTCTAGATACTTGGGGGTGCATGTGGAGGGAAAGGGAGGAGTGGATGTGACGGTAGATTGTAGATTGTAAATGCCTTAAGGGGTTAAAAATGTAATGAGAAATAGACATTTGGAAATGGATACTAAAAGATTATATGCAGGGGTGTTTGTGCCGAAAGCACTTTATGGGACAGAAACATGAAACATAAGAGAGGAAGAGTTCAAATTTATGAGATGAAATGTCTGAGAAGTATGGCAGGGGTTACTAGGCTGGATAGGATAAGAAACAAGGAGGTGATGAGGGGAGTTGGGGGTGGAAAAGGAGTTGGGAGATAGGGCTGATGAAAGAGTATTGAGATGGTTTGGACACATGGGAAGAATGAGTGAAGAAAGATTAGTAAAAGTGTGGAAGGCAGAGACGGATAGAATGAACAGGAGACGGCAACTAAGGATGAGATTGATGGATGGGGTAAAAGGTGTGTTGAGAAAGAGGGGGATGTCTGTTGAGGAAGGAAGGGAGAAGACAGAAGAGAGGAATAAGTGGAGAATGGTTGTGTATGGATGCTGCTGTGATGCATGGAAGGGAGAGGGTGGGGGATGGGAGTTAAGGAGTGGTTATGTGTGAAGGATATTTTGATGCAGCCTGAAGGGATTTCTCCCTATCTCCTCTTTTTCTGCATGAGGGGACAGAGAGGGAGGTCACTGATTAAATGAAATGGCCTTGCTGTGGATATGCTGTCTTGTTGCATTGCTTATGTTCCAGGGCAGTGGGCAAGATGCAGGGATGACCCATTATCCAGGAGGAGCCAAGAAAAGTGGGAGGGAGGGAGGGAGGGAGGGTTGGGTGGTAATGTGAGTGGAGTGGGTAGGGATGAAATGGGTGGAAGTGGAATTATGCATTTTGACTTTGGCTATTTTCCCTTGCAAGAGGGAAAAAGCCCCCGGTATATGTATGTACTAGCCCAAGAACTCCTTTTTTCTATACTCCTATGGTGGAGATGCAAATGTTACCAATATGGTCCCCCTTGTATCACAAAAGGTGATTAAATGGAAGGGGGCAAGGACCCTCCTTTCTGTATATTTCTTCTGATATGAATTAGGTTATTGAAAGGATGACTCCAACACTGGTAACAAAGTCTCTGAATGTGTGTGGTTATGAAAATGAATGCGAGTATAAAGGTCAGTACAGTGTGAGAAAAAAAGATGAACATGTACCATAATGAGTGAAACTATGTTGAAAGGGAAAGGTGAAGCTAGGTTTGGGAGTGTTAATCAGTAGGGTCCCTGAAGTGGAGAAAGGACAAGAAAGAGGAATGGCTCTGTTGGTATTGCATTTTGTCATCAATAACCAGTGTTTCTGCCTCCCTATAATGGGGAAAGGACCTTTGGTGTATACATATATATAAATCTAATTTCCTACTTGGACATCCACTTATATATCAGTATTGTACCTATACATCTATGACACTCTAACTGGGCATACTTACATCATCATCATCATCATCTGAAAGATTTATCACCTCTGCCATCACTCCACTGAAACAAACCTAGAAAGAAAATAACTGTATAATAGAAAGAAAAAATTGTATATCATATAAAATGCAAGAAGCTATTATTGTAGCCAAAAACTTTCCTAAATGTCAACCCCATTGCAAATTACAGTAAATAATAATCTCATTGGAAATTTATCTGAAGCCATTAAAATTATCATAATTTTCTAGATTCTTGGGTGGGGTCACAAAAACACTAAATACAGTACAAGTCCATTAATCTGAACATGAATTATTAAAAAATCCCAATGATCTAATGAAACCAAATGGCAGGAACGAGAAACTAGAAAGCATTGGACCAGGCCTGTAGCTAAAGTTTGACTTTTTTTTTCTATTTCTACCAGGTCTTTTTTTATTTCTTCTAGAACAATTTGTATGAAGATGTAATAAAATAAATTTTATTATACAAAGTATGACAGTATATTCATTGAAAGTTTTATTGTGAATATGCTTGTTTTATTGTTCATTAAAACACTGTTATTATAATTGCTTCTTATTACTTCTGGAGGGGACAGGAAAGAACTAGCAAGTTTTTTCAAGGGGTAATTTAGCACAGGTCAAGGGCTTTGACAAGAGTGATGCAGACAAGGTCAACATATTAACCACTTCAGTACGAGTCAAATTCCTGCACGTAGCATTGGCTGCCATATGTATGATTATAAAGTCATTGCTGTATTACTTGTTCTCTTTTACTCTCAGTAATAATAAACACAGAAAATGTGATCAAACCAGTTCACAGAATCCAGGCGTAACTCATGTACAACTACAAAAAAATATATATAATCAAAACACCAACGCCAGCATCCTTGTATATCCACTCACACCTCGTGATGCCTACATAGATGTCGCCATACCGAAGTGGTTAAGAGAGTAGGGATGGACTCACAGCAATGGATTTAAATAGGATAAATATAGATTTAAGAAGAAAGCCAATAAGAGCTGGTTCACCAACAGTGCTAAATGAATGGAATGGAATTAGTGTCCATGTAATGAGCGCTGAAACTACAGTATCAGTTGCTTTAAGAGGTCAGACAGTGGCAGATGCGGGTTTGGTTTTTGAGGGGGGTGAAGACCTCCCCAAATTTGTTCTTTCATTCATCATTGCAGAGGTTGAGAAGCCTGCTTCGTGTACACCAGTATGTGGTAGACAGCAGTAATAATGTGGCAGAATTCTTTTCCCAGCATTTAATAAAATACTTCAGAGAGAATAACTGGAAGGATACGCAACACATTATTGAGGGTAAATCTTTAAAAATGTAAGATTAAGTATTACTTTTGCCCAATACTTTGAAAGAAACTAAATCAAGTTAGAACATATACAGGTAGTCGTCGACTTACGACCGAGTTCGGTTCCGACAGACAGGTCGTAAGTCGATCTGGACGCAAGTCGGAATTTATATATATACAGTATATATTACCCTTTAAATATTATTTTTGTTACTGTATACATGTATATTCTATATTATATTTAGCATACTGAAATAATCATAGCATCTTTGAACTATGTTGTATAGTATTTTTTAAACCTTTTTTTATAATCTTATCTGATTTTCATTGAGAAACGTAACATACTGAATAAAATCCTATCATCTTTGACCTATGATATTTAATACTGTATTTTTTTACATTTTTATTATTCTATCATCAGACTTTCTTTAGGAAACGTATGCATACTGAATAAAATCTTATCATCTTTGAGCTACGTTGTTTAATATTCATTATTCTTTTTATAATTGTCGTTAGGAAACGTAGCCTAGGCCTACGCATACTGAATAAAGTCCTGTCATCTTTGACCTACAAATACTTTTTTGTTGGTTAAATTAAAATCATTGTACTGTATAATTTACATCTTATTAATTGCAAAAAATTAAAAATACTAAATGCAAGGCAAAATTAGGATTTTCTATTTTATTTCAAAACACATTCTTTTCGTTTACGTACTGTACCGAAAATATTGTTATCGACAACAGACTAGGCTAACAAAGTTTACTGTTACATTTTATTAATTGCAAAACATAAAAATACATAATGCAAGGCAAAATTAGGAAAACAATATTTCAAAACATTCTTTTCGTTTACGTACTGTACCGAAAATATTGCAAAACATAAAAATACAAAATGCTGTACCGAACATATTGTTATCGACAACAGACTAGGCATAAAAAAAGTTTTACTGTTACATTTTATTAATTGCACAACATATTAAAGTATAAAATCCAAGGCAAAATTGAGATCCTCTCTTTGTCTTTCAAAATTATCGACACTGTAGAATGTGATAACTGAAGTTCACGTGCTATCACATTAACTTTCTTCCCTCCTACATAATGTTTCATCACTTTCATTTTCGTGTCAAGATCAATAACCTTTCTTTGTTTCTTGGTAGGCTTGGAAATATCGAAAGATAATTTTCTTTTAGACATCTTCATGGGGGTTTCAAGCACAAAAAAATTAAAGATATAATCCTTGTCATGAATGAAGTCAGAAATACCACATGCTCCTGAATGAGAGGGAAGCTGACGCTGCCGGTAACCTGCCAAAACTATTGTACCCGCGTCTCGCGGCGTGCAAAGTAATTGTACTGCACTGCCAGGCATAATATTGCAATTCTATTACTCTATTAAATGTTAAATATTATTGCACTATCTCGTGGTCGTAAAGTCGATCAGTCGTAAGTCGCATAGGTCGTAAGTCGACGACTACCTGTATTTCAATTTATATTCAAAATCATTGTATTCGTGCTACAGAGTACATCTGTTTAAAAGCGCCATCTATATTTACAAAAATCAGGTATGCCCACCCCATATTCATCTATATTTACAAAGCTCAAGTTAGCCCCCCCCCCAATTTTGATCCTAGATCTGTCACTGAGGTCAGATAACTTTATGGATGGAGATGATAGGAGGTAATGGATATGGAACTCCCTAGTGTAGGCCACATGGTCTTTTGCAGTCTCCTTTATTCTAAATTTCTTTAAAAAAATATTACTTATGAGTAAACTAGAGAAATAGTAATACTTTACCATCCAAAAATATATATTTATCCACTGATATATTGGAGGAGCACTGCCACTTTAGTTAATATCCAAAATATATATATTTATCCAGATATATTGGAAGAGCACTGCCACTTTATATTAGTTGATATCACTGACATTATGTATCATGGTTGTGCTATATCAATCCTACCCTATATCTGGCAACATGTAAACAAGTTGAATCACAATGGCAAAAGCCGACAAGACTGTGAGAATAAACACCTTGTGCGATCGAAACCTTTATTGGTACTGCGTTTCGCTTGTTACAGCTTTTTCAAGAACAGACATGAAACACACTCTGAGCACATATAAGCCCACGGAAGGAACTGGGAGAGGTTATCAGGGAGGGGTGGGTGGTAGGTGGAAGGGGAGGGGGGGAGGAGGGGGAGGGGGGGAGGAGGGGGACGGGTGGGACTTGGTGGAGACAAAGGAGGACATTTCGGACAGTTTGTTGAAGTGGACTAAGGGGGACATTTCATACATTTACTTAATGCGGGCAACAGATGGATGATAGGAGGGGCGATGTTAAACATGCCTCTGTTCTGCTCAATGGTTTTGAAGCTTTGAATGGCGGCCGCTTCGAGGCATTTTCTCCTCACCCTGTCTGGTTCACTAAACAGAAGTTCTGCGTTATCCCAATCCATCAGGTGGTCGTTGGTGTTCCGGTGGATAACACAGACGTTGGTGGTGATGTTGTTCCAGGAATCGTAGCGATGCTCCCGGATCAAACATGATAATTTTTTAAAATTTACAGTCTACAGGAAACCAACCAATAAGGACGATTTGACTCACTTCCTATCCCACCATGACCTCAGTATTAAAAAAAGGTGTAGTCATAGGTTTCTACTTCAGAGCTCTCAGAATATGTAGCCCTGAATTCTTAGAGGACGAGTTTAGGCACATAAAGGAGGTTTTTCAGAAATTAAAATATACAGAGTGCATCATCCACCAGTGTAAGAAAAAGGCACTCAAAATAATGGAAGGGCGGGAACCAACGAAAGATCCAGCTAGGAGGCTTATCCTTCCAGCCAGCAGCGTCACCGCCACCCTCACCCGGACACTTGGGCATTGCAACATTCAGGTAGTGGGCCAGTCCAGCAGAACTATCAAAGAGCTCTCAAGAAGGAGTGACAGCCAGGACGAGATGTGGGGAAAAAAACGCTGGTGTCTACCGCATACCCTGTGCTGGATGTGATAAAGTATACATCGGCGAGACCTCCCGTGACCTGAAGACCCGGATCCGGGAGCATCGCTACGATTCCCGGAACAACATCACCACCAACGCCTGTGTTATCCACCGGAACACCAACGACCACCTGATGGATTGGGATAACGCAGAACTTCTGTTTAGTGAACCAGACAGGGTGAGGAGAAAATGCCTCGAAGCGGCCGCCATTCAAAGCTTCAAAACCATTGAGCAGAACAGAGGCATGTTTAACATCGCCCCTCCTATCATCCATCTGTTGCCCGCATTAAATAAATGTATGAAATGTCCCCCTTAGTCCACTTCAACAAACTGTCCGAAATGTCCTCCTTTGTCTCCACCAAGTCCCACCCGTCCCCCTCCTCCCCCTCCACCTACCACCCACCCCTCCCTGATAACCTCTCCCAGTTCCTTCCCTGTGGGCTTATATATGCTCAGAGTGTGTGTCATGTCTGTACTTGAAAAAGCTGTAACAAGCGAAACGTAGTACCAATAAAGGTTTCGATCTCACAAGGTGTTTATTCTCACATGTAAACAAGTAATACTGACCCTGTCTTTAATGGTATTTATAAGTTTTCAGACAACTGATTTCATATTGTGTATGCTTTAAAAAGAGCTATTTTCTCTATTAGTTTTTAATATTAAATGGTCTGATATGGATAACAGTAGCATTCCTGATATTTTCAATTTCTTAAGTTGACACATAACCTGCACTTACTTCAATGTTAATCTTTTTCACATTATATTCCCTTTTTGTTTTTAATATATTTTTCTAAGTATATAATTTAAATAAATATTGGAAAGAATAACTGTGTTGTTGAATTTCTTACACTAGAAAACTGATATGTCAATAATGAGATAGGGGAAAGAAGGAGCTTGTCAATATCCTTTTCTCTAAATAAAGTAGACTCAAGGCTTAATTGATTTTGGTTATGTCTGGTTTAATAAGTTTAGGTTAGTCTACATTAACCACTTCAGTATGATGGCTCCTACATAGGCGTCATGAGGTGCTAGTGCATACACAATGATGCCTGCATTGCCATTTTGAATATATATATATTCTTAGTTGTACATGAGTCACCCCAGATTCTGTGAACTGGTTTGATCATGTTGTCTGTTTATTATCACTGAGAGTAAAAGAGAATGAGTAATAAAGCAATGACTTTATAGTTTATATTGCAATTAGTGCAATGCATCATACATCCAGCAGCCGATGCTGTGCACGAGAATTTGACTTGTACTGAAGTGGTGAGGAACAGTGTGGTTTTAGGACAGGTAGGGGATGTGTAGATCAGATTTTTGTGGTAAGACAGATATGTGAGAAAACTATAGGAAAAGGTAAGGATGTTTTTTGGGCTTTTATGGATCTGGAAAAGGCTTATGACGGTAGACAGGAAGGCACTGTGGGAGGTACTGCAGATATATGGGATAGGAGGAAAGCTGTTAAGAGCAGTCAAGAGTTTTTACGAAAGTAGTAGAGCTTGCGTTAGGATTAGAAATGGAGAGAGTGAATGGTTTGAGGTAAAGGTGGGACTTCATCTGGGGTGTGTTATGTCACCCTGGCTGTTCAATCTTTACATGGATGGGGTGGTGCGAGAGGTGAATGCAAGGGTAGTGGGTCAGGGGTTGGAGATGATTAAAGAAAATGGAGAAAAGTGGGAGGTGAGCCAGTTGTTGTTTGCTGGCGACACTGCACTTGTAGCAGGATCAGAGGAGGGATTGAGGAAGTTAGTGACAGAGTTTCAGAAGGTGTGTGAAAGAAGGAGGCTGAAGATAAATGTGGGCAAAAGTAAGGTGATGCGATGTACAAGGGGAGAGAGTGACAGTAGGCTGGAAGTGAGCATTAAGGGTGAGAAACTGGAGGAAGTGGATAGTTTCAGATACTTGGGTGTGAATGTGACAGGAAAGGGAGGAGTGGGAGTGGATGTAGAATGTAGATTGAGAGAAGTGAGTAAATGCCTTGGTGGATTAAAAAGTGTAATGAGAAATAGACATCTGGGAATGGATGCTAAGAGGAGGTTATATGAAGGAGTGATTGTGCCAACAGCAATGTATGGGGCAGAAACATGGAACATGAGAGAGGAAGAGGGAAGGAGTTTGAATGTGTTTGAGATGAGGTGTCTGAGAAGTATGATAGGGGTTACTAGGCTAGATAGTGAGAAATGAGGAGGTGAGGAGGAGAACAGGGGTGGAAAGGGAACTGGTAGATAGGGTTGATGAAAGAGTATTAGGATGGTTTGGACACATGGAAAGAATGAGTGAAGAAAGATTAGTAAAAGAAGTGTGGAAGGCAGGGGTGGAAGGAGTGAATATGAGGGGGCGTCCTAGGATGAGATGGATGGATGGGGTGAAAGGGGCTTTACAAAAGAGAGGAATGTCTGTAGAGGAAGGACGGGAGAGGACAGAAGATAGGGGTGAATGGAGAAGGGCTGTGTATAGATGAGGCTGTGATGCATGAGGGGGAGTGGGTGGGGAATGGGGGGTGAGGAAGTATTATGAGAAAAAAACTGACGCAGCCCGAAGGGATTTCTCCGAATTTATGAAGCAGCCTTGCTGTGGATGTGCTGTGTCTTGCGACACTGCTTCTGACCCAGGGCAGTGGACAGGATGCAGGGATGACCCGTCATCCAGGAGGTTCCAAGATAGGAGGGAGAGAGGAGGGGAGTGGAATATATGGGAAATGAAATGGGTGGGAGTGATTTCTATGCCTTTTTCTTTTTGGCTACCCCCCCCATGTAAGGGGGAAAAAGCCTTTGGTATATGTATGTATGTATGTATGTACTAGGTGGCAGCTAGGAAAATCCATCTGAATGTTCTAGGTCTCCTTTACACAAGAATCCAACCCACAGCCCCCAGAAGATTTTATGCTGTTGTATCCCTACACAGGACTACAAGAAATGTGCAAAACTTAAGTCATGTGATAAATCAGTTTAGAAATTGAATAATAATATCATTGTAGGATTAGTTTTTCAAAGTTTCCTCATAAAAAAAAAACCTCATGAGAGCATAAGAAGAGACATGACTGATTACTCATTAAAACCCCAAACTTACCTTCACACCTAATCTACTCAAAGGTCTAATAAATAATTATACATGATGATCTTAACAATAGCATAATTTCACTTTGACTAAAAAAAAATTATATAGGTCTATTCTCTATAATCATCATAATCATTACTAACAATCATATAAATATGCTCCACTGATGTCCTCAACTAGTCAAATCAAATTTAATTAAATTCCTCCTGATAATCTACAATTGTACAATTCAGTCAAGAATTTGCATCTCAATATGAAATGAATTATACATTTCAGACATAAAATGTAATGGTGCAACTCATTAACCATGACTGATACTCGTCATTGCATTTTAATGAGTCATTGTTACTGTATATTAATTCTTCAATTTTATCATTGCACCATTGTACATTTTTATCCTAAATTGTAATTCATCTGAGTACTAATTCAGTTACTAGAGCTGTCAATCTCCATATTCTACACAATAGTGAAAGGCATGTGCAGACTTATATTATAAATACAATATAATCTAATATCCATTTAATACTGAAATTAATTGTAATTTCATACTATTTTAGTAATTCAGACCTGTTTAATATAAGCCACTGTAAATTCTGATATACTTCCTTCATAAGGAGCACAAATTAAATTATGAACATTATTTAAATTTATATCGTAAACAGAATCTACAAGCTTACTGCAAAACTCTATATGTGGATTATTCAGACGTATTATTCATTCCAAGCCCCTTCGAGCATCCCATGTAAACAAATTTGGCGAAAGGAAAACACACTACGTAAACCTGATAAAAAAAACTGCTAACTTTCCTGTAACCAGAAAAAATGATAATTGTACAATTCTTTTCACTTAGGGTTACTCATATGATGCATTTGAATATAATTTTATATATGATCTAACCTCATATACAAGTGATTCTTTCTATTAGCGTAAGCTAGTTAGCGATATTTTGTCCGCCTTTGTTATTTCTTCAGTTTCAAATAAGATTAACGAATAACTAGATACCTCATACAGTATTGAATTTGGTCGCAAATATCTAAAGGGCATTTGCAGTTATAGTAGAAATGCGAACCGCAATACACATTTAGACCATACTGAATTATTAGATAATAAAAGAATGTATAAAAACGATGACTTAGTTGAAAAATATTAATTGTTCCATCTATGAAACACAAACTCTGCAGCAGATAGGAGGAAAAAAATGCCCGATAGTGGATTACAAATATACCACCGATAGAAACGAATATTGTCAACTTCGTCGTCGACTTAGAATTAATCCAAGAGAACATAGATAAGAAACTCCGAAAATTAAGAACAGTTAAATTCACGGTACTATACTAAATACACTTATGGTGTGGGTCACCATGATTACGCGTGTATAAAAAAAAGTCAAGGTTAAGTGGTGTTTGTTACAAACAACCAACGCAAGCAAATTACTCCTCTAACTGACCATAGGTCAGGCCTGCGGCGTCTGTCCGGGTATACAGAATTGCCACGTCTAAGTTACTACGTAGGACATACTTATATGGTATATACAGAATTACATTGTGGACATGGATTACATTTAGAGCATCTACATCCTAAGGTGTTACAGGAAAAGGTATGGCTGAATACGGATAGAATATATGTATAGGTAGTTAGGTATACATAGTTGTATATCATATCCATATCGACATATGATGTGGCACGATGTATTGGCGCAGCCTCTGTTGATTGCTGCGGTGGTTAAGTAGAAATATGGCGGATAGCGGATTTCAGAGAGCGGTGATAACGTTCAATCATTCTGTTAGCTTGAGGGTGATAACTAGTAGTTCCATATGATGGGAACCAACGATTGACGAAACTTTAGAGAAAATTTTGCTCTCGAACTGGGAGCCCCCTATCTGTGATGACGTACATGTAGTGGGGCTCTGAAACGACATATCCATCCGTTAGTGAAAGCAGTCGCAGTAGTATCAAAGATAGGGACTGTGTAGTGGCGGTACTCCAACCAACGCCGACCGCATCCGAAATTACACCCTTCCATACAGACCGAGGCAGGACTGACGTCACCAACGCGAGCGGAGGTTCGCGTAATCACCAGGGATCGCAATTGGCTCATAACCAAAGGGAAAGCGGCCAATCAAAAGACTAGTCAGAAAACAGGACCTGAATGTGATTCAGTACCAGGATTTAAAAGACGGCCTCTTACAACGGAGTGCAGAACATGCCCCACTAACAACTACGACCATCAGAAGGTTCAGAATGCCGCCGTCAAGTTCATCACGGGTTTGTGATGGAGCGACTTCAGAACCACTGAGTCCCTACACCGAGTTTCCAACATCCGTCAACTCAGCCAACACAAACACAAACTTCACATGAGACACATAAAAAGACTGCGCGCCAAACACAAACCCATAACACAACACATCACACCTAGATCACACCGTACAGACAGCTGCGCCTCTCCCACGTGCGGTGTATACGAGAAATCGTGTGTAGCCGCACATATCAATAATGTAACCCTTCACCAGCTTTGGTGGTAGTAACAATAATAATGATAATAATAGTGATAATAATAATGATAATAATAATAATAGTAATAATAATAATAATAATAATAATAGTGATAATAATGTATCTCGCCCATTAATTGTCAGGCTGTGAGTACGCAGGCGTAGAATACACGCACAAGCATATCGCAAACAAAAACACGACTACATGCACAAACATCAACATAAATTTTTTCTTCTACTGAAATTATTTTCATTTCTAACTTTCCTACTACATCTTATTTCAGTTTCCCTACCACTAAAATTATTTTCAATTTCTCTACCTTTCCCTACGACTAAGCCTCTTACTCGTTTTCTAGCTTTATTGGATGAGGAAGAAGAATAAATATCCCTACGTAACCTCATTGTTACACATATTGATCCCAGCCTCCAACCCCAAGTCTCCTGCCCACTCCTCCAAAAGCCACGACACCACGAAATGAATACCCCTA
This sequence comes from Oratosquilla oratoria, assembly GCF_046742065.1. Taxonomy (NCBI): domain Eukaryota; kingdom Metazoa; phylum Arthropoda; class Malacostraca; order Stomatopoda; family Squillidae; genus Oratosquilla; species Oratosquilla oratoria. The sequence continues at coordinate 38,698,868 of NC_134817.1, read as the reverse complement.
ATCGCCCGGTGGCAGTAGCCCTCTTTTATACACAACTATCTTTTTGTTTTCATACAGACATCTCTTCCCCTACAACTACCGATCCCGCGCGAGTGAGCGGTCTGTCCTAGGTAGTCCATAGAACAACAACAACTCAGCAGAGGTCAGACGTCGCTCTTCGCTCCAGTTCTCTCAACAGCGCCCGTCAATCTTCGCCGGCCAGTCGCGGCGGAGATTTTTCTCCTTTGCTTCTGACCGGTCTGGCACAAGCCTGACCTCTTTGTTGACGCTGGCAAGCGGGCTTACACCTAAGACAAATACACACGTTTCCCAAACCATGTAATTATCTGCTTTCAGAGTTGTGCTTGGAAAAAAAGAGATACACACACACACACACTCGCTGGTACAGCAGAGGTTGGTCTTCATCTTTCACTCGAGCTCTCTCAGCCAACGTGCATAATTTTTCGCCGGCCGGTCGTGGGGGAGGAGATTTTTCGATGACCTTTAGTCTCCTGTCCCGCCGACCGGTCAGGCCAACGCCTGGCCTTTTCGCCAACGCCCATACTTCTTCGCCGGCCAATCGTGGGGGAGGAGGTGCTGGACCTCTCCTGTCGACCGGCACGCACACGCCTGGCCTCTTCGCTAACGCTGGCGCGCGGGTTTACACTTCTGACAAATACACACGTTTCCCGAGTCACACAATTCTCTGCTTTCAGATTTGTGTTTGGAAGAAAAGAGATGAGCCAACACTCGTTCACCTGCCCCCCCCCCTCGCACTGCCATTGGATCCACTCTCTTGACTACACTTCGGATATCGCCATTGCCTCATCTGAGGTTAATCAGGAACGCTCAAGCCTCACCTGGGATTAATCAGGAACGCTCAAGCCTCACCTGGAGTTAATAAGGAAAGCTCAAGCCTCACCTGGGGTTAATCAGGAACGCGTTACCTAGTTTGGGGTTAATCAGCAACGCCACACGCGGAAAGGGAACTCTACTCACTTCCCGTAACTTACATACACACACATCTCACGATCATAACCACGCCCCCACGCACAAACATCTACACGTACTTTTTCTTCGACTAAAATTTGCTTCCCTTCTAACTTTCTCTTATACTACATCTTCTCATTTCAGTTTACACCAACTAAAGATTTTTCCGTTTTTCAAACTTTCTCTACTACTACGCCTCCTACCGTTTTCTCAACTTTTGGTGATTTTAGTCGCAGGCGTCGGCGCCGCCGTCCAAGTTACCTGCCTGTTTCTCCCGAGACACCACCATCAACCGCCCCTTAGCTAATCGCCCATGCAAAAAAAAAAAAAAAAAAACATTATTGGTAATAGCCCTCTTTTGTATCCTCTTCATAAGGCGGCTTCATAAAGAAAGTCACTATGTTTCCTTTTCTTTATTGGTTCACAATTTCTTCTATGGTTCTACACTAAGTCAATCACCTCCTGGTTCTATATTACAATTGCACTCTATTATTCCTTGGTACGTATCATCGGACCGACTCCTCCTCCGAGCTCTGTGCATTCCCTTAAGAAGGCCGGAAACTAGCTTATGAGGTCCCACGCTCGTATAAACTTAAGAGTTTATGCGAGCGAGATTTAGTTCGTCACTTCTTATTATATTTTATATTTACATTATATAATTTAGTCTAACAGCTAGACTATATATATATCCAGGGGAGGTTCGTCAGTATACGTAATAATGTGTTTATTACTGTGTGGTTACTTGTGTGATCGCGTGTGTTCGTGTGTGCGTGTTCGGCAGTGGTGGTCGAAGCTGCTTAGGTCAGCGAGATGGACAGGATGTCTTTGGCGCCTTATTGTCGGCCGGCTGGTGTTTGGTGGTAGTCTGGTGAGTGTGTGAGGGAGTGAGTGGGTTATATGACTGGGCGATACTACTCGTCATGTATATGAGGCGTATACACTTTTATATACTACTATCTTTTAATTTTCTTACAAACATTCTTCCCCTCATACACAAACCGATCCCGCGTGAGCGGGTGGTCTGTCCTAGGTAGTCCATAGTCCAGAACAGCTTCTTCACCACCAACAGTAATAAGTCGTCTAGCTCCAAGACCTTTCTCCTATCATCGGATCGAGGATCTAAAAGCTCCAAGGCCTTCTCTCTCTCCTAACACCGGATCGAGAACCTCCGGCTCCAGACCTCAGGCTCGCTGCATTCTTGCCTGATTGTCACGTATGCAATGTTCACGTGTTTTCTTTCTTTCTCGTGGTGGTCGAAAGTTGTCTGCAAGCACGCAGTTTTCACCACCCCCCTTATCGGTCAGTTGTGTAGACCAGTTGACACGCCCAGGTCAACAAGGTAAGATTAGCGGCTGTCTTTTGTTGCCCCCGCCCTTAGGTCAAGTATGCCGCATTGGGGCGCAAATTTGCTAAGTTGTATATATATATATATATATATATATATATATATATATATATATATATATATATATATATATATATTACCTTTTTTTTTTTTTTAATGTAACCAGTTTTACTGCAACTTGTATCTCTGTTACCCTATGTCAGTACGCTGCGATGTACTCGAATTTTTGTATTATATTTTTAATTGTATTTAAATTGTATACGTATGGTAACATTTTTAATCGCCGGCAGACTGGCTGGACATGTGCGTCGCGCATGTCGAGTTGCCGGTTAATTATCTTATTGTCCTTTTCACTTTTTTGTGTTAGTATTAAGGTTTTTATTATTATTATTATGTGCATAATATTCTTGTGCGTGTCATTTAAGATTGTGTAAGTGGGTTAGGCTGTTTGCTATCATTTAGAGTGGTATAGGAAAAAAAAATCCTTTTTGCAGTACCCTTCGGCCTTTGGCTCCAGTGACCCATCGGGTCAATTGGCGAGCCCCTAAGAGAGGCGTCACACCTTTCTCTGGCTTCTTCCTTGATCTCGTTTCGAGTCGAGACCCAGCCGTTCTGTCTCCTTGTCGGAGACTTTTTCTTATAAGGTATGTAGTGGTTTTTATAGGAAATACATCCTATGTCTGATGCGGGTTTTTTATTAGATTTGTAGGTCACCTTTTTGGGATTTTGAATGTTGGTGTGTCAAATAGGCTTTTACCAAAATTTCGTTCCCGTGCGTGATTATGACCTTTGTTTTCTCCCGCCGAGTTTATCCACATTACACGTAATCTAAGTGTTGGTAGGGTTATTATCTCACGTGATTTTCTTGTCTTCTAATTTTAAGTTATATCAAAATTAGATGCTTAAATTGTGATAATATTTCTGTTAAAAAAGTGCCTTCGTTGTTATTGTTTTGTTGTGTAAATAAATTTTTAAAACGAAACTACTCTTTCGTTCCTGGAAATCAAAATGAAAATAAATAAAATAGAATTTCGATTATTTTCTCCTCAAATTTTGTAACACTGATTCAACCAATAAAGAGAAAGATTAGGACCACTGTGTTTATTTCTTTCCTTGGTCTTCACACTACAACTGCTTCAGTCCATCGAGTCGCTCGGTCAATGCAAGTCAGTAAGTATTTGTATGGAAGAGAGTAAGGATAATAAGGAAGGGTTGCGGGTCCAACAATATTTATGTGGACTGACTGTGGTAAATTGAGATTAATTGTCTTATTATTAGTTTTATATACATGTAGATGGTGTTAAAGAATTGTATACTGGTGCTGTAGATTCCTCATATATGTGATTCTCATATGTTTTATACTTTGTAATAGGTTTAGATCCTATACAGCACCTTTTAGTCGTGTGTATCTAATTGAATCCTATGTAGACATCTTTTGTTTATGTCAAGTCATTGATACGAAGACGTTCTAGACGTCGCTTGTTTGTTTACATCCGCTTGCTAATAAACTCAAGAAAGCAAGACCCCGTTTTTCAACTTTCCTCACCGACACACTGCTACAGTGGCGACGAGGATGGGATAAAACATATGACACCAGCCCCTTATAACCCATCATCTAATGGTTTAGCCGAGAGAGCTGTAAAAACTTTCAAGGAAGGATTAAGTAAATTTAAGGAAGGTGATATCAGAACCAGAATTTGTAGATTTTTGTATAACTACAGACGTTCAATTCATTGTTCCACAGGTAAAGCTCCAGCTGAGCTAATGTTTAACAGAAACTTCAGAGGTATAATTGAGAAAATTAAACCACAAAATAAGAAGGAAAAGGTTTTGGAAAAAGAGTGTAAGTTTGAAAAGTCTGAATATAAGATTGATGATGCTGTTTTTGTAAAGAATTATGGCAAAGGTCATTCATGGTTGGAAGGGAAAGTAATTGAAGTTCTAGGTGTGAGAAACTACAAAGTGATGTTAAGAGATTTTGGGAACATTGTTTGGAAAAGACATTCTGATCAACTTATGCCTAGATATACACCAACTGTTCCCAGTAATGACACTGTACGTAAGGATAACTCGGGTAGCAGTAAACCTTTTGTGCCTATGTATTCTTCAGGTCAAGGACACTGTCCGGATAGTTCAGAAGTAATGGATAAGGCTGATGAAAATTCCTCTGTAAATGTTGATGATGATGATAATGCTGTGAATGTACCAAGTCCACAACCAGTTAGAAGATCTAGCAGAGTTGTGAAACCACCTGGTGTTAAAGAATTGTATACTGGTGCTGTAGATTCCTCATATATGTGATTCTCATATGTTTTATACTTTGTAATAGGTTTAAATCCTATACAGCACCTTTTAGTCGTGTGTATCTAATTGAATCCTATGTAGACATCTTTTGTTTATGTCAAGTCATTGATACGAAGACGTTCTAGACGTCGCTTGTTTGTTTACATCCGCTTGCTAATAAACTCAAGAAAGCAAGACCCCGTTTTTCAACTTTCCTCACCGACACACTGCTACACTGACTGGAAATGGTCGGTAGCAGTTATAGGTTAAACAGGTGATGTGGTGTGGCGAGTAGTCTTGGCTTGTTGACATGGAGGGCATTCTTTGACAAAGTTCTTTACATCTTTGTCAATGCAAGACCAGAAATACCGTTGTTTTACCAAAGTAGATGTGGATTGAATTCCAAGATGGGAAAGGTTATGCAAGGAAGAGATTACGTTACTCCGTAAGGATAAGGGGACAAAAGATCGTGGAGTCTTAATCGAAGTATCACACCAAAAGATCAAAGTGATACGGCTCATGTCGGTCGTGATAAACAATCGGCTACAACATCGTTATCGCCGCAAATGTACCCGGCTGAGGACACGTACTCTGAAATAACAAAGTTGTCATTGTTGTTTGTCAGATTAAGCAAGTGACTTGAAGTGAAAAGCTCCAACTAAAGGTTTGTTTTCAAGAAATAAGGTAACTGTATGGCCATGAATGAGTGACTTGAAATGTAAAACGGCTAGATAAGCACCCAGCAGTTCTCGGTCGTAGATAGAATATGTACGTTGTTTATCCGAGAGTTCTTTGAGTAAAAAGCTCAGGCGTGTTGGTTCGCCATCTATGACCTAATAGAGGGCGGCACCAACGGCTAGATTTGAACTGTCAGTCACGAGTTGATAGTCTGTCAATGTGAGTAAGGGATAGGGTACAATAGGACAGTCCAGTAAGGCCTGCTTGTTAAAGGAGTCCTTTGTTGCGTTTGTCCAAGCGAGACACTTTGAAGACTGATACTGTCTGAGAAGTAAGGTCATAAGCTACAGGATCAAAGTTAGGGATCATTGATCTAAAGAAATTCAACATGCCCATAAAACGGCGCAAATTCGGTGTAGTCTGTGGCAAAGGAAGTCTGAAATAGCTGCAACATGCTCACTAGGAGGCTTATTCCCTTTTGAGCTAAGTTCATAACCAAGAAAAGTAAGTTTTGTTATCCAAAAGAGAAAGGACAGTTTGAACATCATTGATATGCTCCTCAAGAGTCTCACTAGCAACCAAGATGTCGTCTAGGTACGTAAAGGTGTTGTTTACATAGGCAAGAATGGTTTCTAAGAAGCGCTGAAAGGTAGAACATAGATAGAAATCCAAAGAGCCCAAATGGTGTGCATACCTCAGTTTTAGGTATATCTGCATGATATGCACGTTGTAAGTCCATCTTTGAAAAGACAGTCTTATCCTTAAGTGACATTGTGAGAGAGCGCAAGTGCGGTGTAGGATATTCGCCATTGACAGTTATGTTATTTGCCTTCCCCGTCATTGCTCTCATAACTGTGGTTCTTGCCTTCAGTCTCTCCTTGAGATAGGCTAGTTCCTTCTGAAAGGTGAGCCTCCCATCAATTCAGACCCCCAGGTACTGAAACTGGTGGACCCAGTCCAGCCTAAGGTCCTGGATGGTGAGGTGCTCCCCTTCTTTCCAGAGTCCTAGTGCCATGGCCTTCGATTTTGTAGGAGAGATCTTTTACCCTAACCTGCAACATTCTGTCGCCACAGCGCTTAAGCAACGCTGGGCCCTGCTGAAGCACCGCCGTTTCCCAGTAATTATGAGCGCAATATCATCTGCATAGCAGATGACCTTGCACCCATGTGGTAGAGGTAGTTCCAGAATGTTGGAGACGAGCACATTGGAGTGCCATTCTCCAGCATTCTGGCCTCTGATATGTGACCCTGAAATCGTACTTTCGCTGACCGGTGACTGAGATAGTCATCAATACAAGAAAGCAGCTTGCCTTTTACGCCCTTGCGAGCAAGGGTGTCTAATATCACAAGTGGACTGGCCAACTCGAACGCCTTTTCCAAACCCAAAAAGACCACGATGGACGGTGTGCCACTGACAGAATTGAGGAGTGTTGCTATACTGTTTGCTGTGCCAGTGCCCTTGCAATAAGCATGTATATGCTCATGCATTGGGCCCAATTTCCACAACAGCCTGTTTAGCACCATCCTCTCCTCTGTCTTCCCCATGCAGCTTGTCAGGCTGATGGGGCGATAAGCACCAGGTTCCTTTGGCTTTGGAATTGGCGTTATGATTGCCGTCTTCCAGGCTGTTGGTAGCTTGCCAGTCCTCCAAGACGCGTTTATCACCCTTAGAAGTGCCTCATTGCCCGCTGGCCCAAGATGGGTCGGCATGGAATAGGTGACGAGGTCCTCTCTAGTTGCCGTGTCTGAGCTGGTTTTGTGTGTGATCCGTAGCTCCTGAAGCGTAAAGGTAGCGTCAGTATCATCCGACCGACTCATCATGTCCTCAACACTATGACACCTCACTCCTTGGAGGTCCTGCAGTGTGTCTTGAACACACTGCGGGAGTGAGGTGCTGCTGGAGCGAGAGACAAACTCCTGCACCAGCCGCTGCGCCTCAGCACCAGGGGCATGATGAGTGTGTCGCGGTTGAGTCCTGCCAGTAGCTTTACGGAGCTTGGACCACAGCTCTGCTAGGGAGGTGTGAGCGCTAAAGCCCTCACATCATTCAAGAAATTTAGCTCTTCTGGCATCTGCAGCTATGACGTGAGCGTCATGAACTGCAGCGCGCAAGTTGGCCAAATTGGTCTGAGTTCGGCGCCGTCGGAAAACACGCCTAAGCATGTTCACCCGATGGTTGGCCTCTCTCACCTCGGGGGTATAGTACCAATTGTTCTTATGTTCCCTGGGGGACTGGCGAGTCTTTGGGTTGGCTCTGTTGGCAACCACCTGAAGGGCTGCAGAAAAGTCAGCTTCTAACGTTTCCACGTCCTGTGGTGGACCGTAGGACGCTGCCCATTCTTCAACAGATTTCTCAAAGACTGGCTAGTTTGCCAAAGCTGTCTTCCACCTAGGAACAGGTAATACAGCTGGTATGGGTGGTGCATCCCGTATGTGCACAGAGACACCGAAGTGATCGCTAGTGACAATAGGATGCACCTCCCAGGTTACCCTAGGGAGGAGAGTGGCCGTCGCCAAGGTCAGATCAAGTCGTCCACCTTGCACGTGCGTCGGATTACCATCATTCAACAACGCAATGTCAGGGCATTCGTCTAATACGTAACTTAAGTGGCGCCCAGCGACATTGGACCCTTGGGGCGACATCAAGATATTATGATGGGCGTTGAAGTCCCCTCCTATGATGAGGAGCCTGTCCGCAGCAAGAGCACACACTTCTCCAAGGTCCAGTTCCGCTCTGTGGCCCCTGTATATGTTATAGATGGTATACGTTTCGTGTGCCCGATGGAGTCGAACCGCAAGAACTTCTACACCATCTCCACATGATACAGGGTCCACGATCTCACTGCAGGGGATGGATGATTTGACTAAGATCATGCACCCCCTAGTAGTGGGTAAGCGAGGGAGGGAGAAGATGCGATATCCCGGAAATCGCACCTCATCGCTCACCAATGTCTCCTGGAGAAGTATGATATCGTAATCATGCTCTTGCGCAAGCGCAAGGAGATACGAGCTTTTGCTGCGGAACCCGTTTATGTTCCACTGTAGCAACCTTAAGTGACTATTGAACAGGGCGACTGTCTTCCCTGTCAGTTTCCATTACGGTCTCATCTTGTCCTCCCCGGTCAGACGACAAGATGGGTTGCGACTTTGTAACAGTGGGAGCATTTCCCTCCTCATCAGAAGAGGAGTCTTCAAGCCTGAGTGCAAAATGACGTTGGGGCTTAGCAGAAGACACTTTCCTAGTCTTTGAAGATGTGGGTGTAGCTTTCCCATTGGTAAAGGTGGGTGTGGCGGGCTTGGGGGAAGTGGAAGGGGAGGAGGTTGAGGAAGAGGAAGAGGTAGTGGAAAAGGCGGGGGAGGAGGCAGGAGAGGAGGAGGTAGAGGGGGAGGGATTCCTCTCCTTCCGCCTAGGGTTCCTCTTCTCTTTTAGGAGTTTGAGCACGTTCTTGACGGCCCTATCCACCATGACTAGCATCTTCTCTGGGTCGCTTTCCCCTAGGGTAGTAGCGACTGCAGAGACGACACCAGTCACAATCAGGTCGATATCATCCTCCCTAAGGGGGATGACATCAGACGGATATTGAGGTGGAGGGGACCGTCGGTCCTGTGCTCGTGGGGTTGATACTGGTGGCGTGGGCTTGGCTTTAGGTTTGAGGGTGGGATTGGAGGCAGGCGTGGATTTGGAGGTGGGCGCGGGTTTGGAGGCGGGCACAGGTTTGGAGGTGGGCTTGGCTTTTTTGGGAGCTGGTTGTGTTTTCGTGTTTGACTGTGTGGGAGCTGGTTTCAGTGATGGAAATTGCTCCTGATTGTTCAGATCAGGAGCACTATGTGTAGGTGGTTGTGGTGCTGTAGTAGGAGAGTGTTTCCAGCTGCCCCATACAAATGTTCCTGGGGGGCAGGTATGAAGTCCTGTTGCTTCTCTGTCCTCTCCTTACAGGCAATGGCCTGAACTTTACGCACTGCGCAAGAGGTATTCCAGGCGTGGTGCTTCTTTCCACAATTGGGGCACTTGGCAACAGTCTCAGTGCCAGCCTTGAACTTGTTGAGACAAGTCTCAGTGGCATGAGGCATGCTGCAAATGCCGCACTTGGGTTGCTTCGCAGAGCACCTCGCCTGGTGATGACCATAGCGCTGACACCTGAAGCAACGAAGAGGATCAGGGATGTACGTTCGTACATCATACCTGCCATACCATCCAGGTCTATTTTATCAAAGGGGTCGCCTTTGATCGTAATAAGGACCTGGCGTGTCGGCGTCTTGTCCCATTCTCGTGGCCGCGATTACCTGACTGTGGTCCTCGATGGCCTCAGTCATGTAGGTGGTCGGGTAATCGTGTACCACGAGTCTATGCTTCCTGTCCTCTGGGTTTAAACGCTCCAGGTTCACTGGCTTGCCACCGAGCGACTTGATCCCGTCCAGCTCCTCGACGAGTTCATAAGCGCTTGGTAACAGTAGCACGTTACCATCGCCGAGGGGCCGGAGGGACAGAGCTTGCCACGGAGGGGGCATTCTCAAGAGCTCTCACCACCTCAAAAGCTGTGTCATATCCCGCCGAGGGTACGACCTTGAAGGTGGGGAGCTTGCCACCTTTTCCACTAACAGGGGCCATCACTACAGCAGCTTCATCATCCGATGGAGGCGCTGAACCTGGAGAGTATCGACGCCTTTTCGACACGCCAGTCGCAGAGTCAGTAGCCGCCATGGCGGCACTGATAACGAGAAAAGGCTAAGGTAAACGCAACGGTAATTTGTGAAAAAAACCCTCGTAAATCTAAGGGGGCGGGGGACCGCGGGCGTTAGCTAACGCGTTGGTGCTATGTCGAAACCTGTCTACCTTGCAAGCAGTCAAACGAACACGAGGCCCGAGTGCACCTAGAGCGTGCGAGACCGGGCTTTTCTTCTTGACGGGGTTCCCCCCTCTCCCGCCGTAAAGGCAATTTCAACAAACCACAAAAGGGGTATGCCGATCGTGCAGGGAGAGTTATCTGGGGACATAATCCTGCCAGAGCGAGATTCTACAAAGAAGGGGGAATTGCCTCGGGTAGCAGTACTTTCGTGAAGGTGGGCGGTAGCACGACAATCAGAGCTAGTGACTAGGGTAATTGCGGCTAATCGAGACGTAAAAGACGTGGTGTAGGAACGCAGCGGGGTATCCTTTCCATCCAGAATCTATCTTATCTCTGTGAACATACTGTGTGTGTGAAATTGGGAATTAAATTCCCACGGGTTTTTAGGGTGAGCCCGTTTGGAGGGTGATTTTTAGATTATGAGTGTGTGTGGGTTTAACCACACACACACATACATTCACAAGATGTGCATACGTATGTGATATACGCATGCACATCTCGGTGAATGCACCCTTTCTAATATGATCGATGTTCGATGTATGCAGTGGATATGTGTGTATAGGGTTGCCTCCTTTTGCAAAGTAAAATAAGGGACACCTCTACCGTCTACCAGGGACGTTCCGGGCTCGTGGCGCGTGCTTGCGTTCCGGTGGCCAGGGAGAAACCCGGTTGTTTATAAAGGCCCAAACTCTTGAAAAATGCATAGATTACTTAGCCTCTGGAGTAACTTAGTAGTCAGGAAAGGAGTAGTCAAGAAAACAATTAGTCATGTTTAAAGTTCTTTATTACCAATGAACATTGTTATATAAGGCTGGATACACAAGTCAATAGTATTCCCTCTTTTTTACTTATTCTTCTTCCAAGTGTACTTCTTATTGCTCCTTGCAGCACTGAGTAACTCTTTGTCTTTCAAAACACTGCTGTGAAATTCTGAACAGGACTGCTCAAAGTTGAGAGTGATCATGAGCTCACTCCTTATGAGTTCCACAGAGCACCTGTTCCTGCTTTCACTCCACTTGTTGGCCATCGTGGAGAAGATCCTTTCAACATATCCAGTGGATGCTGGGATGCTCAGTATGTGGCTTATAATAGACAACATGCTAGGAAGGTCAGCTCCTTGTAAAACAGACATCCACCTGGCAGCCACATCTTTGGTCTTCCATTCAGCATCTTCTCTGAACTTCTTCAGAATATTGAATGTGGTGCATTCATCATAGAGTTCATCCATGTTGATTTTATTGATGAGGTTGATCTTACTAGCCACCTTCTCGATGCCATTGAAAGTCAAGGTGTTATGGTCCAAAGAGAGAGGTTGCAGTGAGAACAGCCAGTTGTCCTCTGAGAAGTTGAACCATTTGACAACATATGAGATTGCTGTGTTTAGAAATGCAGTGAAATCTGTCCTTACCATGTTTACATCTTGTGGAGGGAGGTGCTGCAGCTTCACCTTAGTTAAGTAGCCATAAAACTGGTCATCTCTTCTCTGTGTGAGTTTTTGCTTGAAGTTATCCATGATGGAATATAATTCCACACAGGTGGTTGCATTACTCTCCAGCTTCTTTACAACCTCCTTAAAGAGGGATAGGATATTACTACAAAATAGGAGGTACACCTCCACTATGTCTCCATCTTCTTCATTTGCATCTTCAGACACTTTACTGAGCTTCAACAAAGCTCGAAGTTGTTTTGGACAGTCATCCCCCAGGCTGATGAAGTAAGATTTCAGTGCAGACCAAGTTTGTATCAGTCGGTGGATGGCTGGATTAAGAGAGCCACCTGGTAGTTACATGTCGTAGCATTTCTTGGAATTCCACATCACAAAAGTCACAAAAATCTTTGAGGTATTCCCTTCGTTTGGCTGATATGGAGAAGTGGCCATATACCTTCAGCACAACATTCTCAACATCTACAGAGAGCTTGTCAAGGGCGTGCTTCACTGTGTTGTGCACCATGTGGGCATGGCAGTTTCCTTGCAGCAGATCTTTATGCTTCATTTTCAGATTGGTGAAAACTGAGTTGTGAATACCAAAGTTAACATTAATGTTGTCTGCACTAGATGCTGTTACTTGGTCCAATGACAAACCAAATTTATCAAGGGATTGTTCCAGGAGAGCTACAATCCCGGCAGCTGACTCATCTGAATTCTCAATGAAATCAAGCATTTTGTTTGTGACTCCATACTCTGGACTGAAGTATTGGACGGCAAAGGGAAACATCTTCCGGTTTCCTTTATTTGAGGCATCCGTCTGTATGGAGAATGGGAGGGGTGATGTTAGGGTCTTGAGGACATCACCCACTGCCTTTGGAGCTAGGACATCTTTCACCAGGGCCTCTGCCTTTGTTCTCCCCAAAGTCATTTTCTTCAGTATTTTGGAATCAGGTAGTATCTTTTTATTTAGCTTGTGAGCACAGTCAGCACTGTTGTAGCTAAGATTATGCTTTACTGTGTGGTATACCTGTGTTATTTCAGCTGCAGTAACCTAGAGGGGAGGAGAGAGATGACAAATTGTTAATGAAATTGAATAGTATCCTATGACTTTTCATTATGGTTTAGTTATTAATGATAAAATTTTGTACTGATTAATCAATAGAATTAAAATTGTACCCATATAAAGAACAGCTCATTCAGAAATATGATTTAAAACTATGTAATAAATCCTAATATGCATAAGTACATAGGTAACCCAGGTATGAGTAAGATAGATACATTAATAGATAAACAAAGTGTTCAGACTACACTGTAGACTACAATGTAATCTGATCACTCTTTTCATCAATGTATCTGTATCTATTTATTTATCAATCTATTTATTTGTAATCTATTATATTTATCAATCTATCCTATACTGACTATGCAGGTAAATAGAAATAGCCTACGTAGGCTCGTAGCCTAGGCTAATAGCCCTATTCTGACTCGACATCTTGTAAAACCACAGATAAGTAAGAACATAACATGTGCATATCTCACATACCGAATCAATCTCTGCCTGAGATGTTTCAGTCATGAAGAATTGTGACACTACACTTTGGGTCTTCTGTGATCTTGCATTTCGGGAATGTTGTTCTCCTGATGCATGCTGTTTGATGTCAGAAAGTCCACCATGCGATACCGAGAACGTGCGCCTACATGCTTTGCAGTTCGCTTTATACAATTCTCCACTTACGCTGTTAAGCCACGGGTATGCCTCTTCCCATTCATGTCTGTACTTTTGGAGGCGTTTTCCCTTTTTATGAGGTGGTGGACTCGTCTTCACCGCTGGGGTATCATAATCTGCAGGCGACGACATTTGCGTGGTGTTGACAGTTCAGTGGCTCAGTGAGCACTGAGCACTGAGGGAGCGAGGCAGGCGCCACTGAGGGGGTTGCCAGAAATTTTCAGAAAAAGTAGCGGAAAAAGGTATAAAAAGTAGCGGATTTCCATCAAAAGTTGCCCAAAATAAATGGTTCAACACAAGAGAGGCACAATTTACAACAGGCAGAGAGGTGCAGTGGGCACTCGGGAAAATACGGAACAAACCGCGTCCTGTATTGAGTCAGTACGGGACGCAACATTTTATTCTCCAATAAGGGACGATTCCGTATTCTACGGAACAGGTGGCAACCACACGTGATGGCATGCATCCTTCCTTGCCGCCACTATCGCCACCTGCAGTAGAAGAGCAAACTGCAAACCTCCAGCACACAGTGATGGTCTGCATCATTTACTGCGTGATCCTACCCCTATGGACACAGATGTTATGGATAAAGTTATGTGGACTATTGTCGAAAACTCATCCCGCCAAAGACATCCAAAGCTAACAAACTCTAATGGATATTCATATAACGTAAAGCGGAAAAAAAAGGATCGGTTGACTGGCAGTGTTGCAAGCGGCATCGAAGTGCAGTAATGTTTCGTGCAACAAAAAAGCAAGTCGGAGACAGCATCATACCTGGCGCCGCTGAACACTGTCATCCCGCCGAACCCAACACAACTATAGTGCATCAAATCCGAGCTGCTGTGATGAAAGAGGCATGCAACAATATCTTCAGACCAGCAGGGGAGATTGCATCAATGGCGATGAGGAAACATTGAGACACATCAAAACCTTACCAAAGTCTTTCGAAGCCTGCACATCTTGCACGTACTGCCAATCGGCACCGACAAAAACGCCCTCCTGATCCAACAGATTTGTATTTTACACTTGACATTGATTTTATTGGCCAGGACTTTCTACAAAGTGACATTCATGTGCGCGACAATCGTCACCTCAATTAGACATCCTTTTGAAATGTCGACACTGGTTTATAGATTCAACAATCAAAGTGGTGCAAAAGCCGTTTTAACAACTTTTTTCCATTCACGGGTTTGTAAAATCTGGAAACTGTTAAACAGGTCCCTCTTCTATTCTGTCTTATGTCTTCCCGTAAAAAAAGACTATAAGCATGTGCTGCAAAGTATTGTGGATTTAGCAGATACTGTTGCTGTGGAGCGTGTCACTGTCGACTATAAGCATGCGGTATGGCGAGCCATAAAGATGTTTCCCACAGTGACCATTCACGGCTGCCGATTTCACTGGGCTCAGGCAGTGTGGCGACTAGTGCAGGCCCATGGCTTGCAAATTGCTTATCGCCAAGACTGTGGTACACACAGGTTCATCAGAAAGTTGCTTGCTCTTCCATACCTGCCATGCAGCATTTGACGCGCTAATTTCAAGCACAGCCCTTACCCCTAACTTAAATACTCTTGTTGCGTACATTCACAACCAGTGGATCACAGCCACTATCTTCCCCCCGGCTAGCTGGAGTGATTACAAGCGAAATGTAAGGACAAACAATGATGTGGAAGGGTGGCACCAAGATCTATATAGATCTTGGGTGGCACAACCGCCTCAACAGTCATGCGGGAAAGAGACAATTACCATTCTATCTCCTAACTACCCTTGTAAAAGAAGAATCAGAAAATATTGATAGGACACTTAAGTTAGTGTCTGACAGGAAAATAGAGCGGGTCCAGAGAAAATCATATAGCCCATTTACATAATTGCTGGGATGGGTATACTAATGATCTGTCGCCAAAGCAGCTGTTTGCCGACTGTTCCTATTTTGTACCGTTTTAATCTTTTCATCCTATTTTGTCTCCTTTTATGTTGTCTGTTTATTTAGAGGTTTTCATGACGAATGATACAGATTAAAGAATATAAAACTATTATTACTACATCCTGTGTCTAATAATTTTATTTCATGACGAAAATGCAATGAAGTATTATCTATATACATAATTATCTTTATTGCATCCAATGCGTAATATTGAATTTTAATTGCTAGTTCTTTCAAACTTTGAAAAAATTAGTTGGGGCGCAACAACTCAATATTGAGCAGTTGGGGCACATGAACTACCGATGAAGTAGATTCGCCCAAATTTCTGGGGCGAATGGACTTGGGGCGCAACAACTCAACATTGAGCAGTTAGGACGCATGAACTACCGATGACCCACCGATTCGCCCAAATTTCTGGGGCGAATGGACCTGGGGCGCATCGTCACTGGGGCGGATGGACTGTAAACCGTATTTTACAGTCGAAATATATGGACTGACCGTTTCCTGTTTTTTTTTTGTTTTTTGTTTTCTGTCCCGACTGTGGTTTCAGTTGTGATTTACAAATGTGCTACTACATTTTTCACCAGTAATACACACACACACACATTATATATATATATATATATATATATATATATATAAATATATATATATACATATATATATATATATATATGTATGTATGTGTGTGTGTGTTTCTCTAAAGCGAAATGTAGTAACATTAGTAAATCACACGGAAAACTCAGTCGGAGGAAAAGAAAACTTGGGAGAACGTTTAATTTCTATATTTTGGTTTGGCTACCGGCTGTTGCATTCTTCAGGAAAGTACAAGATAGTCGAAGTGGTAAGGCATATATACTCCTTTGACATAAGAAAGGGAATGTAACAGGAACATAGCTTACATGACGGGGCAGACGATCTCACTCAAGGAAAAGTCGCGGGGTTGGGAGGGTTGGGAGGTTGGGAGGGGAGTCAGGAGAGTGATAATTACTCACCAAGTGACTCACCGCTAATCGTGAGATAATGTCCGGAGCAGTGGCGGATCCAGGATAAAAAAAAATTGGGGGGGGGGGGCTAACCTGAATTCCTTCCTCTGAGTAGTCTGATGTATACTTAACTTAATAATGTTTTTCAGATTTTCTGTATTTTAGACATATATAATAGAATGTGTATTCGTTTTATATTGTTACACGCTTGTGCTAGTCAGTGATAAGGCACTGGCACGCGTTTACTCTCGCATAGAGAGAAATTATTGCAGGATCCGTGTGTAGTGTTAGTGCACATGGACTCATGGAAGTAATAAAAAATAAAAGTAGCTTTAAAAATCAGAAATACAAACAAAAACGTGTATGAACTTCTGAACCTGTTAATAAAAGTATCTAAATTACATTAATAACACACAGCATTGTTCATGGGATCTCACACAAACATCAACCTCCTGGTTGTTTTTTTTTTGGGGGGGGCAAATACATTGATTACACTGTCTATTTCAATATTGATTTCATTGTGAACGCCGAGTAGCGCCAGGCCGTTGAGGCGATCTTGACCCATAGTATTCCTTAGGTAGGTCTTCAGTCGCTTCAGGGTTAAAAATGAACGCTCGGCCTCTGCGTTCGAGACTGGGAGCGTGATCAAAACTCGGAGGAGCTTGGCCAGGTTCGGATACATTCGGGTCTGGGCGTGGGCAAGGGAATCTCCAATGGATTCGAACTTCATTGTTGTTGAATACCAGCGCTCTGCTTCCGTCTTCACGAGGCTCAAGGTCTCGATATCAGCCTCATAAACCTTTGCCGCTTCCAGTACAGCAGCAACATCTCCGTCAGCGCTGCTGAGCAGATTCTTGATCTTGAAGCCAACAGAAATAGTATCATTCCCGAACCGGGTCTGCAGCTCAGTCAATACATGGTCGAGGAATGGGACATATACAGATCTTCGGTAATACTTCTCAGCTGTCTGGAAGGGTAAATTCGCTCGCTGCGTTTGGCGCTTGCAAACTCGAGGTACAGGAATGGTGTCGTGTGATGAACCGATCTCCTGGAGGAGCCCCTCTGCCTTCTTGAAGATGTCCTGGAAGCTGGTCAGTGCACCTTCCCGGGTCTTGTTTAGATGCGTCACCACATCACCAATCGTAGCGTACGCTGAGACTAGATCGACCATAGGGGACTGCAGGGCTCGGCTCGGCTCCACAGTGTGAGCTAGCACAGACTCAGCGACGGCGAGACCAATCAGAAAACGCGGCTCTCGGATTGCTATTAGTAGTAGTCCCACCGTCGTGTCCGAGTTGCTCTCGTTCTCCAGAAAGACGGCAATAACTAGCAGGAATTCCATAAACACAATGACTGAGTCGTGTCGCTAAACCCATCTAGTAGTGCAGAGGTTGACCAGCTTCTTCCGCTTCGTGGACGTGTGGTCTTTTACGAATTCAGTATCCTCCGTTCTTCAAAACTGAATATTTGAGCCACAGGTATGTTGAGCACCAGGCAGGTTGGAACCGCCTCTTTTGACCGCCTTCGTAGCTGAATGGAAGAGCCTCGATAACTGGGACTTTCTAGTGGATGATGACCACCTTCTCTGCATCTGTTCCCTTCTTCCCCACGAAATCAGCAATGTCAAGTCGAGGCTCTTGAGAAGCTGCCACTGCAACTGTGCCGTCTTCACGTGACGAGTGGGGGACCTCGGCAGTCTTGGCTTCCTCTGGAACACTTGCCTCTGTGGTGGCATTATCCATCTGCACACATTCAGGTCGTCGCTTGACAAATGCAGTGATCTTGGCGGGTTCCCCTGCTCGCTTCATTTCACTGGACCTGCCAGCCTGGCAGGGGCAAAAAACAAATATCTGACACAGGCTTATTTTCATAGAAGAATTCAGCCACAAACATAATCTCAAGTAAGGTCTCTGGTAAAAATTATAGAAGGAAATGGAAGAACATTGTGGAGAACTGCTAGATTAGATTAAATATAATTTGGGAAAATACATGGTAATCTCGATATCAAGTTAAAGTAATAATTTTCTTGTATAGAAAGGTGTTCCACTATTCAATTTCCCTTTTTGGTTATTAAAAAATTGCAAGAGATATTATAAACGAATAAGTAATAGTTTACCTGCATTATACTTGTCACCACAATGATTTCGCCAATTTTTTGATAATTACATTTAATGAAGAAATTACTAAATTAATGACTAAAATAACATCAAGAAGAAAGATACCAATCAAACCTTGGATAACAAATAACTTATTGAAATGCATCAATTTAAAAAATAAACTTTATAAAAAATACATAAGTGCAACTCTGAACTTAATAAACACAATTTTATCAGATATCGTAATGTTCTCAACTCATCAATTAAATCGGCTCGCAAAGAATACTATCTCAAAAAACTTGAAGAAAATTCATCGGTTCCGAAGAAACTCTAGTCAATACTTCTTGAAGTAATTAATAAAAAGAGAAGTAATAATACTCCCAATTTGTTTATTCACAATAACAGGCAGGTAACTGACAACCATGAGATCGCTGACATGTTTAATAACTTTTTTCTGTTCAATTGGTAGTTTATTGGCTGATAAGCTGCCAAATGACCCAGGAAACCCACTTCAATATAGAACTCCAGTCTCATCACAATTTAGTCTAATAAAACCATCAACTCACGATATTTTGCGTGTTATAAATAATCTTAGAAATAAGTCCAATGGCTATGATTGCCTTAATACAAAGATCCTTAAACTTGCTGCTCCCAAAATTATTCATTTACTCATGCATTTAATCACTTTGTGCTTTCAACAGAGTTGCTTTCCTAATGTCCTAAAAATTGCTGTAGTACACCCGATCCATATAGATCAAAGACTATATAGGAAAGACGGGAAAGCTCACGGAGAGCCGCATCGTCCACATACATTTTAGTGTGCGGCTCTCTCACTAGATGGCGTTTACGTCAATCACCAGTTTTAATTAAAACTGCATCGTCTGTTTGTTTACAATTAAGCGGGACATTCAATCATGGAGTGTGGGCGGAACTATCACCCATGTGTAGTGTGCTAAAAGAAAAAAATGCCTTTCCCCATCTAATACTTCAAGTTTTCCCTAAAGATAGAGAAAGGTAAGAGATTCAACATACACAATACATGGAAACTTTAACAGAAAATGGAGGAATAAAATAAAACATAGTTAAAATCTTCTTTATGTTTATGCCAGACTCAGTGCTGTGTCACTTAGCTTGGAAATGAAAATTATAGATGAATACCTTACAAATATCTAGAAATATGAATTGATCATGTCAAATTCATACCATATCTTTATGGCAGTCCCAGGCAGGCACAGCAACTTTGATATAGTTATGTCATGTTCTTAGCTTATGTGGTAAAGTTATAAACTTTTACCTTAATTTTAAATAAATGGCCAAATACACAGCAAAAAAAAAAGTTGAATCGCATGTATGTTTCTTCTTTTTTTTTTTTTTTTGGTAGGTTGTGACTGCTTCTTTGGTAGTTTTAAAATTTAACGGTTTTTGTTGAATGATTTCTCTGTATTATGCTTGTTCTTTTACGGTCTCACTAAACGTCGACCAACGCCGACCAAACCCAAATAATGACGGCTTTTTGCTCAAATGTATAATTTTTATATAGAAATTAGCATGTGGTTGCATTATTTGACCAATTTTCTTTTTAAATGTGTGATTTTCATGTAATTTGACCAAAGAGAAGTTACGAAGTCGACCAACGGCGACCAAACCCAAACAATGACGGTTTTTGCTCAAATGCTTAATTTTATATAAAAATTAGCATATGGTTACATTATTTGACCTATTTTCTTTAAAATGTGGGATTTTCATGCAATTTGATCAAAGAAAATCTACGTTTTATCCTCTGCAAAATTACCAACCACAGCTACGAATGCCGTCCGACTCACTAATAGCCGACCAACGCCGAACAAGGACGGTTTATACTCAAATGCACGATTTTTTATATATAAAAAAAACTAGCATATGGTTGTATTATTTTACTTAATTTTCTTTAAAATGTGTGATTTCCATGTAATTTGATCAAAGAGAAATTACGTTTTTATCCTCTGCAAAATTACCAACCGCAGCTACGAATGCCGTCCGACTCACTCAAAGCCGACCAAATCTCAAACAAGGACGGTTTTTGCTCAAGTGCATAATTTCATATAAAAAACTAGCATATGGTTGCATTATTTTACCTATTATCTCTAAATGTGTGATTTCCATGTAATTTGATCAAAGAAGTTACGCTTTTATCCTCTGCAAAATTATTTTATGTATGATTGCAAATCTTGTTTGTTTGATTTTGTGACTTATTTCTTACATGTTCATTCTTTTATTTTTGTCTATGTTTTTTACAATGTAGTACCTGTCTTGCTACATATGTATATATTTTTGTTTGTTTGCTTTTGGGATTTTCCTTTGTTCTGTTAACATTTTTGCTTTATTTTTGCTTAATATGCATGTTATGTCTGCTTCTTTGTTTATTTTTGTTTCATATTATTGTTTTTGATTACTGATTTTCCAATGTTTTGTTTGGTATTTAATATCTGATTGCATGTTTTGGTTGCCTGATGTATGGTTCATTTTTGAAGTTGAATAATGTTATTTCTTTTAGTTTGTTTGGTATATGTTCTTTACAAGACAGTATTGCTTTGTTGCAAATAAAAGAATCTCATGTATACCAAACTTTTACTATCCTTGTTTGTATAATTTGTGTACAGACACTTGAATAAGTATACAAAGCTCAAACATAAGCACAAGCACAAACAAGAAAAATATGATATTACAGAAATAATAAAATAAATATAACTAAAATAACCTTTTAAATTTTAACTGTTTACTCAATTTCAAATATTTAGTAATGAATGATGCATTGTGCAGAGGTATTTTACCAACTTGATTTTATAAATATGATCATATGTGTGTAAAGCATATATAAATAGTCTTGTTTTTCATGCAAAAGTCATAAAATTACTAATCATTATTTTATAAAGAGAAACTAAATCTTTTTCGAGATGTTGATTATTTTAGCGAAAGGATCAGTTTTAAAATTTCCATAAACACTATATATAATACAAGTTAAGTATGATTTGAAAGCCGCGCTACGCCACTTCCGATTTATAGTTTGCGGCTCTGTCGATAGATGGCGCGCATTCACGCTGGATGGATGACGTTTTCTTATTAGTAAAAAATAGAAGCTTTCCCATCTTTCCTATATAGTCTTTGCATAAAGATGGGCCCACATTAGACGTATCAAATTTTCGTCCGATTTCGATCCTTCCGGTATTGTCTAAAGTACTTGAAACCGCTATTCTTGAGCAATTGGGATCATTTTCGATAATCAATTTGGATTCCGTGAAAACCATTCAACATATATGCCTGTTGCTCTCTTACATGAATATATTGCAACTCTACTATCTAATAAAAAATATGTGCCGCAGTTTTTCTGAACATTAAAAAGGCTTTTGACACAGTTGATCATAGTATTCTATTGATGAAAATGGTTGAGTACGGAATAAGAGACTTTGAACTTCAGATGTTTCAGTCATATTTATCTAATCGTAATCAAGTTGTCTTATTTAACGGTGTTAAATCGAGATTAATGGGTGTAAGTATGGGGACACCTCAAGGTAGCATTCTAGGTCCTATTTTGTTTTGATTAACATTAACGATACCTATAAAGCCTGTGCAGGTATTCCTGAATACTTAGTGTTTGTAGATGATACTTCTTGATTGATTGCTTCAACTTGATTGCCTCAACAACACAAAACAATCATATAGGTGACAATACAGGTATGTTAAACGGCCAACGAACGTGGTATATCTCCTTTCTATCCCTTTTCAGCGCAACTGAGACACAACCCTGGCAACCCTACAACACGCGCAGCACAAAACAGATAAATGGAATTAAACAAATGCCAAACACAGCACAATTCCGCCCAAATACCGCACACATGCTGTCAGTTTATTTAACCCCCGGACCTGGCAAAACATCAGAAAGTACTAAAATCGATTAAATGACATCCTTACAATGATTCATGGAAGAACAAATTTGGAGGGGGGCTTCAGCCCCCCCCACCCCCCGGATCCGCGCCTGGTCCGGAGGCCACTGTCCTTGGGAGATGTTAAAATTGGCGGATTCAACTATTTTCTTCCTGAAACCACAACTGGACTTGAATACTAGTTTGGCCTTATCCCAGTCAATCAGCTGGTTTTGATGACTCACATCGTGCAATACTGCCGAACTTTCTTGGACATATTCGATGGATCTCTTATGTTCGGCCAATCTATTGTTCAACTCTACCAATTTGGCCTAGGTACACTAGATCACAATATCGGCAGGGTAATCAGCCCCCCTAATCCTTTGATGAACGTTCACAATTTGCTTATGCAGTATTGGCATAGTGGTAAGCAAATTTGAGGTGATTCTTGGGAATTTAATTAATAGAAGAATTAATGGAGTTGTTGTAAGATATTTTTGAAACGTCTCTATGAGAGGAGTGTTGAGTGGTGGGAGATGAATTTTCAAAATAGCTAGCTCTAGCTTTACCGAGGGTAGGCCAACTTCATTAATTGAGATTTAATGAAGTCAGTCTTCCAGTCCAAGAACTGGAGATAACAAATCCTGAAAGTCCTCAGAAAAATATCAGAGACAACGCTTCACTTACATTTATCTGGGTGGTTACTAAAAAAAAAATAAGGTAGCTCCCTGAGTGCATGGGCTTCCAGAATACTATAAAAAGTAAGCTACCATCAGTCCTTCTGTTTAAGATATCTAAGAAGGGTATCTGGTGACCTTCCTCCCATTCCGTTTTGAATTCATTGAGGATCAATTGGTTCAACTTATTATGGAACACTTCGAATGCATCCCACCTGTCATCCCACGCTGAGAAAATATCATCGACATACCTGAACTAAACCAATTATGTCGATGAATATAGAGGATGATACTTCTAAAATGTAGCCTACAGTGGGGAAAACTAAAAGGTGTCGTGTTTTATATAGGAACGTCTGATGCTATCTGGAGGGGTAGAGTGGGGTAGGTGAGAGGGCCGTGGTGAGGTTACCGGTGTCAGGTACGCGGGAGAGGGGGGAGAAGAAGTTTCGCTCGAAGACAGTCAGATCTTCGCGGTTGAGATGAAATCAAGGTTGTTTGGGAATGGAAGGGGAAGGGAGGGAGGAAATGCCGGACTGAATATCCGAGCTCTATTAGTCGGGGAAGAATTAAATTGAGGTATGACAGAGAACATGTTGGACTGGATATTGATGGATGGGACTGATATGTATTGCCACAAGCAGTTGAAGTCGTCTGAGGTCCTCACAACTGCCACTGGTTTTAGTGGAATTAATCGATGTCTCCCTACTACTTTCTTGGTTATTTGTGATGTTGTTTATACCACTTTCTTGCTGGTGGAATATCAAGCGTCGGCTGAGTATACATCTACAGTGGCGATTCTAGGGGGGGTGGGCTGGGGGGGGGGGTCCATGGCCCCCCAGTTTTTCAGCTGGCCCCCCAGGTTGGCCCCCGTTTTTTTTTTTTTTTTTTTAACATATCCTATTTTTAAATTATATATTTAAAACAATCACATCACCGTGATACAAAAATGCAAAATAACCACAGGAGAAGGGAAACTTGTAGACAGTAAGTACTTTCGTATATTACATCTTCAGATGTAATATACGAAAGTACTTACTGTCTACAAGTTTCCCTTCTCCTAGGGTTAGTTTGCATATATATATATATATATATATATATACATATATATATATATATATATATATATATATATATATATATATATATAATCAAGTAACGTAGGTGTCGTAACACACGAATAAAATAAAACTTAAACCCACTCCCGGAGAAAGATAAGCTGAGATACAGAGTAAACCGTATATTTCGACCACTGACTGTGGTCCTCTTCAGCAGTTACAATTATAGGGTACATAGACAAGGGGTTATATACAGAGGAGGAAGTAACATTGGGGAACTCAGTAAGCATCAGGTCACTTGCCCTGAGTGAGGTCGGACGTTACGTCCTGTGGAGATGAATTTGTCAACTGCCATACTAGTTATGGCATCAGGTGACCATTGACCTTTGGAAGTATTATAATTTGGAAACTTTTTTTTATTAATGAGGACTCAATAATTTGTCTTTTGAAGCTACAATGTGAATTGTATACTGTAACTGCATTCTTCCAATCTATTCTGTGATCTAAAAGGCTAGAATGGAGGAATACAGCTGAGTTTTCTTGGCCGTATTTTAAAGAATTTTTATGTTCTTTGATCCTAGTGGGTAGATCACGTCCCGTTTGTCCCCAGTACACTTTATCACTGTCGAGACATGGTATCTTATATACTCCGGATTTGTCCTTATTGGATGTTCTGTGTGATGGACATTTACTACTTTTATTTAAATGTTATTTGGGTAACTAAAACTGATCCTAATTTGGTTCCTAGGTAATAATTTAGATGCGGCATGCATGGATTCATCATAAGGGAGTTTAATATTTTATTTTTCCCAGACAAATTTTGTGTTGGATTTGGTTGTTCTAAAATAACTGTTTTTGGCTCTGCTGAGGGCTTTTGTCAGAAACCAGTCTGGGTTGCCTATTTTTAATAATTGAGTGCGAACTGATTCAATTTCTGAGTTGAGAAATTCCGGGCTGCAAATCCGAAGAGCTCTTAAAAAATGTAAATAACTGCCCGGTGTTGGCGAACCTATACATGGAATACTTTGAGTGCGACTTTTACCTAGTATCAAACCAGCCGACATGTTCTGGTTCAGATATGTCGATGATGTTTTCACTATCTGGGATGACAAATGGGGCTCTTTCAATGTTTTTCTTTATAGTCTCAACAATTTAGCACATAACATTAAATTTAAAGTAGAATGGGAAATTGAAGGAAGAATACCTTTTCTTGATATTTTAGTAATCAGATGTTCAGATAATTTGTCTTTTACAGTATACAGGAAGCCTACTCATACGGGCAGTTATTTACATTTTTTCAGTAATCATCCGGATGATATAAAATAGTGTTGCCTCGGGCTTTTATTTAGGAGCTCTTCGGAAAGTCGCCCTATTCAATTGTCACTTAAAGTTGCTACAGTGGAACATAAACGAGTTCCGCAGTAAAAGCTCGTATCTCCTTGCGCTTGCGCAAGAGTATGATTACAATATCATACTTCTTCAAGAGACATTGGTGAGCGATAAGGTGCGATTTCCGGGATATCGCATCTTCACCCTCCCTCGCGTACCCACTACTAGGGGGTGCATGATCTTAGTCAAATCATCTATCCCCTGTAGTGAAATCATGGACCCTATATCATGTGGAGATGGTGTAGAAGTTCTTGCGGTTCGACTCCATCGGCCCCACGAAACGTACACCATCTATAACATATACAGGGGCCGCAGTGCGGTACTGGACCTTGGAGAAGTGTGTGCTCTTGCTGCGGACAGGCTCCTCATCATAGGAGGGGACTTCAGCGCCCACCATACAATGTTGATGTCGCCCCAAAGGCCCAATGTCGCTCGGCGCCACTTAAATTACGTGTTAGATGAATGCCCAGACATTGTGTTGTTGAATGATGGTAATTCGACGCACGTGCAAGGTGGACGACTTGATCTGAGCTTGGCGACGGCCACTCTCCTCCCTAGGGTAACCTGGGAGGTGCATCCTAGTGTCACTAGTGATCACTTCGGTGTCTCTGTGCACATACGGGATACACCACCCATGCCGGCTGTATTACCTGTTCCCAGGTGGAAGATTGCTCTAGCAAACTGGCCGGCCTTTGAGAGATCTGTTGAAGAATGGGCAGCTTTTTACGTTCCACCACAGGACGTGGAAACGTTAGAGGCTGACTTTTCTGCAGCCTTTCAGGTGGCTGCTAACAGAGCCATCCCAAAGAAGTGCCAGTCTCCCAGGGAAGATAAGAACAATTGGTACTATACCCCCGAGGTGAGAAAGGCCAACATGCTTAGGCGTGTTTTCCGACGGCGCCGAACTCAGACCAATTTGGCCAACTTGCGCGCTGCAGCAGAAGCGGCGCGCCAAAGACCCGAAGTCGATGTTGTCGTCCCTCTCAGCAGAAATCAGTTGCAGATACGCACCAGGGCTTTCAACCAGGTACAACGGTTCCTTCAGCACAGACTGAAGGCAGAGGTATCAGAAAGGCGAGGTGGTACAGGGCAGTCACAGACTACGAGCCCCTTGTACTTCCTCGCTCTACACCAAGAAATGTGGAAACTCTGCTTTTCCGTCTGCGGTTGGAGGACCGTCGTTTCTGGCAAATCAAGAACAACCCCAGAGCAGAATAAAGAAGATACCACAATTGTAGCCACCCGCAAGCATTACCTCCAGCATTGCCCCGCAACTGCTTTTCTGACAAGAGGACCTCCGACAACATCTGAGGGTCTTGTGCGCCGCCTATGCAGTCACCTTAGCGAATTTGAATTGCGTCGGCCGGTGGAGTGTCAGCTCCCCTTTAAATATTTTTCATGATCATTATTATTATTATTATTACATGTATATACATTCACAATGTTAGAAAGGGTGCATTCACCGGGATGTGCATACATATATCACATATGTATGCACATCTTGTGGTTGTATGAGTGGGTGTAGCATACCACACACACTCATACACAGAATCACCCTCCAAACGGGCTCGCCTTAAAGCCTGTGGGAATCTTATTCCTGAATTAGATAGATAGATGTGTCACGGCCAGTCTGGTTTAGACCAATGGCGCGTCGCCACACGCATACCAAAGTAACTTCATGACACGTAGATCACAAACATTTGTGAGCATTTGTCGCCTTTTCCATAATGGTATAAGCAATTGACGTAAACACTAGGCCAATCGACAAGCCCAGGAAAAAATAGACACAGAACAATATTCTGAGAACATCAAAGAAAATCTGCAAAATCTGGGAACCACACTGGAAGAGGCTGAGCGGGAGACCTACGCAGACTAAAGTGAGGGAAGGCTCGTCAGTATGGATAGGCTGCGTTTCCACCGAGCGAGTCAGGGCCGATTCTCGTCAAATGCTGTGAATTCGAATAGCTGGAAGAAGACTTTGTTTGCAACATTCTAGACTTCCCTAAGAACATTTCAACAATCTGTCTAACATTTGTAAAGGTTTAGCTCCTTTCATTTCGCCATTCGGTTTCTCAATACGTGACGCAAAGCCAATTTGACATTTGAAGATTGAAAAAACGAAAGATTGTAACCGAAGTCGTTTCTACCCAAACGAACTCACAACGGTTGATGAGAATCTGACGAGACTCGCTCGGTGGAAACGCAGCCTTAAAGGTCAGATATCAACATTCGCTAAAAATCATCGTATTGCTCGAAAAAGTACTTTTTAAAAGCATACAAATAAAGTTTTTTACCTATTACAGAAGAATTTATTCAGAAAATTCACTTTTAATTGCGCCTCGCATACCACTTTTCCGAAGTCTAGATATTCAGAATAACAGTATTGTTTGTTTGGCAACTGTGACGTCACGAACGCGGAATTCCCCGAACCTTTCCCGAAGCGCACGGGCGGAATGTTTCGAATAGCAGACGACGCAATGAAATGAAGACAAAACTGTTTTTTGCCAAATTTGATAAGATGTAGATGGTGGAATTATATAGAATACTGTCAGTATGTTTTTTTATGTACATTAAACTGTAAATACAAAAAGTTATGGAAGTCTTGATATCTGGGGCCGTATACACAAAACTTGCTAGCACTAACAAATAGCTGTTAAGGGTAACAAATTCCTGTTAAGGCTAACATTTAGCTGTTAAGCACTAACAGTGGATACAGAAAACTTGTTAGGGCCTTAAAAGTACTGTTAAGGTAAAAGTGCTGTGGAGGACTATTAAGCTCTTAACAAATTCCTGTTAGTAGAGAAGATGGCGGAGCAACAACAACTACAAAGACGACAGCGACTTTATCGACAGCGACGGGACATATTTAACGAGTACAATGACGACGAATTCATCAAACGCTTCAGAATGAACCGTGCTGGTATAATAACAATGGCTGATTTAGTGAGGGACAAACTTCATTCCCGAACAGAAAGGAATCGACCACCGAGTCCTGAGACGAAGGTGGCAATTACCCTATGATATTTAGCCACAGGTAAAATGCAGCAGTACTTTGGGACCTCGCAAGCAACAATCAGCCGTGTCATTACTCAAACAATTGATGCACTATCAGAACCAGATATTGTAACTCAATTTGTAAAATTCCCATTGACTCGCCAAGAAGTGCAAGTAAAACAAGCGGAGAGCATGGAAGGCTGTAGGTTTCCCGGTGTTGTGGGTACCATAGATGGCACAAACATTAGAATTGTGGCTCCAAGTGTCGATGAACATTTATATGTAAACAGAAAACGATACCACAGCATCAACGTGCTTTGCCATGTCTCCCTCTTGTCCTTGTGGTTTAAACTTGGCTTGAATCGCCCATTTATAATTATCTTTTTCTCCATAATCACGTTGACCAAGAGGAGTGTTTCCTCTTGTGACCAGTTTGGCTTCCTTTTCTTTTTCTGTGATTCTTCTGCCATGTCTATATCCTCTGAAATAATTGTTGAGTCGTCTGTCGGAAGATTTGAATGTGGCGCGGCCGCCTGTACAATGCGCCTTCGTCCAAAAATATCTGTTGTTGGTTAATAAGTACTCCTAAAAAAACATACACACGATATCTATGTGTTATCATTATACACTATTAATAAATTCTGAACAAAGGCATTAATAACACTGTTTTAAGTGTGCAATTTTTAATAATACGTCCATTTACATGTTCATAAGCTGCTAACTTCAGCACTGTTTAGCGGGACTTGACAAACAACTGTTTGCTAGCTAACATTTGTTAGTTAAGCATTGGTGTATAACTTTTAGTGGTTTTCTGTTAGCTAGCAGAGATTGTTAAGGCTAACAAAAAAGTTTTGTGTATACGGCCCCTGACCTTTAAAGATGCGTTGCTCGCACGTGACCCCGATTCCTACGTGAGGTCGGAGTTAACGGGAGTCGTGTCGCATCCCATTGCAAAAAAAATATATAAGTATATATGTATATGTATGTATGTATGTATGTGTATATATATATATATATATATATATATATATATATATATATGTGTGTGTGTGTGTGTGTGTGTGTATTTACCTAGTTGTATTTTACGGGAAGGGGAGCTATGCTCGTGGGGTCCCGTCTTCATATCTCATTTTATCTAAACTATTTTTAAATTCATGTATTGATTTTGCACACACCACTTTCTCATCTAACTTGTTCCAACTGTCTATTACTCTGTGAGGAAAGCTGTTCTTTTTCAAATCTCTTCTATAGCTGTCTTTTTTTATTTTCTTTCCGTGTCCTCTTGTATTTCTGTCATCCCATTTTATCAGATTCTCTCTATCAGTAATTTCTATGCCTTTCATGATTCTGTAAATAGCTATCAAATCTCCTCTCTCTCTTCTTTGCTCTAGTGTCTGTAGTTTAAGTTTTTGTAGTCTCTCTTCATATGATAGTTTTTAGAGTGTTGGTGCCAGTTTTGTGATTGCTCTTTGTATTCTTTCAAGTTTTTTTATACATTTTTTTGTACTTGGTGACCATATCGTTGCTGCATATTCCAATCTTGGTCTTATCAGGGTGATTAGGATTTTCCTCACCATTTCTTCATCCAGGTATGTAAATGCCACTTTGATTGTTCTTATTAAATTATAAGTTTCTCCAAAAATCTTATTTATATGTTTCTCAGGTGACATATTATTCATAACAATGACTCCCAGGTCCTTCTCATTTTCTACTTTTTTTATTCCTTCTTCTCCCAAATTATATGATCCTGTTATTCTGTTTTTGCTTTTTCCAAATTCCATTATACTACACTTTTTTGTATTGAATTCCATCTCCCACTTCCTACTCCATTCTTGTACTTTATTTAGATCTCTCTGTAGTGATTCACAATCTTCTTCAGTTTTCACTCTTTTCAGTAGTTTTGCATCATCTGCAAAGAAGCTCATATAGCTTTCAATTCCTTCATCCATATCATTAATATATATAGCAAACATTATTGGGGCCAGAACTGTTCCCTGCGGGACACCGCTTATTACTTCATTCCATTTTGAGTGCTGATCTCTTATCACTACTCTCATTTTTCTTTCTTGCAAAAAGTCTTCCATCCAATTTAGCAATTTACCTTGTATTCCTCCTTCATATTCTAATTTCTTAAGCAACTTCTTATGTGGTACTTTGTCAAAAGCTTTTTTTAGGTCTAGAAATGCACAATCAGCCCATCCATCTCTTTCTTGTATTATATCTATTAGCCTTGAATAGAAACATATTAAATTGGTGACGCATGATCGTCCTTGTCTGAATCCAAATTGCCTTGGATTTAGTACGTTGTTTTTTTCCAAGTATTTTACCCATCTACTTTTGATAATTCTTTCACAAATTTTTGCTATTGTACTTGTTAGAGAGACTGGTCTATAGTTGGTAGGTTCTTCTTTATTTCCTCCTTTATATATAGGTACTATATTTGCTTTTTTCCAATCTTCTGGAACTTTTCCTTCTTTTAAGGAACTGCTTATTATGCTATGTATTTTGTCTGCCAGTTCATTCCTGCATTCTTTCAGAATCCAGTTTGCTATTTCATCTGGTCCATGCGATTTTCTGACATCAAAATTACCCAAGTGTGTCAATATTTCATTCTTTGTTACTTCTATTTCTTCCATAGGGGGGACTTTTTCTTTCCACTCAATCTCTTCAGGTTGTATATTTTCCCTTGTAAACACTGATTTAAAATGTTTGTTCATAATTTCTGCCATTTCCATTTCCTCAGTGTATTCAACTCCTCCTTGTCTTAATTTCTCCAAGTCTTGTTTGTTTTTCAGTTTATTGTTTACAAATCTGTAGAATAGTTTTGGTTGATCTTTACACTTTTCTATAACATCTTTTTCATATTTTCTTTTTTCCTCTCTGCACTTTTGTACATATTCATTTCTATAACCAGTATATATTTTCCATTTTTCAGGTCTTCTGTCTTTTTTCCATCTGGTCCAGGCTTTGTCTCTTTTGTCTTTTAACTCCCTACAACTTTTGTTGTACCAGCATTTTACATATTCTTTTTCTTGTTTTTGTCTTGGGACATACTTTTCCACTCCTTTTTTGTAAATTTTTGTCAAAATATTCCATTTCTCTTCCACTGATGTTTCTTCTTTGTATATTTCTTCCCAGTTTTCTTGTTGGAAGAATTCTCTTATTTTATCAAAGTTTGTTTTTTCATACATCATTCTTCCTCTTCTATATTGTTCATTTCTTTTCATATATTTTTCTTCATTAAGTTCCAGTTCAATCAATATGTGGTCACTTTTACCTATTGGTGTTTTATATTCAATCTTGTCCACTATTCTAGGTTCAGATGTAATTATTAAGTCTAGCCTCGATGGTTCTTCTTCATTTCTATACCTAGTGTTCTCTTGTATCCATTGTGTCATTGAATGGTCAGTAATCATCTCAAGTAGAGCATTTCCCCATGAGTCATCACCACTCTTTACTGTCATTTCTTCCCAGCAGATTTCTTTGCAATTAAAGTCGCCCATCATAACTATTCTTCCTCCGTCTTCCATTATTTTAGTTAATGCTATCTTTGTGTCCTCTAACATACTTTTATATTCACTCTCCTCCCATGAGGCTGTTTTCGGAGGCACATAATTGATCACAAATTTTCTGCTCTTCTTATCTCTGTCTTCCACTTCTATCATAATCATCTCTACTGTATTCTTTCCATATATGACACCTTTCACGTTTATATCCTTCTTAGTCAGGAACATAACTCCACCCCCTTGCTTTTTCTCTCTGTTTCTAATCCAATAATTGTATGCATCATGTCCTACACTGTTGGGTGGTAGTGGGCCTTTTAATTTTGTTTCTACAATTCCCATTATGTCCGGTTCTTTTTCTTTCAAATAATCATTCAGCTCATTCAATCCTGTTATTAATCCATCTATATTTGTGTAAGACACTCTTAGTTTTCTGCCACTTCCATTGTGTTCTCTGTTTCCCTTATGTTTTTCTTTTGTATGTCGAACTTCCTTAGTTTCATGTTCACTACTCTCCAATAGAATCTCTCTTTCTCTGACTCCGTTCTGTTCTCGTTTTTTGTCTTAGCTTCCAGTCTTTTCTGCTTTTCTTCCTCTCTTTCCTCTTTATTCATTTCTCTTTTTATCCATATCTTTTTGTATTGTTCACTTGTTGCTAGTTTCCCTGTTTTGGATAAGATATTCTCTGCCGTTGTTTGTGACTTGAATTTAATCTTAATTGGTCTGGTCTTGTCTGTGCTATACTTTCCGAGTCTAAATTTCTCTTCGATTTGTTTCATAATTCCTGGTTCATCTTCCTGAACTGATTCTAGTAATTGGCTTACTTTTTCATTTTCCTCTTTGATTCTTGTGGTTCTATCTGTGTTGTGTTTCTCTTCCATTCCTAATATAATTATACATTTCTTCTTGTCTGCTAAATCCCTTACTATATTTTCCTTTTGTCTCATCACTTTAATAACTGAGTCTTCAGTATGTTCTTTCAATTGCTGTTTGACTATGTCAGTGAATGAAACCTTATTTCCTTCTTGGGTTTTCTTCCAATTTTTACTTTCTTTAGCTATCGTTTCTCTGTTTTCTTTACTATTCTTCTTCAATTCCTCATTCTCCACCTTTACCTCTCTTAACTGTCTTTTTAGGTCTTCTATTTCATCAGTTAAGTTTTTATTCGCCTTTTCCAGTTCTTCCAATCTTTCAACCCTTTGTAAAATGGTGTTCATATGACCTAACCTACTCTCCAAGTCCTCGATCACCTTATCGACCTTCTCTTCTAGTCTTGTCAGTCGGGGGGGGGGGGTTGTGTCCCCCCCACCCTCTTTAAATCCCTTGAAAATATTCTCATCACTTTCTGCTATATTGCTCCTATCTATACCTCTAATCTTCACATTCCTATTAGACATGTCGTCATCATCCAACTCGTCTTGGGGTCGTTTGTCTACCTTTCGGCGGCCCGTCAGGGCCATTTCCTCCACCTCCTCATTACCTTCCATTTCCCCAGCAATCCCTCCCCCTCTCCTCTTTCCTTACTTTCCCACTACCCCACGAGCAATTTCCCCCCACCCTGCAAATACAAAAAGGCACTTCTCTTTGCGTTGGGATCCACAATCTTCACTTTTCTTCAGAACGTTCTTCAAGCCGTCCGTTCGTTGAAAGTGTGTGTGTGTGTGTGTGTGTGTGTGTGTGGTGTGTGTGTGTGGTGTGTGTGTGTGTGTGTGTGTGTATGTATTTATGTGTATATGTGTGCGGAAGAACCATCGAGGAGGGGGAGGGGCTGATGACCAAGCCTCACAACCTGATGACATTAGAGCCTCACAACCTTCCCGGCTCCCTTCCTGACCTCATACTCCGTGTATATATTCTTGTGTCCTTTTTCTTTTCTATGTACCCTGAGGATGTCTGAATAGACGAAAGCGCTTGGTCATCGGTTTTTCTTTTTCCTTGGTGGTTTTCCCGCATATTTAGAATCACGAGTTTATGTGATTTCTCATGTGTATATGTGTATGTATCGTACTAACATGTAACAAAAATAAATGAATAAAATAAAAATAATTCTTTCCTTAAAGGGAGAGCAATTCCCCATAAGCTTTGCTTCACGCTCTCCCTTTTCAACAAGCAATTTTGTAAAAAAAAAAAAAAAAAATGTATATATGTATGTATAAATTCTACTCTTCCTTTTCCTTTTCATTCAAAGAGTTCACTCTAAGAACCTCCCTACCTTTTGTCCCTTTCCTCTTTCTCCATCTATCCTCCACTTTCAACTTACCTTCCACCAAAAAATGATCTGATATTCCCCCACCCTCTCCCCTTAGCACATGTCCACTGCTTCTGACCCAGGGCAGTGGACAAGGTGCAGGGATGACCCGTCATCCAGGAGGTGCTAAGATGAGAGGGAGGGTGGAGGGGTGTGGAGTTTATTCAGGGATGGAATGGGTGGAAATGATTTTATGTCTTTTCCTTTTTGGCTACCTCCCTTGTAAGGGGAAAAAAGCCTTGGTATATGTATGTATAAATTGTATTTTATTTTGTTGAATAAATCTTAACTAAACTAAAACATTCATTTTAATATGAATGATGATAATATTACTTAGTGATACTTATTTGAAACTGAATTAATTTTTTTCTGGCTTTAGCAACGACCGCCATGTAATGTGACTTTTTTCTGTGACTTTTACTATCCAGAATATTTTTTCCCCTATGGCTTTAATACTGGTCGCATCGTTCATTATAGCTTACATAACAAACTATAAATTCGTGTATGGTTCAAATTTAGTCTCCATGCTTAATTTCCCATTATCACGTTTATATTTGAATTCATGTATTGTGCCAGGTTGGGCACAAGCTTTATGCATCGATATGGAGAACTATAATTTTCCTTACATCCTTTACATTAGACACGTAGTTGTATTTGAGTGACATGTAAAAAATTATATTTCCTTGTGTGTTAATCGAACGTGTTTTTGTGTTGTTTTCATATATCCACATGCTACTGAATGATATATAAATATCAAGAAAATAAGTAATTATCGTACGTCAGGGAACGCTGTGCCTAAGCTGCTCAAAACATTTAAAAACTAAAGCTGTTGTTTAAAAAAACACTTAACTAGTAATCAGATAACAAATGGTACATCAAAATGTGACTTTTATTGGTAATTATGTTAATTATAATATACTGTACTCGAAAAGATACGTTTATACGGTGTAGAAAAAATTATACGCTCAAGTTTCAGCTTTCTTTTTGCGATAAGCCGATAATAATATAAAAAAAAAAGATATTTTTATATTTTACTGAATATGTTAGGGCATGGTATTCTTATATACATTCAAGAATAAAAAATTAGAACCAACATTTTGTCAAAGTTTGACAAGTATATCTTGCTATGAAAGTCTGCACACGCCCGAGAAAATGTATGCCCCGGTATGGCAACACTCCCATCATACACGGCAGTGTAGAAAACGCGTCTTCACCGTTCACAACTACACTCAGATGCTCAGACAGGCTAGATGGGTGTGCCCGTGCCGTTGAAGTTTGTCGTAGCTTTTAGAAAATGATATATTTTTTTTGTATTATACATAGTGCGTAATCACTATCAACATTTGACGCTGAGTTAAGACTTGTCATGTTACATGAAGGTTAGTTCGGTATCGGTAGAAAAAGATTGTTCAGTGACTGTAGGCACAAGTTTGTTGAAATCTGCTGCTTCTGCCTATCGGTAAGTACTGCAAACCTGATTCACTGATGCTATTTCTGTTTTTATCTGCATCTATGTTTTTCTTTCTTTTTCAGAGTGGTAATAGTAATTAGTTATTGATGATCTTATGAATATGCCCTGTAAGCCAGTGGGCGGGCACTGATCCAAGTATTCTGACCGTGTTGTTGCCCACTCGTATGTCAAGACCGAAATATATATATATATATATATATATATATATATATATATATATATATATATATATATATATATATATATATATATATATATATATATATATATAAGACGATTAGTACTTCACCGCCGGTATTCAACCAGCTCGTATATTTTTCTATCGGAATGGAAATGAGGGGTAAAAAAATAACTATCAACGTTCCTTTTTGGGTGAAGAATAGTCTTCAATAGTTACATGTATCATTAGTCATTATTACTATTAGTCATTATTATCATCAATATTATCATTATTATTATTATTTACGGTCAAGAATGCTGGTGACCGGTAGCAATTGATGGACTCGGTCCCGAAATCCCTGGGTAGTGGAAGGAGGAGGAGGTGGTTGAGGGGCACGAAAATTCTCGTCTACTGGGAAATTGGTGACGGTGGATAGCTGCGGTTTTGGAGCCAAACTCCAAGAAATTTGGAACGCCGGCCGAGACCACGCACGTTCTCTTCAAGCCGAGCGTGTATTTTCGATTTCGAAGGACCAGAGAAATGTTTCTCAATAGAGGGGAGCAAACTCGTGCAAATCCCAACTGAGATTCATCAATTTTTATCTTCAATATTATGAAAATTCACAGTAATTCACTTATCAACTATCTGGGCAAGATATACGTATTTGGTTGTCCTACCTGGGTAGCCCTGCTAACACTATATAATAATACCTCTGATTATCCCTTTGGTCTCTCCTCTAATAGTGGTGATGTTTTCAAATGAGTGGATGCCCTCAGTTGAACAAGATGCTGTTGCTATTCTTGTATCTAGGAGCGGCTGGAACCATGCCTGCCCTTAGTCGATAGCACTGAACACGTGGTAGGGGAGGGGAATCGCACCCAATTATTTCATTTCCCCGATTTCGTCGATCTTTCCATTTCATACACGTATTGAATCACTGGAATGGGTTTGGTAATGAACCCCGACTGATCTTGTAGATTCTGATTTCTGGGCATTTCACTAAACAACAGTTCGGGGCGCGTCACGAAACACATTTCTGGGCACGTCACGAAGCACATTTCTAGTTACAGTAAGTTTCCGGGACACTCTAAACACAAATCACTGCAACGTGGTTGGCGATGGCCAACGATGAGAATAATGTGTTCATGTTCGTGTTCACTGTCGAGGATGCGAGGTCCTCAGACGTGGTCTCTTGGAGAGTGTGGCGTGCCTACTCCCACTGCGAGGACATGATGCCTACTGCGTAATACTACTGGCACTAAGCATGAGGTCCAGTGCACTGTTTTTCGGTAGACACTTTTCCAATCGTTAAATTGCGAGAGGAATGCAACGTCACGTCTGGGCAGAAGTTGAGGCATTTCTAATAGTCTTGTGAGGTAGTTACTAGTTACGAGAAAGGGATACATGATCCTAACTAGCCTAATTAAGACTAGCATAAACGAGAAGTGGCAAGCGCGGTGGGGAGGTAAGCGGAACAATTGAGA
Organism: Oratosquilla oratoria; assembly: GCF_046742065.1. Classification (NCBI taxonomy): domain Eukaryota; kingdom Metazoa; phylum Arthropoda; class Malacostraca; order Stomatopoda; family Squillidae; genus Oratosquilla; species Oratosquilla oratoria. The sequence continues at coordinate 38,661,708 of NC_134817.1, read as the reverse complement.
AACAAAATCAAAGGGTAATACATGAGTAAAATATACCAATCCTAATCTCAAAGTAATTTACAAGGATACAAAAATGTAATATGGTAAATTAGTTAAACTGAGAAGTTGAGACACTTCAATCTTAACATTATAACATCTGAGATGACATCGATCATGAGCTAACGAAGATATCTTGGAAGACAAGGAGGAAGATTCGTGAGTAAATAGAAGATACTTAAACTCGATAAGGCACTGTAACCATTTAGCGCTAAACTCGCACAACATTCACTGTGGGGAAGAGGGAGGGAAAATACCAAGAAGTAGTTACTAGAGGCCTTAAGACTTCCAGCGATTCTATAGAGCGAAGGAAAGTAATAGCCAAAGGGGCTGAAAAGAGACGAGAAAATGGGAAGAACTAGGCAGTGTGTCACAACGCCAAAGTTGTGACAGACTCCATCATTAATGCAAGCATAGACCTATAAGACTGTGGACAAAGAAATAACGGATATAAGGGTGATAAAGACAAGTAGATAAACTACTAACCCCAACACCAAAATCCGCTTCATCACAAACTACAAAAACACAACCTGAGGAAGATGTGTGTCTCCCTACTTTAGTGTGTCATTGTCATCAGTTTGCCTCGTCGACGAGTGTCAGCCAGCTATCCCCGCTGACCATTTCGAAAACATAGTCTTAGCACCTCCAGAATGACACCATTAAGAAAGAAACGCAGGGAATACAATACAACACCGACCTTACTAGACATACAGGGTGGTCCGAATGTCTTGTTACCATTACTAATAGAAGTATAAGTAATAAAGTAATACAAAACTCATGTCCTGGGTTCAGGCTGCTTGCAAGTGTATGGGCACATGAGCGTGTGCATTCAGGCAAGAGCATGGACTTCGCTGAAAGATTCGGCAAACCAGTTCCTCCGAAGATGATACTGCGATGGGAACATTTTGTTTCAGTGTTCTTATTTCTATTGTTCTTACAGTAAATAAGCTGAATCCAGGACATGTATTTTGTATTAATGTAATACTTGTACCTCTATTGGTAGGGATAACAAGACATTCTGATCACCTTGTACATTAAACGAGAACATGCAGTTGTGTTTATCTGCCCAGAGAAACACCTCATGATGATCATAGCCGGTGGAAGGAATTGCGAGGCCCAATGAAAATAAGGAATATGATTTTTTTTTTTTTTTTTTAATTCTTTAATATAAGTTAAGGCCTGGGAGCCCAAACTTTTCCACGCGGAGCGTACCTTGAGGCGAGGGGCTACACACACACACACACACACACACACACACACACACACACACACACACACACACACACACACACACACACATATATATATATATATATATATATATATATATATATATATGTGTGTGTGTGTGTGTGTAGGTTATGTTACTCTACATTTGGAATTGGTGGTGAATGAAACTCAGGCGGAGTTCTTGGCTTTAATTCTTCTGGTTCAGTTCTGTTCTACACAATACACAGGAAGCCCTCAGAAAAGCTCGGAGGGTTGCCAGAAACATTCTATCAACATAATTACAAAGATTGCCAATTTATGAAATAAGGAGGCTGTTGCCATATCTGACCTGAGCGTCTAGAATCATTTGTTATCAATTAAAAGGGGAGGTTGTCAAGAAAGGTCAGTTAGCTTGGTTGCCGAACACTGGAAAGTCCCTTGGGAGACGGTAGTCTTGATTGACACAACCATCTCGTAGCTTATGTGTGCGTGTATGTGCACGCTAGTATCGAAGTGTTGAATACATTGAATACATGGATGTTAACATGGCTCAGGCAAGAATATACATTCTATGAACTTGTTGCTCGATTTCTAAGATTATATAGCGGGGAAGGGTAACTGGAGGTTTTGGTTGAGAGGATTGTTGATGGTCCTCTATTGCGGGAATAGTGTGATTCCGGTAAGGAACGGGCTCTCTGTCGAGGCCGCGGGGCACAAGTTTGATATGGTCTCTATGCAAGACAGTCTCCGTAAGATCGTGCAAACAGAGTGCTTTAACTTTGTTCACTGACTCATGTCCAATGATACGATAGGGTCCAGAGGATTTAAGGGAGAACTTCGAGGTGGGGATGTGGTTAAGGGGGTAAACAATGTCTCCAATTTCAAGATTGCAAGCTCCTACTGATCTGTTACGCAAGTGGACCATTTCGTCCTTAGATGAGTATTATGTATTCTTTTGAAAAAATTATTGAAATCTGCTACTTTGACCTTTACGTAATCATTGAAGTTGTAAATGGGGGGTAATTCTGAAAGAAGATCATAAGGGAGCCATTTGTCTGGGCCAAAAAAGGACAAAATGAGGAAATTCCGATATTGACTTATTAATGGAGCCATTTATGCAACGTTGAATCATGGAGACATGTTCATCCCAAGAAGTGGTGGAGATCAGAAGCAAGATGTCGTAAAACATTGATAATCTTTATATTCTGGCGTTCACCTAGGCCATTTGAACTAAGGTGATAAGCAGTAGTGTTGCATTTCTTGATTTGAAAGTATTTACAGATTAGCGAAAGAATGTCATTGTTGAATTCAGTCCCGTTGTCCGAAATCAGTTTTGGGCGTAGTGAATGGGCATATGAGTTTGTCAATAAGGGTCTTTGCTACGTGTTGTGCTGTTTTGTCTGATAGTGGTGAAAGAATACAGAATCGTGAGAAATGGTTGACACAGACAGAGATACTGGTTTCCGGTATGTGTAAATGGTAACTTGAAAAGATCAAGAGTGACTGTGTCGAATGGTTTAGAATAGCGCTTTTCAAACTGTGGGTCTCGACCCGTCAGTGGGTCGTGTGAAAAATAAAATGGGCCGTGACAAAAAAAGAAAGGAAATAGAAATACGCAAGTGAGAGCAAGGCGGAGGAGGAGGAAAAGATGATGAAAAATTAACGTTTCCTGAAACATCTATCTTATTTCTTTCTTTCCCTCTCCCTTTCCCCTTCTTTCCCCCCCTCTCTCTCTCTCTCTCTCTCTCTCTCTCTCTCTCTCTCTCTCTCTCTCTCTCTCTCTCTCTCTCTCTCTCTCTCTCTCTCTATATATATATATATATATATATATATATATGTATATAAAATAAGGTTGTTCAAATATTGGAACAACCTGATTTGATGAGTGACGATTGAATAGCTAGTCGACAGTTCCGATCCAGACATATTTTTTATTTTTCCCTGTCTTTACTAATTTCATATGTTTACCTTTTATATTCCTGTCAGTCTAATAATTTTTTAGTGAACGCAGACTTACTCTCCGCACTCTTAGATATCGTACCATATCTAGTTGTATATATATATATATATATGTGTGTATATATATATATATATATATATATACATATATATATTTCTGTCTTCACAGTTCAAAGTGTGAACATAATCATTCATGATTCACCAGTCGGCCAGATACCATTACACAGGGGAACACTTTTTCAGTAACTTTAGGTTGCATTGGATATTTTAACGAATTTTGAAAGAGTTTTAGGCGCTGATTTCAAATCTGAAATTAGTTTTTCTCTACAAACTCTAGTTTGTATGCAATTTGAGGTTAATGAAATTGTACATATGTGAACTTGCGTAAACCATGTATAAGCATTTTAACGTCCATATATATAGATAGCTTCTAATATTTTGATCATTCTTCTTTTGCTTCAGTTCAAACATGGCTTCCAGAATGAGACATCATTGCAGAAACAAGCCTGATGCCTTCTGCTACATATGTGGATGCTACACACTCAATCGTCAGAGACGTAACATATCCTCGTTCGTCAAGCGTGCCTACAAGGCATATTTTGAAGTTCATCTTGGTGATCAAGACAAGCAATGGGCTCCTCATGTTGTGTGCCACAATTGTGAGGAAATGCTTCGAGACTGGACCAAAGGAAAACGCAAAGGTCTGCCTTTTGGAGTTCCAATGATTTGGCGCGAACCCACCAACCATGTAACTGACTGTTATTTCTGCATGGTAAACACAACGGGTGTTGGGAAGAAAAACCGACATAAGATTACGTATCCGAACATTCCCTCAGCTATTCGGCCTGTTCCGCACTCTGAAGAAGTACCTGTTCCAGTTTTCAAAGGCTTGCCTTCATTGGACGATAAAGACATTGGACATGATACAAGCCAGCAAGACAGTTGTGACAGTGAATTGTCAGAAAAGTGTTTACAATCGGAGGACTGTTCTTCAGACACTGAACCTTTCCCCGTCCCTAAGCCTCTTCCCCAGGCTGAACTGAATGATTTAGTGCGGGATTTAGGTCTTTCAAAGAAAGCAGCAGAGCTTTTGGCATCAAGATTACAAGGCAGAAATCTTGTTGATCACTCTGTTAAAGTATCATATTTCAGAAAGCGTGACCAGCTTTTTGTGACCTTTTCAAAAGACAGACAGTTTGTTTACTGCCATGACATCCCAGGGCTTCTCAAAGAACTGGGTGTACCTTACTATAGTCCTGCTGAATGGAGACTCTTTTTAGACAGTTCAAAACGCAGTCTAAAGTGTGTTCTTTTACATAATGGCAATGTTTATGGAGCAGTACCTGTCGGTCACTCAGTGCATTTGCGGGAAGACTATGATGATATGAGAATGGTCATGGACTTATTAAAGTATCATGAGCACAATTGGATAATTTGTGTAGACTTAAAGATGGTCAACTTTCTTCTTGGACAACAGAAAGGTTTCACCAAGTTTCCATGTTTCCTCTGTATGTGGGACAGCCGAGCACGAGACAGACATTGGGTCCAGAAGGACTGGCCTATTCGTGACACCCTTGAAGCAGGCATGCCAAATATCATACAAGACCCAATTGTAAACAGAGATAAGATCATCTTTCCTCTTCACATCAAATTAGGTTTGATGAAACAATTTGTCAAGGCACTGGAAACCGAAGGTGAATGTTTCCAACACATCATCACAGCTTTACCAGGGTTATCATTTGAGAAGATCAAAGCAGGCGTGTTTGATGGCCCACAGATTCGAACCCTAATTCGTGATGATCAGTTTGTTGCTAAGATGACCGCTTTAGAAAGGGCAGCATGGTTATCCTTTGTGGCAGTCGTTCAGAACTTCCTTGGAAACAATAAGGCGGAGAACTACAGTGAACTTGTGAACAGAATGCTCCTCGCTTTTCGTGATCTCGGGTGCAACATGAGCATCAAGCTTCATTTTTTGAACAGCCACCTTGATCAGTTCCCTGACAACCTGGGGGCTGTGAGTGACGAACAAGGAGAACGATTCCACCAAGACCTAAAGATCATGGAAGAACGCTACCAAGGGCGCTGGGACAAAAGTATGATGGCTGACTACTGCTGGAGCATTAAACGAAATTGCCCAGATGAAATGTACAAACGCAAAAGTTACAAACGCAAATTCCTGCCTGAAAAAAATACACAAAGAAATTGATAAGCTTCCATCAGCTGTGGTGATGTTCTGAAGGATGCTAATCTAACTTTGGGATAGCTGTTCTGTTAATGTTCTGTTTCTTTTGCCTTAATAAATGTACAGAAATGGCTTTCATACTGTTTTAAGATTCAAGTGAACAAAAGAATTGTGGCTGATATTGCAATTTCCTATAATAACGAAAATTTAAAAAATAAATAAAAATGTCAAATTGCATAAAATCTGTAGCTTGCAGACAAAACCCGACTTCAGATTTGAAATCAGCACACTCAAGTTGACTATAGAAAAGTCTTTTTTTAAATGCAACAAAATGAGTGTTCCCCAGTGTTATCAGTTGCTTCATCTTCGTCGATAGCAGACCTAGTTAACCTTGGAATTTATAGATCTTCTCACCCTGAAGAAGCCTCCGTGAGAGGCGAAAAGACTTAAGTTTTCGGTGTTTGTGTCAACAGCTTTTGTACTGTTACATTGTGTTATTATAACCATTGGCATTCAGCAGCGCCTTTTACTCCACCTCTTCTCCATGATTTTGAAATCATGAATGATTATGTTCACACTTTGAACTGTGAAGACAGAAAAATATTCTTCAATCTGAAGAATTTGAATCTTAAGATAGCCAAAGCTATTAGCGCAGTTGACTTCAATCAAAATTGTCTACGTGAAAACCTGTGCCCTAGAAATATATATATATATATATATATATATATATATATATAAATATATATATATATATATATATATATATATATATATAATCAAATCAAATCAGCCATCCTGAGTCCACTGCTGACAATAGATATAGGGCTTCACCGAATATAAGGTGACACCAAAGAAATATCTCACCGGAAACCTTTTTGGCAAGAAGGTGAGATTACTGCCAACCCCCCCTTCATAACCAACATGAATATACTGTATATATATATAATATATATATATATATGTGTGTGTGTGTGTGTTTATATATAAACACACATTATTATACATGTGTATATATGTATATATATATTATATATATATATATATATGTGTGTTTGTGTATATATATCTATATAATATTACACCTGTGGATCGCAGTAAAAAAAAAAAAAAAAAAAAAGTTTGAAAACGCTGGTTTAGAAGGTGTAGGGTAAGTTAGGATTGGACCATGACCGCTGATATGACCTTTGTGAATCGCGCAAGTGTGGCAAGCGTCAATGTAAGCGTGTATATCCTTCCTCATGGTTAACCAGAAATAGTGCAATCTGGCTCGTGAAACGCATTTGTCCTTGCCAGGGTGTGCAGCAATAGGTGAATCGTGTATGAGCTTTAAAACTTCTGGGATGAGGTCTGGGGACTACAAATTGAAACACTGATCTGTTAGGTTCATGTTAGTTAGTGTTGCTTTGTGATACAGAATGTCATCCACTAACGTGTAATTGTCGATATCAGGAGGAAAGTTTTCTGTGTCAGTTGCGTCTGCAGATTCGAGGAAGTATATGACACGTTTCCAACAAGGGTCTGATTTCTGCGCTGCGGCAACCCACGTTTGTGTAAAGTTTACTAAAAGAGGATTCTGAGTGATAGCCGCGATATGGTGACTGAGAGTGTCTGCAACTAGATTCGCTTTTCCTTGAGCAAAATTAAAGGTGAGTATGAACTCTTGTATGGTAAGGAACCAGCGGGCAAGTTTCCCAGATAGTTTTTCTTTCCCTTGAAGTGGTGTAAGATTGGTTGATGATCTGTGTATACGAGTATGTATATCTTATAACCTAGGATGATCTCTTTGAGATGTTTGAGTGCGTAAATGACTGCTAAAGCTTCAATGTCTGTGACTGAGTAATTTCGCTCGTGTTTGTTGAATGTGCGACTCGCATAGGCAATTGGTCTGAGTTTTGTGCCGTGGTGTTGTATGAGGATTGCGCCAAGTCCTGTGTAGGACGCATCAGTGTAAATTGTGAAAGGAAACTTGTGGTTTGGGAAGGCAAGGACAGGTGCCATGGTTAAGGCTCTCTTTAAGTCATTAAAGGCTTTCTCTTGGTCAGGTGTCCAAATAAAGGGTGTGCTCTTAAAAACCTGACAAACCAAGGAATGAACGTATGTGTTCTATAGAAGTAGGGCGTGGGAAATCTATGACTGCCTTGACCTTGTCCTGGAAGGTTAAAATTCCTTGTGAATTTAAGACATGCCCTAGGAAGTGTATTTCTTTCTGAAGGAAAGAACACATCTTAAGCTTCAGTTTGAGACCTGCCTTTTCTAGTCGTGAGAAGAGTGTTGCTCTTTGGTGGCACTAAGAACGGAAAAATATCTACTTACCCAATGTGATGCTGGAGTATGGCTGTGAGTGACGGGGCTGTAGTGGGACGAGAAGATAGAAGGATGCACTGCCGGAAACAGGAGGATCAATTAGTAAGTGGTTGTGGGAAAGAGAATATATGCAGTCAAGATGTCACTGGATTACACGAGAATGAGGTAAGACCGAAGAGAATCTTGCGCAGCTTAGAAGCGGTGAGTGGTGGAGCGTTGGCTCGGAGATGTCGCGACGATCTCTGGCTCGTAGTGATGATCGGGCGGAGCGTGATGCGATGTTGGAGGAAGGGGGGTGGTCTGACTCGTGCAGTGGTGAAGGGTAGTCCAACGTTTCTGCGTTGTCGTGGTGGTGGAAAAATGCCTCTGATGGAGATTTCCTTGTAATGTTGGAGAATGCGTCTATGTTCACGTGGAGCGGCGTCGTGCTCTGGTGGAGATTTCCTTGTAATGTTGGAGAACGTCTGTTGACCTGGTGGAGCGGCGGGGGTGGTGAGTGTTGGAGGAAACAGCTAAGAGGGATCAGCGTAGAGCTTGGGCTTCGTATCATAGTTGCTTGAGGCGGGCGAAAGAGCGAGGAGCGTCGGTGCTTTTGGCTCGTAAGTGGAAGCTGGAAGGTACTATAGTTGCTTTGAGGTGGGCGAAACAGCGAAGAGCGTCGGTGCTTTTGGCTCGTAAGTGGAATGCTTTAAGGTGCCTCGAAGAAATTAGTATTGTACCGCTGCTTCGATGTTCACGGCTGTAGAAGTTAGTGTAGATTTGAATCCTCTGCTGGTCGTCTGAATGTAGGTGTAAGTTTCGTAGTGACGTAGTCGTAGTCTTCGTAGTCGTAATTGTAGTACTTCAGCTGCCCAACAGAATGTAGGTGTAGTGTCGTCGTCGTAATCCCTCCGCTGGCCACCAGAAATGTAGATTGTGTTACTCTACATTTGGAATTGGTGGTGAATGAAACTTAGGCGGAGTTCTTGGCTTTAATTCTTCTGGCTCAGTTCTGTTCTACAAAATGCACAGGAGGACCCCAGAAAAGCTCGGAGGGTTGCCAGAAACATTCTATCTACATATTTACAAAGGTTGCCAATTTATGAAATAAGGAGGCTGCTGCCATATCAGTTGAAGGAAATTTGGAAGGCTAGGTCGCGTCGGTTGAGGCGCCAGCCGATGCATGTATTGACCCGAGACATAGCTGGCTATTGTTCAAGTAGAGGCTCTTGATCTGAGCGCCGAGAATCTTTTGTTATCAAAGGGGCGTTGTCAAGTAGGGTCGGTTAGCTTGTTCCCAGAACAATGGAAAGTCCCTTGGAAGACTGTAGTCTTGGTTGACACTACCATCTCATAGCATATGTGTGCGTGCGTGAGCACGCTAGTATCGAAGTGTTGCATACGTTGAATACATAGATGTTAACTATATAATATATATATATATATATATATGTATATATATATGTATATATATATGTGTATATATATGTATATATATATATGTATATATATATATGTATATATGTATATATATATGTGTATATATATATATATGTATAT
>NC_134817.1:38642479-38647479 GCF_046742065.1 Oratosquilla oratoria | reverse complement strand
GTTTCTACCCACTTCCAAATTAAATCTATTTCCAGACAGTTTGAGATCATTGCTTCTTGTCTGATTCTCATTCAGTGTGAAAATTTTGTCACTTTTGATGTTGTCAATTCCCTTTAGAATTTGAAAGACCTGTATCAAGTCACCTCTGTGTCTACGCTTTTTTTTTTTTTTTTTTTTTTTTTTTTTTAAGGAAAACGATTCATATGTTCTAGTCGATTTTCGTATGATTTATTTTTGATATTTGGAATCAGTTTTGTGGCTCGTCGTTGTACTTTTTCCAATCTGTCAATGTCTTTAATGAGATTTGGTGACCATACGGAAACAGCATATTCCAAATGTGGACGAACTAACGATTTGTATACCTTGTTAATGAGAGGTGGACTTTTGAAGTCAAAAGGTCGCACAGTCAGTCCTAGGATCTTATTTGCTTTCTCAGAGGCTGAGATACACTGCTTAGATGATTTGAGATCGTTACTGATAATTACGCCGAGATCCTTTCACTATCCACTTTTGTTAACGAATTTCCAAATAATTTGTAATCATACTGTTATTTTTACCTATGTGCATTACCTTGCATTTACTTGTGTTTAATTTCTTTAACCACTTTTCAGTACCATTGCTGTAATTTAACTCAATCTTCTTGGATATCTAATTGGTTTATGTGATCATTTGCCTTTCCGCACAGTTTTGTATCATCAGCAAATTTGGAAACAATAGATTTTAATCCGTGGTCTATCATTTATATATACTACGAATAGAATTTGCCCAAGAACGGAACTGAGGAACTCCACTCGTAATATTTTTCCATCCAGAAGTTTTTCCATTTAAAACAACTCTTTGTTTTTGATCATTCAACCAATTACTAGTCCTAATTTAGTAAGTAGTCTTTCGTGTGGGATGGTATCAAAAGCTTTTGCAAAGTCTAAATATATTAAATCTATATTGTCTCTTTTGCCATAATTCAAGATAACTGACTATCATTTATCAAACAGTCACTTTCTAAAAGATGTTCGATAGCATCTCTGATGATAGTTTCCATCATTTTTCCTACGGTTGAAGTCAAACTTATAGGCTTGTAGTTAGTTGGATTCTTTTTGTCATCTTTTTTGAATATGAGAGTAACGTTAGCTAGTTTCTCTTCGCAAGCATGTTGCAAGGGCGGCAGTGAAACAGGTTGTGTGGTTCGTGGATTTATCAATCGGTAGGTTATGCGTACAGAGGGGGCACGTCAAGTACCCAAGGAATCTAAAGAGCAACTGGGGTGTGGGCGAAGGCGCTAGGTGCTGTAAACACACATACGTAAAGGAAGCCTTGTTATAAGTATGAAAGGGGTCCTTGTAGTGGGAGGCGTCTAGGTGTCGGGCCCCCAGTGCACCACCCTTGCACTAGTTCACATTAGTCCTATGCCCGGTACGCTATTCCACACCTCCCCCCCACCCCCCCCACCGCGCTCGCAGAGGCGACGCGGGGGGCAAGAGCGCCCGCGAGCAGAGGCGAGGGCGGCGGGTCCGCCGGCGAAGGGAGGGGCGCGACGGTGGCGGCGGCGTCGGGAGGCGGGGCCACCGGACGGAGGTGTGGCCGATTGCGCCACCAGATTCTCCCACTTGGAAGGTGAATTTCGTAGTCCCTGGACCTGCCGCGGCCCATGACCACACCGACTTTGTCCCACCAGAGGGACGTTCAGTCCTGAATCCACACGTGCTGGTCAACGCCCAGGGTGGGGAGGGGCCAGGCGTGCTCGTCGTATCTCCAGATGGTTTAGGCGGCTTGAGCTGCAGCCTTGCAATCGCATTCTTCCGAGTGAGCCTGCCATCTGGGTGAGAAGGACTTCGGGTGGGCTGGGACACATGTCCGGAGGGGGCGCCCAAACAGGACCTGTGCAGGTGAGCGGCCGGCCAGTGACAGGGTGTCCCGTAATTTGAGGAGACCACAGTCAAACTCCTCGCAGTCGATGTTGCCGTTAGCCACGGTCTTAAGGATGAGGTGCTTAGTTGCCTTGACCGCAGCTTTGGCGTGTCCATTAGACTGGGGGTAGTTCGGGGAGGTGACCAAATGGTGGACGCCCCAGCGTTCCGTGAAGCGGTTGAACTCAGCGCTGGTAAATGGGGGGCCACCATCGGTGCGAAGGCGGAGGGGGACGCCGACCTCCCGGAAGTAGCAGCAGAACTTCCGGATGACTCTGGTAGCCGTCGTGTCCTGGCCGCAGGGCACGATGACGGGCCAACCTGAGAGCCTGTCCGCTATAACCAGGAATGACTTTCCTGCGACGTGAAAGAAGTCGGCAGACACGGACTCGAAGGGCCGGGTGGGGCGGTCGTCGCACAGCAGGGATTCTTGCTGCTGGCTGGGGCGCAGCACCTGGCAAGGCTCGCAGGCTTCCACCATGCTCTTGATATCGGAGTCAATGGCGGGCCAGAAACGGTTTGTCGAGCCCGGCGTTTGGTGGCTTCCGCAACACGGCGGCTGTCGTGGAGGTGAGCCGGCATACGCTTCCGTAAAGGGGTGGGGACCACGATACGCTGGCCGTAGAGCACCAGATCCCCGTCGGCAGAGAGGGCGTCGCGGAGCTTCCAGTACGGGAGGACGGAGCTGGGTAGGGCGAGGCGGTTGGACGGGAACCCGGAGGACACGCAGGTAAGCAGGTGACCGTAGGCGGGGTCCGCCCGTGCCGCGGCCCGGAGTTCCTGGAGTGCCCTGTCGGCGTCGGGCGACGGGCCGTCCTCGCGGGCGCCGGCGCTGCTGGCGACAACGCTCCTGACATGCGCGGCGTCCTTGTCGCAGTCGGTCTCGTCCTCCGGCGTAGGGCGGGAGACCGGGGCTCGTGAGAGGGCGTCGGGTATGCAGAGCTGCTTCCCTGCGCACCACTTCGCCGTGAAGACGAAGGGCGAGAGCCTCTCCTTGAGCCGCTGTAGGCGGGGGTTCTCGACGGCGTCGAGGGTGTATGAGTTGAGGATGGGGATGAGCGGACGATGATCTGTCAGCAACGTGAAGTGGGGCAATCCAAACAGGTACAGTTTGCATTTGGACACGGCCTACGTGGCAGCAAGCATCTCCAGTTCAATCATGGTGTATCAGGTTTCAGCGTCCATCAGGAACCGTGAGCCACACTGGATGAGATGCAGGTGCCCCTGACCGTGATCCTGGAGGAGAATGTACCCAATGCCGTAAAGGCACAATACATCTGTCTACAGTACCACCGGCAGGGCAGGGATGAAGGGCACCAGCACAGGTGGTGATGACAGAGCTCACTTGACATTGGCGAAAGCCTTGTCGTAATCCAGGGTCCAGGTGAATGAGTGCTTGGGACTCAGCAGAGACTGTAGGGGTTGAGCCGCCGCCATTATGGCTGGAGTGAAGTCCGCCAGTTGGTTCCCCAAGCCCATGAACGAGCGTAGGTCGGTCAGGTTGGCGAGCGTGGGAATGTCCCGTATGGCCCTTACCTTGTCCTTGTCTACGGATATGCCGTCGGCGGAAAGGCGGTAGCCACAGAAGCTGACGCTGGGGACGGCGACTGTGAATTTCTCCTTGTTAAGGGTGATGCTGTGGTTGCGGCATCTGGTAAGCATGTGGTGGATCCTCCGGAAGTGGGAGGGGAGGTCGTCACTGAACAGGAGAATATCACCCAGCACTTTAACACAGTTGGCCACGCCTTGCAGAGCAGCATCTCCCTGGAGGCAGTAGGCATTGCCGGTGGCTGCGAAGCCCATCAGTCCCTGGCAGTGCTTGTACCGCCCATATGGGTGATGAATGTGGTCAGGTGCTGGTCTTCTTCTGCAAGGTCTATCTGCCAATAACCATGGAGGGCGTCAGCCATCGTGAATAACCTCGCGGAGAGGGTAATGCTGCAGACCGCAACAAACGGCGTGGGCGAGAGGTGAGTGGGGCGTGTTACCTGAGAGCTGAGTTTCGTCAGGTCGACCGTGATGCGTACGCCCTTATTCTTGGCCACGAGGACCATTGGGTGGCACCATTCCGAAGGTGCGTCGCCGACAGGTGTGATGATACCTTGTTGCACCATTGAGTCAAGTTCTTCCTTCACTTGGAGAATCACTACAGGCCGCCAAGCCCCGGCGCCCCTAGGAAGGCTGCATGCCGAAAGGTGTCCAACGGCTCCGTCCGCTCCGCGACACCTGTCAACATTCGCATCCGCTTCGGGAACGTGTCCTCGAGCTTGCTTATGCTGCCGGACACGGGCGCGGACGTCACAGTGATAGGTACACGGCACCTGGGCACAACGGGGATATCTAAAGCTAGCTTGCAGCCGCCAACCTCAGCGCCGACGTACATGGCCGACGGATCAAAGATGCCCCCGCCGTGGGACGCTTCCAGGCCACTCTGACGCTCGGCGACAGAAGCTGCACCGCCGACATACGGGTTCACAAAGGGGTAAAAAACACCGCTCCTCTCCTTCGGCCACTGTCAGGAGTTGGCTATAATCCCGCCCGACTTCCCGAAGCCTATCCTCGAAGTGACGTGTGCAAACAGGTGCGCCGCGCTAACACTTCCCCCTGACAGCTCGCCAGCCGCCGCCCGCGACTACTTCCTACGGGAATTCAGCGACGTGCTGGTCTCCAAGGATGGCCTCCGCTCCAAACCCTGAGGGAAGATGGTGGGTCATCGCATGCGAATCCACCTGAAGGCCGATGCGGTGCCCTTCGCCATCCACACGCCCAGGCCGATACCGTTCGCGTTCCGGGACGACTTGCAATATTTCTCCCAATGACCCTTCGTGCCGCAGACGTGGAATCGGGCGTTCCTGGCAGGGCACTGGCGGGTGTGAGGGCGGTGTCCCTTGGTCCCGCAATTGTGGCAGGTGTCGCCAGGTCGCGAGGAGGGTGCGGGAGGCGGTTGAGGTGGGGGTGCGCGCGCCTGGCGTTGAGCACTTTTATATGCCGAAACGGCGCGCACCTGCGGGTTGTCCTGGCGGTCCGAGACTGTCTCCCTTGCCGACTCGTGCGAGCGGCAGTGGGTCACTACCTCCTGCAGTGACGCGGTTGTGG
>NC_134817.1:38634979-38637479 GCF_046742065.1 Oratosquilla oratoria | reverse complement strand
CCATCCACCTCATCCTAGGACGTCCCCTCATGTTCACTCCCTCCACATCTGCCTTCCATACCTCTTTTACTAGTCTTTCTTCACTCATTCTTTCCATGTGTCCAAACCATCCTAATATTCTTTCATCAACCCTCTCTCCCAAATCCTTTTTCACCCCTGTTCTCCTCCTCACCTCCTCATTTCTCACTCTATCTAGCCTAGTAACCCCCACCATACTTCTCAGACACCTCATCTCAAAACACATTCAAACTCCTTCTCTCTTCTTCTCTTATGTTCCACGTTTCTGCCCCATACAGTGCTGTTGGCACAATCACTCCTTCATACAGTCTCCTCTTCGCATCCATTCCCAAATGTCTATTTCTCATTACACTCTTTAAACCACCAAGGCATTTACTCGCTTCTCTCAATCTACATTCTACCTCCACCTTCACTCCACCTTTTCCTGCTACACTTGCACCCAAGTATCTAAAACTATCCACTTCCTCCAGTCGCTCTCCCTTAATGTTCACTTCCAGTCTACTGCCACTTTCACCCCTTGTACATCTCATCACCTTACTTTTACCCACATTTATCTTTAGCTTTCTTCTATCACATACTCTCCCAAACTCTGCCACCAGCTTCCTCAATCCCTCCTCTGACCCTGCCACAAGCGCAGTGTCGTCCGCAAACAACAGCTGGCTCACCTCCCACTTTTCTCCATTTCCTTTAAACCATCTCCAATCCCTGACTCACTACCCTAGCATTCACCTCTCGCACCACCCCATCCATGTATAAGTTGAACAGCCAGGGCGACATAACGCATCCTTGACGAAGTCCCACCTTTACTTCAAACCACTCACTCTCTCCATTTCCAATCCTAACACATGCTCTACTACTCACATAAAAACTCTTGACAGCTCCCAAAAGCTTTCCTCCTATCCCATAAATCTGCATAACCTCCCACAGTGCCTTTCTGTCTACCCTATCATAAGCCTTTTCCAGATCCATAAAAGCCCAAAAAACATCCTTCCCCTTTCCTATAGCTTTCTCACATATCTGTCTTACCACAAAGATCTGATCTACACAACCTCTACCCGTCCTAAATCCACACTGTTCCTCACCAATTACTCCTTCTGTTCCTCTCCTAATCCTCTCAATTAAGATTCTCCCATAAGCCTTCCCTACTACACTCAACAGGCTAATCCCTCTGAAATTACTACATTCACACTTGTCCCCTTTTCCCTTGTAAAGAGGAACTATACAGGCACTACTCCAGTCCTCCGGTACTTTACCCTCTCTCCAGCAAACATTAAATAATCTCACCAACCAGTCCACCATCACTGAACCTCCCTTTTTCAGACATTCTGCATGACATCCATCCAGACCAGGTGCCTTACCTGCTTTCATCATCTTTACAACTGCCTTCACCTCATCCTTCCTTATTTCTCCTCCGTTCTCCTCACTCATCACTCTCATTTTCTTCGTATTTCCCACTGCAGCTATCTTTCCTTCCCTATCCTCCTTCACATTTAGCAACTCCCTAAAATATTCTGCCCATCTTCCCCTCACTGCCATCTCTTCCATTATCAACTCTCCATCTGTACCTTTTACCTTTTCTTCCCTACTTGATTCGCCTCCTCTTCCTCTCTTAATTTCTTTCCAAAACATCTTTTTATTACTTTCAAAATTTTCTGTCATACTCCTACCCCATTTCACATCTGCTCTCCTCTTTGCCTCCTTTACCTTTTGCTTTACTTCTCTTTTCTTTTCTTTGTACGTCTCATATGACTCCCCTGTCCTCTTTTGTAACCAATCTGTGAATGCTCGCTTCTTCTCTTCTACAACCTTCTTTGTTTCCTCATCCCACCATTCACTACCCTTTCTTCTATTTCCCCCTGTCCTTCTTGTTCCACACACCATCCTTGCACACTTTAAGACTCCCTCCTTGAGCCATCCCCATTCCTCCTCCACACCCATCTCTGCTCCATCCTTTACTCCCTCCCACTCCTCCTTCAGCTTCTTTTCGTACTCCTTCTCCTTTTCCTTTTCATTCAAGGAGTTCACTCTAAGAACCTCCCTACCTTTTGTCCCTTTCCTCCTTCTCCATCTATCCTCCACTCTCAACTTACCTTCCACCAAAAAATGATCTGATATTCCCCCACCTTCTCCCCTTAGCACATGTACATCCTTAACTCTTCCTATCATAATCCTATTTACCACTACATAATCCATTAGCGCTCTATCTACCACCCTTCCCTCCACCACCCTCTCCCATGTGTACTTATGCTTGACTTTCTTCCGAAACACTGTATTTGCTATCATCAACTCTCTTTCTAGACACATTTCCACCATCAACTCTCCACTACGATTCTTTCCTGGAACTCCACACTTCCCAACCACTCCATCGATTGGACCATTTCCCACTCTAGCATTAAGGTCTCCCAGTACTATTACATTGACATTTCTTCCTAAACCCTCTATGCACTCATTTAAATCTATCCAAAAGGCCTCCCTTTCTTCC
>NC_134817.1:38619979-38627479 GCF_046742065.1 Oratosquilla oratoria | reverse complement strand
TATATATATATATATATGCATATATATGTATATATATATATACTGTATATGTTTATATGTGTATATATATACATATATATATATATATACATGTATATATATATATATATATGTATATATACTGTATATATATATATATATGTATATACTGTATACGATACATATATGTATATATAAGTATATATATATATGTATATATATGTATAGATATGTATATATATATGTATAGATATGTATAGATATGTATATATATATGTATATATATATGTATATATGTATATATATATGTATATATATATGTATATATATATATACATATATATGTATGTGTATATATATGTATGTCGTAGAATCGTATACTTAGGGCGCAGGTTCTCCTTGATACACACTGAGTTAAACACCACAGCATTGTCACAATTGTTTATCTTCTTCCTAATATTTTCAATCCTTCTCACTACAGTTCTGACTTTGGGAGGATGATCGAAAATCAATTGTCCAAAGTTCTCCATTTTAATAACAAATGACGTTTCGACTTCAAAGAGTCATTATCAAAATAATTACATTTATCACAACACAATTACCCAGAACACAGAACAATTACATTTTTCCGAACTGAACAGTGCGACGTCTTTCCATATGCATAGAAAGACTTACAGTGGAGAGTGGCTTGATGACCTAGATGATCTGACCCGACTTGATCGCCTATGGAGAGGGGGAGGGGAGAGAGAGGGGGAGGAGTAGGGGGGTTTGGGGCGGTAGGCGATGTGAGAGGGACGGACATACTTCCACCATTGGTGGGATTATTTCTCACATGTCTCGATGAGCTATTGAACAAGGGAATGGCAGTAATCATATTGGATTGTATATTAATGCTAGGAGCCCATTCCCTGATATACATAGCCTCTAGCATCCTTAATTCTCTTGCATCATTACATTGAGTAACTACTTCAGTGTTGTTAACAATGGTTGCTCTATCAAGGGAAGACTGATGTTCGTGCTGAAAATTATTTTTGATGGCTCCCTGTTGGAGGTGGAGTGTTAGGCGACGGCTGAGACTACAGGTTGTAAACCCAATGTATGCACATTTATGGAACGCACAGTTTCCAGTTTTGCAGTCGAATTTATACACCACATTGGTTTTTGACAGAGTCCCAGACTTGCCAGACAAATAATTTTTCAGCACTAAGGAGCAAGTGCGGGGGTTCTTATAAAAAATCACCATACGTAAGACATGGCTGTCTTCCACCGGTTTGCAGTTCCTAAAGACGATGTCTTTAATACGTTTTTTGTCTTCCCTGTACGAACTGCTAAAAATATTTTGGTAGTAAACTGTGATCTTTTGCTGACCTGGGGAGTACTCAGGGGCACGACGGTCTAGCAAGTTTTTGGTGATATGATCAAAATCTGTGTTAGAGCAACCATTGTTAACTAACATCTGACGTAGGTGCTGAAGTTCGGCATGCAGCAGGTGCCATGAAGAGCATACCTTAATTGCCCGCCTAACGTATGCCTTTATTACCCCTCTCTTGTAATCTTGTGTGCATTCACCCTCACCATTCATGCACTTACCCGCATTGGTAGGCTTGCGGTAAATGGAGGTAATAAAAGCATCTGAAGTACCATCTACCATTACATCGAGGAAAGGGAGTCTGTTGTTCTTATTCAACTCCACAGTGAACCTTAAACCAGAAATAACTTGAAGGTTAGATCTGAGCTCCTCGAGTAACTGTAGGTCATCAACACACACAAAAATGTCATCAACATATCTACGATACAAAATTGGTTTGGTATGGAGGTTATTTACAGGTGATCCCATGGTATATATGTATATGTATATATATATATATATATATATATGTATATATATGTATATGTATATATATATATATATGTGTGTATATACAGTATATATATATGTATATATATATGTATATATATATGTCTATATGTATGTATATATATATGTATATATATATGTATATATATGTATATATATGTCTATATTTATATATATATATATATATGTGTATATATATATGTGTATATGTATATATATATGTGTATATATATGTATATATATGGATATATATGTGTGTGTGTATATATATATATATATATAAATATATATGTGTGTATATATATGGATATATATATGTGTATATATATATATATGTATATACATATATATATATATGTATATATATATATATATATATATATATGTATATATATATATATATATATAATTATATATATAGTAGAAGCCCGATTTAACGTATATCAATTTAGCGGAAGCTCAAATTAGCGAACTGCAAATAGCAATAACGAAAATGCTCAACTTAGCGGAAATGGTCCGATAAGTTGACCATTTTCCGCTAGCTGTCCAGACGTGCGTCTACGGAAATAGCTCAATTTAGCGGGAACGGTATATAAATAAATATATATATATATATATATATATATATATATATATATATATATATATATATGTACTATAATATATATATATATATATATATATGTACTATAATATATATACAATAATATATAATTCAGTATATGTATAAAGTATAATTGTAGCAGAAATATATTCAAGAAGAAATAGACGGTATAATAGGAAAACAAAATAATGAAACAGTAAGTTGATGGGAAAATTCAAAATCAGTAAGCGCGAGTAATCACCATGAAAAACACTTCTATAACAACGAACTACGTTTTCTGCAACAACACAACAATAACGCTCACTATCCAAAAACCAACTGCCCAGTCCTATTAATCGCTAGAATTATGTACATCGAACCAAACACGACATATGGTCACCAAGTACAAAAAAAGGTATAAAAAACTTGAAAGAATACAAAGAGCAATTACAAAACTGGCACCAACGCTCTCAAAACTATCATATGAAGAGAGACTACAAAAACTTGAACTACAGACACTAGAGCAAAGAAGAGAGAGGAGATTTGATAGCTATTTACAGGATCATGAAAGGCATAGAAATTACTGATAGAGAGAATCTGATAAAATGGGATAACAGAAATACAAGAGGACACGGAAAGAAAATAAAAAAAGACAGCTATAGAAGAGACTTGAAAAAGAACAGCTTTCCTCACAGAGTAATAAACAGTTGGAACAAGTTAGATGAGAAAGTGGTGTGTGCAAAAACAATACATGAATTTAAAAATAGTTTAGATAAAATGAGATATGAAGACGGGACCCCACGAGCATAGCTCCCCTTCCCGTAAAATACAACTAGGTAAATACACACACACACTTCAACGAACGGACGGCTTAGAAGACGTTCTGAAGAAAATTGAAGTTTCGTGGATCCCAACGCAAAGAGAAGTGCCTATTGTATTTACAGGGTGGGGGGAAATTGCTCGTGGGGTAGTGGGAAAGTAGGGAAAGAGGAGAAGGGGAGGGATTGCTGAGGGAAATGGAAGGAAATGAGGAAGGAGAGGACTTGGCCCAGGCAGACAGGCGAAAGGTAAACAAAAGGCCCCCCGACCAGCTGAGCGACGATGAAATGTCTAATAAAAATGTAAAGATTAGAAGTATAGATAAGAGCAATACAGTAGAAAGTGATGAGAATATTTTCCAGGGATTTAAAGAGGGTGGGGGGGACACAACCCCCCCCCCCCCCGACTGACAAGACTAGAAGAGAAGGTCGATAAGATGATCGAGGACTTGGAGCGTAGGTTCGGTCATGTTAACAACATTATACGGAGAGTTGAAAAATTGGAAGAACTAGAGAAGGCGAACAAAAACTTAACTAAGGAAATTGAAGAATGAAAAAAACAGTTAAAAGAAGTAAAAGATGAGAATAAAGTCTTAAAGGAGAATAATAAGCAGAACAAGGAGGGTTGGAAAAAAAATCCAAGAAAATAGCAAAGTTGCATTCACTGACATAATCAGACAGCAAATGAATGAACAAACTGAAAACTCAGTTATTAAAGTGATGAGACAGAAGGAGAATATAGTAAGAAACTTAGCAGACAAAGAAATGTATAATTATATTAGGAATGGAAGAGAAACATAACCCAGATAGAACCACAAGAATCAAAGAGGAAAATTAAAAAGTAAGAAATTTACTAGAATTAGTTCAGGAAGATGAACCAGAAATAATGAAACAAATCGAAGAGAAATTCAGGCTCGGGAAATATAGTACAGACAAAACCAGACCAATTAAGATTAAATTCAGGTCACAAACGACGGCTGAGAATATCTTATCCAAAACAGGGAAACTAGCAACAAGTGAACAATATAAAAAGGTATGGATAAAAAAGGAAATGAATAAAGAGGAAAGAGAGGAAGAAAAACCGAAAAGACTTGAAGCTAAGAAAAAAAACGAGATAAGAACGGAGTCAGAAAAAGAGAGATTCTATTGGAGAGTAGTGAATATGAAACTAAAGAAAGTCGACATACAAGAGAAAAACAAAAGGGAAACAGAGAACACAATGGAAGTGACAGAAAACTAAGAGTGTCTTACACAAATATAGATGGATTAATAACAGGATTGAATGAGCTGAATGATTATTTGAAAGAAAAAGAACCAGACATAATGGGAATTGTAGAAACAAAATTAAAAGGTCCACTACCACCCAACAGTGTAGGACATGATGCATATAATTATTGGATTAGAAACAGAGTGAAAAAGGAAGGGGATGGAGTTATGTTCCTGACTAAGAAGGATATAAACGTGAAGGGTGTCACATATGGAAAGAATACAGTAGAGATGATAATGATGGAAGTAGAAGATAGAGATAAGAAGAGAAGAAAGTTTGTGATAAATTATGTGCCCCCGAAAACAGCCTCATGGGAAGAGAGTGAACATAAAAGTATGTTAGAGGACACAAAGATAACATTAAATAAGATAATGGAAGAGGGAGGAAAAATAGTTATGATGGGCGACTTTAATTGCAAAGAAATCTGCTGGGAAGAAATGACAGTAAAGGGTGGAGACAGCTCATGGGGAAACGCTCTATTTGAGATGGTTACTGACCATACAATGACACAATGGATACAGGAGAACACTAGGTATAGAAATGAAGAAGAGCCATCGAGACTAGACCTAATAATTACATCCGAACCTAGAATAGTGGACAAAATTGAATATAAAACACCAATAAGTAAAAGTGACCACATATTGATTGAACTGGAACTTAATGAAGAAAAATATATGAAAAGAAATGAACAATATAGAAAAGGAAGAATGATGTATGAAAATCAAACTTTGATAAAATAAGAGTTCTTTCAAAAGGAAAACTGGGAAGAAATATACAAAGGAGAAACAACAGTAGAAGAGAAATGGAATATTTTGACAAAAATTTACAAAAAAGGAGTGGAAATGTATGTCCCAAGACAAAAACAAGAAAAAGAAAATGTAAAATGCTGGTACAACAAAAGTTGTAGGGAGTTAAAAGACAAAAGAGACAAAGCCTGGACCAGATGGAAAAAAGACAGAAGACCTGAAAAATGGAAAATATATACCTGTTATAGAAATGAATATGTACAAACGTGCAGAGAGGAAAAGAGAAAATATGAAAAAGATATCATAGAAAAGTGTAAAGATCAACCAAAACTATTCTACAGATTTGTAAACAATAAACTGAAAAACAAACATGACTTGGAGAAATTAAGACAAGAGGGAGTTGAATACACTGAGGAAATGGAAATGGCGGAAATTATGAACAGGCATTTTAAATCAGTGTTTACAAGGGAGAACATACAACCTGAAGAGATTGAATGGAAAGAGAAAGTCCCCCCTATGGAAGAAATAGAAGTAACAAAGAATGAAATATTGACACACTTGAGTAATCTTGATGTCAGAAAATTGCATGGACCAGATGAAATAGCAAACTGGATTTTGAAAGAATGCAGGAATGAACTGGCAGACAAAATACATAGCATACTAAATAGTTCCTTGAAAGAAGGAAAAGTTCCAGAAGATTGGAAAAAAAACAAATATAGTACCTATATATAAAGGAGGAAATAAAGAAGAACCTACCAACTATAGACCAGTCTCTCTAACAAGTACAATAGCAAAAATTTGTGAAAGAATTATCAAAAGTAGATGGGTAAAATATTTAGAAAAAAACAGTGTTAAATCCAAGGCAATTTGGATTCAGACAAGGACGATCATGCGTCACCAATTTAATGTTTCTATTCAAGGCTAATAGATATAATACAAGAAAGAGATGGATGGGCGGACTGTGCATTTCTAGACCTAAAGAAAGCTTTTGACAAAGTACCACATAAGAAGTTGCTTAAGAAATTAGAAACTGAAGGAGGAATACAGGGCAAACTACTAAATTGGATGGAAGACTTTTTGCAAGAAAGAAAAATGAGAGTAGTGATAAGAAACCAGCACTCAAAATGGGATGAAGTAATAAGCGGTGTTCTGCAGGGAACAGTTCTGGCCCCAATAATGTTTGCTATATATATTAATGATATGGATGAAGGAATTGAAAGCTATATGAGCTTCTTTGAAGATGATGCAAAACTACTGAAAAGAGTGAACACAGAAGAAGATTGTGAATCACTACAGAGAGATCTAAATAAAGTACAAGAATGGAGTAGGAAGTGGGAGATGGAGTTCAATACAAAAAAGTGTAGTATAATGGAATTTGGAAAAAGCAAAAACAGAATAACAGGAGCATATAAATTGGGAGAAGAAGGAATAAAAAAAGTAGAAAATGAGAAGGATCTAGGAGTCATTGTTATGAATAATATGTCACCTGAGAAACATATAAATAAGATTTTTGGAGAAACTTATAATTTAATAAGAACAATCAAAGTTGCATTTACATACCTGGATGAAGAAATGGTGAAGAAAATCCTAATCACCCTGATAAGACCAAGATTGGAATATGCAGCAACGATATGGTCACCAAGTACAAAAAAATGTATAAAAAAATTGAAAGAACAAAGAGCAATTACAAAATTGGCACCAACACTCTCAAAACTATCATATGAAGAGAGACTAGAAAAACTTGAACTACAGACACTAGAGCAAAGAAGAGAGAGAGGAGATTTGATAGCTATTTACAGAATCATGAAAGGCATAGAAATTACTGAAAGAGAGAATCTGATAAAATGGGATGACAGAAATACAAGAGGACATGGAAAGAAAATAAAAAAGACAGCTATAGAAGAGATTTGAAAAAGAACAGCTTTCCTCACAGAGTAATAGACAGTTGGAACAAGTTAGATGAGAAAGTGGTGTGTGCAAAAACAATACATGAATTTAAAAATAGTTTAGATAAAATGAGATATGAAGACGGGACCCCACGAGCATAGCTCCCCTTCCCGTAAAATACAACTAGGTAAATACACACACACCCTCCCGTAAAATACAACTAGGTAAATACACACAAAGACAAACACTCAAAATGGGATGAAGTAATAAGCGGTGTTCCACAAGGAACAGTTCTGGCCCCAATAATGTTTGCTATATACATTAATGATATGGATGACGGAATTGAAAGTTATATGAGCTTC
>NC_134817.1:38587479-38614979 GCF_046742065.1 Oratosquilla oratoria | reverse complement strand
ATGTTACAAGCCAGGAATGTTACCCACTGCTCCATGTGGGCATGTGGGTTTCAGGACATAGAATATACATAGTTTTTGTGTGACATATTGCTTACCTTAGGTTGAACATATAATTTTGTACACAATATTTATTGCTGGGAGAATTTGCAAACTGAACTACACCTCTTGAGGTGGTACTGTGTAGTGTATGTAAGCAGAATTCTGCTGGGCTGACTCATGCCAGTTAAACCATAAAGTGTCACCTTTGGCAAGCACTGAAATTATTCCCCTGACCCTGTCCAGATATTTGACACCCATCTTTTAGATAACTTTACCATTATATCAGGTGAAAATAACAATTCAAGGCCATTTATATAATTTTGATGCCCAGAGGTATCTAGAATTTTTCACAATAATGACAGTTTGTTGACAGCACATGTTCAGGGGTGCCCATGTGGACATATGCTATACCTGCTGATATGCTATATTGTAGACAGACTACTGCAAGATTGACGGAAATGGGAATGGCAATAGCAGACTGAAAAAATGCACCACATTTTGTTTGAATGTCATTCGGAAGATATTCAACTGTACTCAAGGAAAGAGACTGACCCAGAGACTTGATGGAACAATTTACAAGATTACAAACTTCTAGGCAGTAGGTTTGTGAGAAGAAAGAGTGAAGAGAGGACGAGGGAGAGAAGTGGTAGCTATACTAGTAAGGGAAGAGATAGGTAAGTGTGTGGTGGGGTGGAAGGCGGTTTCTTCAAGGTTAATGTGCAAAGATTGTGTGTAGAACAAGAAGGATGGGAGGAAATAGAAGGAAGGGTAGTGAGTGGTGGGATGAGGAAGCAAATAAGGTTGTAGAAGACGAGAAGTGACCATTCACAGATTGGTTTAAAACAGGATGAGAGAATCATACAAGAGGTACAAAGAAAAGAGAAGAGAAGTAAAGCATAAGATAAAGGAGGCAAAGAGGAGAGCAGATGTGAAATGGGGTAAGAGTATGACAGAAAATTTTGAAAGTAATAAAAAGATGTTTTGAAAAGATATTAAGAGAGGAATAGGAGGTAAATCAAGTAGAGAAGAAAAGGTAAAAGGTGCAAATGGAGAGATGATAATGGAAGAGACGGCAATAAGAGGAAGATGGGCAGAGTATTTTAGGGAGTTGCTAAATAAGGAGGAGGATAAGGAGGGAAAGGTAATTGCAGTGGGAAGTGCTAAGAAAATGACTGTGACGAGTGTGAAAAATGGAGGAAAAATAAGGAAAGATGAGGTGAAGGCAGTTGTTAAGATGATGAGAGCAGGTAATGCACCTGGGTTGGTTGGTAAGGTTATTAAGAGAGGGTAGAGTGCCAGAGGACTAGAGGAGTGCCTGTATAGTTCCAGTTTACAAGAAGAAAGGTGACAAGTGTGAGTGTAGTAGTTTCAGAGGGATCAGTTTAATTGTAATTGGGAAGGTTTTGATTGAGAGGATTAGGAGAGGAACAGATGAAGTAATTGGTGAGGAACAGTGTGGATTTAGGACAGGTAGGGGTTGTGTAGATCAGATTTTTGTGGTAAGACAGATATGTGAGAAAGCTTTGGGAAAAGGTAAAGATGTTTATTGGGCCTTTATGGATTTGGAAAAGGCTTATGATAAGGTAGACAGGAAGGTATTGCAGATATACGGGATAGGAGGAAAGCTGTTAAGAGTAGTCAAGAGTTTTTATGAGAGTAGTAGAGCCTGTGTTAGAATGAGAAATGGATAGAGTGAGTGGTTTATGTTAAAGGTGGGACTTCATCAAGGATGTGTTATGTTGCCTTGGTATATGCAAGGTGTAATGGGCCAGGGATTGGAGATGGTTAAAGAAAATGGAGAAAAGTGGGAGATAAGCCAGTTGTTTGCTGACAACACTGCGCTTGTACCAGGATCAGAGGAGGGTTTGAGTAAGTTAGTGACAGAGTTTGGGAAGGTGTACGAAAGAAGGAAGTTGAAGATAAATGTGGGTAAAAGTAAGAAGATGAAATGTACAAGTGGAGAAAGTGGCAGCAGACTGGAAGTGAGTATTAAGGAAGAGAGACTGGAGGAAGTGGATAGTTTTAGATACTTAGATGCCAATGTGGTGGGAAAGGGAGGAGTGGAGGTGGAGATAGAATGTAGATTGAGAGAAGCAAGTAAATGCCTTGGGAGATTAAAAAGTGTAATGAGAAAAAGACATTTGGGAATGAATGCTAAGAGGAGAGTGTATGAAGGAGTGATTGTGCTAACAGCACTGTATGGAGCAGAAGCATAAAACATAAAAGAGTAGTTTGAATGTGTTTGAGATGAGGTGCCTGAGAAGTATGATAGGGGTCACTAGGTTGGATAGAGTGAGAAACAAGGAAGTGATGAGGAGAATCGGAGTGGAAAGGGAATTGGGAGATGGGGTTGACAAAAGAATATTGGAATGATTTGGACAAATGGAAAGAAAGAATGAAAAACGATTAGTAAAAGAGGTGTGGATGGTAGAGATAGAAGGAGTGAACATGAGGGGGTGACCAAGGATGAGATGGATGGATGGGGTGAAAGGGGCATTGGGAAAGGGGAATGTCTGTTGAGGAAGGACAGGAGAAGACAGAAGATAGGGGTGAATGGAAAATGATTGTACATGGATGATGCTATGATGCATGAAAGGGAGTAGGTGGGGGTGGGGGTTGAGGGAGTATGTGTGAAAAAATATATTGATGCAGCCTGAAGGGATTTCTCCCCATCTCTTTTTCTGCATGAGGGGATGGAGAGGGGAGGCCACTGATTTAATGAAACAGCCTTGCTGTGGATGTGCAGTGTTTTGTGACATTGAGCACTTTTGACCCAGGTCAGTGGGTGAGATGCAGGGATGGCCCGTTGTTGAGGAGGAGCCAAGATAAGAGGGAGGGAGTGGGGTGAATGGGAGTGGAGTATGTGTGGATGGAATGAGTGGGAGTGGATTTTATGCCTTTGTTTTTTGGCTACCTCCCTTGTAAGGGGGAGAAAGCCTTTGGTATATGTATGTGGTTGAGTGGGTTTTATTTATTTCTGATGTGGGTGTGTGCTTTGACCAGTTCATAAGGGATGAAAGAATGTCAGATATTTGGGTTTAATTCCTGGTAATGGGCTCATAACACAGGGGTTAGAAGCATCCATTCTGAGTAATGGTCTCCAACCACCAAAACCAAAGTCCTTTCATTGGGCACCATTAACCTTGAACGAGAGTTAGTAATGTAAGACTGAATCAGTCTTATAAGTAATGTAACTAATTTTAACTTTCACAATTAGTTCCTATGCCTAAGAGCATAGATGCTGTTTTAGAAAATGTAGTTGTGAATATATTAATGGTAATTGAAACATAAAATTTCTTTTTCTAGGTGGTGGGGGGCAGAACCCTAGGATCAGTTACACCGCTATTGATAAAAAGTAAGCATACTCCTTTTTTTCAAGCTGTTTGCATGCAATCCTATGTTCAGAGGCAACAGTGAAACACGGGGGGGGGGGAGATTTACGCGTTTATTAATCAGTGGGTTATGCGCACATGGGAGTGCGGGGTGCGTATGGGAAGACAGATGGGTATCGACTGACGTGGGGTCAGCTGTCTTTCGCTACACAGGGCGAAAACGATGCCACGCCTAGTATAAGCAAGGAAAGGGGCCTTGTCGGCCATAAGAAAGGGATCCTTGTATGAGGAGTGTCACTGCTGGTCAGGGCACGCCACGACACTATGGTACCCTGCCCTATGCTAGTACCCTATGCTAAAGCACATAACCCACCCACCCCCAAACCGCGCTCATAGGACCATCACGAGAGGTTAGCCTATTCGCGAGCTGGGGCGAGCGGCGGGGGGCGGGGGGACCCGCGCAGGTGGATCGCAGGCCCTCCACTGAGGGAGGAGACGCGACGGGGGCGGCGTCTTCGGGGGCCGGTAGGCGCTTCCGTAGGGCGGCGGGGACGACGATGAGCTGGCCGTACAGCGCCAGTTCCCCGTCGGCGGAGAGGGCGTCCATGAGCTTCCAACACGGGGGGAGGGGGGACGCGAAGCTGTCGGATGGGAACCCGGAGAACACGCAGGTGAGCAGGTGGCCGAGGATGGGGATGAGCGGACGATGGTCCGTCATCAACGTAAGTGGGGCAATCCAAACGGATATGGTTTGCGTTTGGATGCGGCCCAGGTAACAGCAAGCATCTCCAATGATAGTAGCTTACGGGGTTTCGACGTCCATCAGGAACCGTAAGCCACACTGGACAAGACGTAAGTGCTCCTGACCGTGATCTTGGAGGAGGGCGTACCCGATGCTGTTGAGGCGCGGCGCATCCACCTGCAGTACCACTGGCAGGGCGGGGTCGAAAGGGGCCAGCACGGGCGGCGACGACATATCTCGCATCACCGACAGGCGTGATGATACCTTGCTGCCTCATTGAATCAAGTTCTTCCTTCACTTGATCCTGAAATGCGAACGGCATCGGCCTGGGCGTATGGGCGGCGAAGGGCACCACGTCGGCTTTCAAGTGGATTTTCATGGGGGGACCCACCATCTTTTCTAGTGGGGCGGTTCTGGGGTCATTCTTGGAGACCAGCACGCAGAGGAAGTAGTCGCGAGCGGCAGCTGGTGGGCTGTCAACGGGTAGCGTTAGCACGGCGCACCTGTTCATGTATGTCACCGCCAGAAGAGGCTTCGGGAAGTCGCGCGGGACTATGGCCAGCTCCCAACAGTGGCCGAAGGAGAGGAGGAGTATTTGGACCTCTTCGTGAACCCGTATGGCGGCGGGGAGTCCCTGTCTCCGGGCGTCAAGGTAGCCCGGAAGCGTTCCATTGCGGGGGCATGTGAGATATGTCAACCACGTACGTCGGCGCCGAGAGCGGCGGCTGTAAGCTGGCCCTGGATATCATCAACATGCCTAGGTGCCGAGTGTCTATCCCCGTGATGTTCGCACCTGTGTCAGGCAGCGTTAGCAAGTTCGAGGACACGTTGGCCGTCAGACACCTGGCGGCAGGTGCCAGCCTTCCAGGGGGAAGGTGCGGGGGGTGGGGGGCCAGTGAGGCGGGAGTGCGTGCGCCTGGCGTGGAGCCCTTTTGCATGCCGACACAGCACATGCGTGTAGGTCCTCCTTGACATCCGAGACTGTCACCCTCAGTGCTTCGTGTGAGCGGCAGTTGGTCACTACCTCCTAGAGTGACGTATTGCAGCGAGGGAGCTGAGGCGTTGTACGAGTTTCTCGGTTGTGTGGACGTGGCCTGCATGAGTCGGCTGGGCTCCGTGCACGGGTTGTGCTCGCGGTGGTAGAGCTCGGCCGGGAGGCTCAGTATCCAGGGGAGTGGGATGAAAGGCCTCTTTGTTCGCACCGCTACGTGT
This sequence comes from Oratosquilla oratoria, assembly GCF_046742065.1. NCBI lineage: Eukaryota > Metazoa > Arthropoda > Malacostraca > Stomatopoda > Squillidae > Oratosquilla > Oratosquilla oratoria. The sequence goes on along the minus strand of NC_134817.1, from coordinate 38,609,654 downwards.
CCACGAAAGCGCCTCATGATGTCGCCCGGCATTTCATGGTCCAGTATGCACACTGCTGCACAGTACTGCATTCATGGTCCAGCATGTACACTGTCGCCAATTCGTCTAGTTTTGTCAGTGCTTTGTTCACGTGCGCGCCACCGATTCGCGTATCATTTTTGCAAGATGCAAGCAATTGGAGGCAATTGCAAGCAATCATGTTCACTGTGCTATGTTTGCATGCATTCCTGCATCCAGAGGCAACAATGAAACGCAGGAGGGGACGATTTATGCGTTTATTAATCAATGTGTTATGCGTACATGGGAGCGCGGGGCGCTCATGGGAAGACAAGTGGATATCGACTGACGTGGGGTCAGCTGTTTTTCGCTACACAGGGCGAAGACGATGCCACGCCTAGTATAATCATGAAAAGGGCTTTGTTGGCCGTATGAAAAGGTTCCTTGTATGGGAAGTGTCACTGCTGGTCAGGGCATGCCACAACACTACAGTACCCTGCCCTATGCTAGTACTCTATGCTAAAGCACATACCACACAAGTGAAAAGCTTAAGTTTCATTCACAGTCTACTTTTGAAATTTCTGAGATTCAGAATAACTTAAATTTTTACTTTTTTCTACAGAAAACTGGAGTTGCATCAGTTACTTCAAAATGCTGTGGATGATAACAAGTACAGTCTATGTGAAGACCTTTTGAAGAAAGGAGCACCTGTTAATGCACCAGACACATTTGAAGACAGACCGGACAGGCACCCTGTTATTATTGCTGCAAAACAAGGTTTTCTTGATATTCTTCAACTTTTACTGAACAATGGTGGAGACACTGAAGTTAGTGACAAGAATGGACAAACTGCTCTCCATCATGCAGCTCTGAATGACAAAGCTGCTTGTTGTCAAGAGCTCTTGGGAAAGGGTGCACTTGTTGCTGCAACAAATAATGATGGTGATACACCTCTCCATGTGGCTGTCAAGCATGACAGTATTGAAGTTTTGCCAGAAACTTTTGGAAAGTAACAACATAGTTGATAAGATAAACAAAAAAGGCTATACACCACTTCATATTGCCATAAAGGAATGCAATAAGATAATCTTGTCTCTTCTGCTAGACCATAATGCTAACAGAGTAATTCCTGATAAGAGGGGTTATTTGCCCTTCCATTATGCAGCTAAGGAAGGATGCCTTGACTGCTGCAGGAAACTTATTTCTCATGAGGATACTGTCCAAAGACAGATTAATTCAATGACAAAAGATGGTTTAACACCATTAATGCTTGCAGCAGAGGGGGGCTTTCATCATTGTTGTGATCTCATACTTAGAGCCAATATCATCCATACTGACAACAATGGAAACACAACTTTACAATATAAAGATAAAAGAGGGGAAACAGCTCTTCATCATGTTATGGCAGGGACCTTTAATGAAACTGTTTCTTTCTTACTTGACAAAGGTGCATGTCCTAATACAGTAAACAATAATGGAGATACTCCACTACTTTAAAGCAGTTGGTAAGGCAACTACAATTTGTACAGAGCTCTGTGTTAGAAATAATGGGAACCTAAGAATAAAGAATAATGGAGGTCAGTCAGTACTTCATCTAGCTGCTCAAAAAAACTCATTAAAAAATCTAGAGTATCTGCTACCACTAGATGGCATAAAAGAAATGATAGATGACCAAGACATCAAAGGCTTTACAGCCTTTCACTATACATTGAAGAAAAAGTCTATAAAGTGCAGTCTAATTTTGTTCAATAATGGTGCCTCTGTAAATATTTCAACTTATTCGCTTATGTCTCCTCTTCACATGTTAGCTAATACTGGGTTTGCTGAACTTTGTGAATTAGTTCTTGTGCAAAAAGATGTTCAAGTTAATGTAAAGAACAAACACAAGCAAACACCATTGCATCTTGCTGCAGCACAAGGCTCTTTAGAGTGCTTGCAGTCAACTGCTGCTCAAAGGTGCCAAAACATCAGTAAAAGACTCTGAAGGATGTACCCCATGCCACTCAGCAGCAAGTAATAATCATATCAAATGTCTTGAATTATTAGCAAGGAAAGGATATGACATCATATTTGCTAAAGATAATGGAGGCTACACAGCTTTGCACTATGCTGCAAAGTTTGGATCTCTCAGCTGTTGCACATATCTTGTAAAACGTGCAAAGTTTTTGATATGGGATGAAACAAATAAAGGAGATCTTCCTATTGAACTAGCCTTTAAAAATAAGAAATATGAAGTCTTGGCATTTTTAATACAGAATCAATACAAGAAAAGTGGACAAAGTAACTTTAAGATACATGTTCATAAGTACATGCACAGTGCCCTGCAAGACATGGATCACCCAAAAACTAGGATGTAAGTAGCATAAGGTTTTACTTTTATGTATATATATGTAATTTGCTTTGGAAGGATATATGCTAGTTTGTGGGGAGAGATTGGTCTGAACAGTATAAAGGGCAGATGAGATGGATGAGTAGGAGCATAGAACTGTTTGCCTATAATTTTCATCTGTTGATCTATGGAGAAGACTTTGGTTTCTGATGCCCTCATTACCACTGATATAGCCTAGGGGCTGAATGAAAGTGTATAAATTTAAGTCACTAAGTCCTTAACTTATCTTTAATAGGACTGTGTGGTCTGGCAACAACTAATAACAAAGCATGTGGTCTCAGACAACCACAACAACAAGCTTACTCAGTTGCAGCAGCATTACAAAACACTATATTTCTCCCCTTTTAATAAATACATAAATTATGGTTACAAGTCCAGCCTATTAGGTGGTGTAGGAATGCAACTGGAACACCTCCTCTCAGTTGGTTGTACTGAACAATCATCATTATTACTTACAAAGTATTCTCTTAGAGGTTCTACATTAGTATTATCTCCATTAACCAGTGAATCCAACATTGGATTGCTAGAAACATCAACTCTAACTGAGGAGTTATCAATGGAAGTATCATTTGAGTTGTCTAATACCTCACTCTTAGGTTGGCCAGAATCCCCCACAAATCTAGGCATAATCTGATCTACATGTTTTTTCCAAATTATATTTCCCAAACTTTAACCTTCACATTATAAGTTCTTGAACCAAGCATTTCATCAATCTTTCCTTCCACCCACGGAGAACCTTTACCAAAATTGTGAACAAATACTACATCATCTTGACTATACCAGGGCTCTACCTCAAATGCTTCATTACTCAGTCTACTAGAAGATATGTCATGCACTCTTAACAGTTTCTACAGTACTCTTATAAACTCTGTGGAATATTAACCCCACCAGAGACTTACCAGTGGAAGAATTGATGGCCCTTTAGTAATTATATAGGATTCCACACACTAGTATGCATATCACCCTTCTGAAACTTTTCTAATCCTTTTTTGAATGTTCTTACTGTCCATTCTGCCAATCCACTCAAGGATGGATAAGGTAATGGTGTTATATATCTAATCTCATTTTTTGTTAGAAATGCCTCCATTTCATTAGAAACCAGATTAGGAGTATTATCTGACACTATGCCATCTGGAATACTGTAGTAGAAGTTGTAGCAATGGCAAAATAAACATCTAAGAACTTACTGTGGGAATATATAATCATGAGGAAATATTTACCATCAATAGGTCCTGCATAGTCTATATGCAATCTGGACCATCCAACTTGGCAAAAAATTGTACAATGAATCTCAGACAATCCTTTATGTGTATTAATCACTAAGTAATCTTGGCTTTGTTCTACAGGAATTTGTAGATATGCATGCTAAAATTAAATTTTAGAGAACAATTTTCCTTTACTTACCACAGATAATAATTCTTCAATCTTTGGTAATGGATATTTTTCACAATGAAGATATTCACAACTTTAAAATCTCCACAAATTTTCATTTCCACCTTATTTTCTTTCAAAACAGGAACAACAAGAATTGCCCATTCACTCTGAGCTAGGTTGTAACATACCATCATTTACCAGTTTTGTTAAGGCATTTTCAATCATTCTTTTATAAGCATGTGAAACAGAATGTGCTTTGAAAAACTTTGGTTTAACATTATTTTTAATATATAATTTAGCCAAACATATGTAGGTACACAATAGTTACTAATCATACATTGTGCCTTTACATCATATATTTTTGTAACTCTAGCTTCATCATCAATACCAGCAATACAAATACCAACATTGTTCATCAAGTCACATCCACATGAGCTTCTTTGCTGATGATGCCAAACTGTTAATGAAAGTAAAAACTGAAGAGGATTGCGAATCACTGCAGGAAGACCTGAATAAATTATGGAACTGGAGTCAGAAATAGGAGGTGGACTTCAATATTAAGAAGTGTAGCATAATGGAGTTTGAAAAAAAGCAAAAACAGAATATCAGGACAATATAAAATTGGAACCAAGGAGGTTAAAGAAGGAGAGATCCTCCTAAGTGCCGCCCCAGGGCAAAATGCCACCCCAGGGCAAAGTGCTGCCCTGGGGCAAAGTTCTCAGTGATGTCCCTCCCCCCCCCACCACCACTTCCCATCTCTACCATCCCTTCCAGCCTGTTTTAGCTATTGGCTTGCAAAATAAACAGATTTTCAAAATTTGTATTTAATGTCCCTATTGCGGAAAGGATAAGAAAAAATATTTCATATTCTGTTGATTCTAATACAAAATTCATATATTACAATAAAATATTAAGGACTCCTTTCACCTTTTTTTTATTATTATTATAATTATTTGGTCAGCCTTGTGGGCGGCATGCCCAGACTAGAATTGCCGCCCCAGGGCATATGCCCCCCCCCCCCATGTGAGGGCCCTGGCCATATGTTCCAAAACAAAATTATCGTTAACTCTCTTGTTGTATTTGCATTTGACCCAGGGCAGGTGACAAATGCAAGAATGACCCCTCATCCACGAGGAGCTGAGATGGGACAGGTGCAGGAGGTGGTGGAAGGGAGTGAAATGGGTGAGAATAGGTACATGCCTCTGACTTTGCTACCTCCCTTGTAAGGAGGAAAAAGCTCTTGGTATATAGATAACCCAAACAGGAAACAATATTTTTCTTTAGTATGCACCTTGAGGCTGCAACCTTCCTTCATTTACCTAATTTCTAACCTCAGCTTCCAGTGAGTAACTTTTGGCCATACTGCACATATTCTTCCAGGAAACTAATTCACAAGTAAGCTATTATGATAGTATAAGAATCTGTTTCTGGATACCTGGTTGGCAATCTCAGGGATCCTGCCAAGATGATCCTTTCTGTTATAATTTCACACATATATATCTCTAACTACCCACATATGTAATCTCATTATGTCTCAGTATATTCAATATATCTCATTACGGGGGGGGGGGAATCAGAAGACGCTAGCCTGCCGAGGTGATCCCTTCTGTTATAATGATGCCTACAAGCCCCTCTGGAGCATGACTTAATATTCCTAACCTTTTCCCCATTTATCTATCTAGGTCAATTTAATTTAGTTGAAGTATTTACAAGGGTGTATATAATTCCAATGTTATGGGAACTACATAGCTTTCTCTTTCTTTTGTATGTGAAATTTTTGTAGATAACCTAATGTGTGGAACTGTCTCCTTGGGTTTGGTCATTTATGTTAGCTACATTTGTGGGTAAGTTTTAGCATGAAGGCAGAGGGTGTGATAGGGGTAGAAGGGAAAGGGGGACTGTTGCTAACTGTAAAAAAATGTGTGTTGGTCACTGGGGCCCAGAGACAGAAGGGTGGGGGCTATATCTCTTGTGATTTATGGTTAGTTGAAATTAACCTACTGAAATTACCTGTAGAGATCTTACATAAACATTATGAACAATACAAAAAATGCATAGGAAAAGTTCTGGCATTACAGAACTACTACTTTTATCATAAGCAGTAAGGTTCTTATGATATGGTTCCAAGTTTAATTTCAAGTTTTGTACCCATTCTTTGGTCCAAGTCAACACAGTAGCACCACTGTCCACCTTGAACAGTAATAATTCCTTATTTAATCTGAAATAAACTTCATTATGACAAAGAGCACCAACATGGTCTTTCACAGTTAACAGTTTATCATCATTAACTTCATCACAATCATCCAGAACCAGAATGGCTCTCTTGCTATTACCCTTACTAGGTGAAGCCTTATATTCAGTTTCATTTCCACTAAATCTAGGAGGAATTGATATTTCCCCTTTACACACTTTTTGTAAATGACCCTTCTTGTGGCACAAATTACAACTAAGGTTTTTAAACCTACAAAACCTATCATGTTTATAGCCACAATGTCTATAAACTTTTGTCACCATTTTTACCTCAGGTTGTGACATTGTGGTCTCACTGACATATGCTTTTTCTAAATTTGAAATCTTTTCTAACACTTTAACCAATCTCATATTCTTTAAATCTAATTGCAAGGCTACTAAGTTTGAAAAATAAACTTCTGTAATAGACAAGTTATTGAGATTTGCCTCAGATAGGTTAACCTACAGATCCAATTTTATCATAGAAGGATCAAACAAGTCAATCTTTGATTGGTTTGTCACCATTTCTAAACCAGCTTATTCAAATGAACATACCAAAATGTCGATGCATAGGCTATGTTCATATACAAAACATGTAAACCAAAAACCTCAATTCTGAAGCCATTCCAGATGATTCAGTCTCAAATCGCTCCATATAACTGCATCAACCAGTTATTCATCATTGGATGCTTGAAATCTTCAGATTCAATATAGCCTAGTTTGTTCCTTCATGGCATCACCCAAAAATCACACATACTCTCCCATCAGATCAACCTGTTCACTTTAAAATCACTTTCTATACTTCCACTATACAATGCACTGATATAGTGATATAGTCTAGGGGTTTGAATGAGGGTGTTTAGATTAAAGTCACTAGGTCCTTAGCTTATCTTTAATAGGACTGTATAGTCAGGCAACAACTGATAACAAAGCACCTGTAATCCTGTTGATATATCTGTCTTTTATCAGTCCTCCCACATCTTTTTCCTATTTTGCTTTTGTAATGGATTCACTTCCCAAGGAATAGTTTAAAGGTGGCCTATTGCAGCTATTGCCCATTACCAGTAATTTCCATTTTTTCTATTGAAATTAATTTTCCAATCTTGACTTCATACAAAAATCATGTTTAGATCTTTTTCCAATAGCCTACAGTACTGTATGTTTGATTCACCTGTCTTGGATCATATGTTGGACTTATGATTGACAGTTGTTGCCCTCCCAAATGAGAATTCACAGCTAATGTATGACCTGATTTACTGATACACGCAAAACTTCTTGCCCACCATAGATTAAGTCCCTGCTTCCAGTGCAGTGATGTTAAAAAAAGTTCATCTCTAGACAGGACTTGAACTCAGATCACTGAATTAGTGGTCGAGAATAGTAACACTGCACTGTTAATCTAGTGTATTTACCTAATTTACCTAGTTGTATTTTACAAGAAGGGGAGCTATGCTCCTGGTGTCATGTCTCCATATCTCATTTTAACTAGACTGTTTTTGAATTCGTGTATCATTTTTGCACACACCATATTCTCATCTAACTTGTTCCAAATGTCTATTATCCTGTGGAGAAAGCTGTTCTTTTTCAGGTCTCTTCTATAATTGTCTTTTTTTATTTTCTTTCCGTGTCCTCTTGTATCTCTACCATCCCATTTCATTAGGTCCTCTCTATCAATAATTTCCATGCCTTTCATGATTCTATAAATAATGATCAAGTCTACTCTCTCTCTTCTTTGCTCCAATGTCTGTAGCTCAAGTTTTGCCACTCTGCATACTAAAATCTTGGTCTTATCAAAGTAACTAGCATTTTCTTCACCATTTCTTCATTTCTGCCACTTTGATTGATCTTATTAGATTATGTGTTTCTCCAAAAATTTTGTTTATGTTTCTCAGGGGACATATTCATAATAATGACTCCCAGGTCCTTCTCATTTTCCACTTTTTTAATTTCTTCCTCTCCCAATTTATATCCCATTATTCTTTTTTTGCTTCTTCCAAATTCCATAATACTACACTTCTTAATATTGAATTCCATCTCCCACTTTCTACTCCATTCCCATACTTTATTGAGATCACTCTGCAGCGACTCACAATCTTCTACAGTGTTCACTTTTTTCAACAGTTTTGCATCGTCCACAAAGAAGCTCATATAACTTTCAATTCCTTTATCCATATCATTAATGTATATATAGAGCAAACATTATTTGGGCCAAAACTGTTCCTTGTGGAACTTCACTAATCACTTCATCCCAATTAGAATGTTTGTCTCTTATCACCACTCATTTTTCTTTCATGCAAGAAGTCTTCTATCCACTTCAGCAGTTTGCCCTGTATTCCTCCTGCAGTTTCTAATTTCTTTAGCAATTTCTTATGTGGCACCTTATCAAAAGCTTTTTTCAGGTCTAGAAATGCATAATCAGCCCATTAATCCTTTCTTGTATTACATCTATTAGTCTTGAATAAAAACACATTAAGTTTGTGACACTGGGATTCATTATTATGAATAATATGTCACCTGAGAAACATATAAACAAGATTTTTGGAGAAACTTATAATTTAATAAGAACAATCAAAGTGGCATTTACATACCTGGATAAAGAAATGGTGAAGAAAATATTGATCACTTTGATAAGACCAAGATTGGAATATGCAGCAACGATGTGGTCACCAAATACAAAAAAATGTATAACAAAACTTGAAAGAATACAAAGAGCAATTACAAAATTGGCACCAACACTCTCAAAACTATCATATGAAGAGAGACTAGCAAAACTTGAGCTACAGACACTAGAGCAAAGAAGAGAGAGAGGAGATTTGATAACCATTCACAGAATCATGAAAGGCATAGAAATTATTGATAGAGAGGATCTAATAAAATGGGATGAAAGAAATACAAGTGGACATGGAAAGAAAATCAAGAAAGACAGCTATAGAAGAGATCTGAAAAAGAATAGCTTTCCTCACAGAGTAATAGACATTTGGAACAAGTTAGATGAGAAAGTGGTGTGTATAAAAACAATACATGAATTTAAAAATAGTTTAGATAAAATGAGATATAAAGACGGGACACCACGAGCATAGCTCCCCTTCCCGTAAAATACTACTAGGTAAATGCAACTAGGTAAATACATGATCTTCCTTGTCTAAATCCAAATTGCTTTGGATTTAGTAAAAAAAAAAAAAAAATCCAAATGCTTTACCCATCTAATTTTGATAATTCTCTCACAAATTTTAGCTACTGTACTTGTAAGAGAGACCAGTCTATAGTTAGTAGGGTCTTCTTTGTTTCCCCCTTTATATATTGGTACTATATTTGCTCTTATCCAATCTTCTGGAACTTTTCCTTCTTTCAATGAACTGTTTATTAGACTATGTTTTTTGTCTGTTAGTATGTTCTCAAAATCCAGTTTGCCATTTCATCCTGACCATGCAATTTTCTAACATCAAGAGTACTCAAGTGATTCATTATTTCTTTCCTTGTTACTTCTATCTCTTTCATAGGGGGGACTTTCTCCTGCTACTCAACATCTCTAAGTTGTATGTTCTCCCTCGTAAACATCAATTTAAAATGCTTGTTCATAATTTCTGCCATCTTTATTTCTTGTGTATTCACTTCCTCCTTGTAGTTTCACTAATTCTTGTTTGTTTTTCAGTTTGTTGTTTACAAATCTATAAAATAGTTTTGGTTGATCTTTTCATTTTTCTATGATATCCTTTTCATATTTTCTCTTTTCTTCTCTGCGCACTTGTACATATTCATTTCTATAACTTATATATATTTTCCATTTTTCAGGTCTTATGTCTTTTTTTCCATTTTATCCAAGCTCTATCCCTTTTGTCTTTTAACTCCCTACATCTTTTGTTGTACCAACACTTGACATATGCTTTTGCTTGTTTTTGTCTTGGAACATACTTTTCCACTCCTTTATAAATTTTTCTCAAAATATTCTATTTATCTTCTATTGTTGTTTCCTCCTTATGTATCATTTCCCAGTCTGCTTTTTGAAAGAATTATCTCATTTTATAAAAAAAAAAAATTCCATACACCAATCTTCCCTTTCTATATTGTTCATTTTTTTTCATGTATTTTTCCTCGTTTAGCTCCAGTTCAACCAATATGTGATCACTTTTATTTATTGGTGTCTTATATTCAATTTTGTCCACTATTTCAGGTTCTGGTGTGATTATTAGGTCCAGTCTCGATGGTTCTTCCTCATTTCTTCTCGCTGAACTAACAGGAATTGTCCATGCCTTAAAAGAAGCTTCATTAACTAAAGCTAAGAAATTTGTTATATATACAGATTCAAAAAGTGCCATAGATGTTGTATGCCAGTTCAATACTTCCCACCCGCTAGGACAAAAAGCACAAGAGTGGCTACAATTCATTCACTCCCGTCATAAATCTGTGTGTTTTTGCTGGATCCCTTCCCATGTGGGAATAAGAGGGAATGAAGTGGCTGATGAAGAAGCTAAGGAAGCTAGTAAGAAAAGCAGAATTGATGTGCGAAAATTGCCCCATTCTGATCTGTATAAACCTATCAAGTCTTACATCAGACAGAAGTGGCAGGACCGTTGGTCTGATCCTCTTCTTGCCACTAACAGGAAATATAAAAGCTTTAGACCTAACACATCATACTGGCCTTCTGTGTTCCATGCTGACAGGAGAACTGAAATAGTCCTAAGTAGGTTGAGAATGGGTCATACCCATCTGACACATAAGTTTCTGTTAGAAGGATCAGATGCACCCGAGTGTGATTGTGGCAGTCCTCTGACAATTGGTCACATTCTGATGCACTGTCAGCTGTATGCTAGAGCTCGACGTAAATATGGGCTTGCTGGCAAGCCCATGCCAAATCTTTTAGGGGATAACGCAGATGTAGCTGGACTAGTTAAATTTTTAAAAGAAATTAATTTGTTTTATAAGCTCTAACTTTTATGTAAATATTATCTAGATCTTACTTTATTTTATGTATTCGTTAATTCATTATCATCATATATATGAATTTAATTTTTTTCAAATTTGTAAACTCGTTTTGGTTTTTATCCATTCAAATTTTTAAATTCATTTTGGTTTTTATTCATTCAAATTTTCTAAATTCATTTTGATTTTATTCATTCAAATTTTTAAATTCATTTTGATTTTTATTCATATGCATAGTCTTACTATGCAACTTATCTTTATTTTAAATTCATTCCATTAACATCTCATTAATTTCAATTTTCATAAATTCATTGTGGCGCTGAATGATCATTTTGGTCCCAGTGCCTGGCCGTCAGCCAAACACTCATAAAATCAAATCAATCTTCCTCATTTCTTGTATCCATTGCATCATTATATGTTCTACTGTATAATTATACTGTATCAAGTAGTACATTTCCCCATAGGTCGTCTCCACACTTCACTGTCATCTCTTCCCAACAGATTTCTTTACAATTAAAGTCACCCATTATAACTATTCTGCCTCCATCGTCCATCATCTTATTTAGCATTATCCTTGTGTCTTCTAACATATTTTTGTGTTCTCTCTCTTCCCATGAAGCTGTTTTAAGAGGCACATAATTTACTACAAACTTCCTGCTCTTCCCATCCCTGTCCTCCACTTTCATTATAATCATCTCTATTCTTTCCACATGTGACATTCCTCACATTTATATCCTTCTTAGTCAGGAACATAATTCCACCCCCTTGTTACCTCTGTTTCTAACGCAATAATTATATGCACCATGTCTTACACTGTTGGGTGGTAATGGACCTTTTAATTTTGTCTCTACAATTCCCATTATGTCTGGTTCTTTTTCCTTCAAGCAATCATTCAGTTCATTCAGGCCTATTATTAAGCCATCTGTAGCTGTGTAAGACACTTTTAGTTTTCTGTTTCCTTTCTGTTTTCCTCTGCTATGAACCATTTCCTCACTTTCATATCCACTACTCTCCTATAGAATTTCTCTTTTTCTGACTCTGTTGTCATGTCCTAGACCCTGTATGTGAGTTTATACATCGAATCATAACCCAGGATTTGAGTAGTTCCTGCAATCCAGATTCCCTGGTCAACAATTAGCCTCATATGAACAATTTAACTTCACTGGGATAAAGAAAGAAGGTGGAGTGCAATCACTAAATTTACTGTCTATAATTATACGAGTTAATCTTACTAATTGATTGGTGGGAACAGAGTGTGGGCGCAGTAATCTCCTCAAAAAGTGCCTGCCCTTCTTTTTAATGCGAAAGCCGCACAACACCAGTGCCATGGCACAGGTGCCAACATATGTCTAGGTAATTAGTCCTATTTCTATTTACCCAGTTCCACACATTTCACTAGTATCTTTATTCTTGTGTGAAGATGGCTTACAATATAGTCACTATTGTATATCTTATCCTAAAAGTTAGTATGGCAAGGAAGTGGGGTTTCTACTTCCTTGACGAAAAACAGTTTCATTGTTCCTCTACTGCCAACCCTACATCGTCTTCATGCGTAGTAACTGCGTCTATGTAGGCTGCGGTGAAAATGATGCGTAGCACAATTTCACCATGATCACAGTGGGAACATGACACTGTTCTTTGCTCATTTTTTCCCATAGCTTTTAGTCTTTTTGTTTTCTCATCCTCTCTTTCCTCTTTATTCATTTCTCTTTTTATCCATACTTGTTTATATTGATCACTGTCTGCTAGTTTCCCTGTTTTTGCTAAGATATTCTCTGTTGTCGTTTGTGACCTGAATTTGATTTTAATTGGTCTGGTCTTATCTGTATTGTATTTCCCTATTGTATATATTTCTTCAGTTTCTTTCCCTGTTTCTTGTTTATCCTCTTAAACTAGTTCTAATGCCTTGTTTACCTTTTCCTTCTCTTTTACTCTTGTGGTCCTATTTGGATTATGCTTCTCTTCCATTCCTAATATAATTATACATTTCTTTTTGTCTGCTAAGTCTCGTACTATATTCTCCTTCTTTCTCATCACTTTAATAACTGTGTCCTTAGATTGTTCTTTCATGTGTTGTGTCACTATGTCTCCAATACAATTTTGTTGTTCTCTTGGACTTTTCTCCAACCCTGTACTTTTGCTATTGACTTTTTATTCTCTTTATTATTATTCTGTAATTCCTCATTCTCATCTACTTTTTTTAACTGTCTTTTTAATTCTTCTATTTCTTTAGTTAGGTTTTGATTCTCCTTCTTTAGTTCTTCCAGTTTATCAACTCTTTGGGTAACTAGTGTTAATTGGTTAAACCTAACCTCCCATGCTTCATTCATTTTTTTTTTCTTTTTTTAGTTTCTCCTCTAGATTTACTAGTCGGGGGAGGTTGTCATCCCCTCCCTCATTAAATCCATAAAAGCAGTTATCTTCTCTTTCCATTGAGCTGCTATTATATATATTTCTGCTTTTGACACCACTGCTCCCCTGTTCTCCCTCATCTGTGTGTTCTGCACTCCTTTTGTTTACACTTCTAACATCCGGGGTTTGTTCGTCCCCTTCCTCATTTCCTTTCATTTTCCTCAGTAATCCCTCCCTTTCTCCTTTTTCTTCACCTTCCTGCTACACCACGAGCTTTCCCCTTCCCCACTAATACAACAAAGGTACTCCCTTGTTGATATCAATGAAACTTGAATTTTTCCTGGAGTTCCAAACTTCGCTGTCACTTTGACCGAAGTGTGTATTTACCTAGTTGTATTTTACGGGAAGGGGAGCTATGGTCGTGGTGTCCCATCTTCATATCTCATTTTATCTAAACTATTTTTAAATTCATGTATTGTTTTTGCACACACCACTTTCTCATCAAACTTGTTCCAAATGTCTATTATCTGTGAGGAAAGCTATTCTTTTTCATATCTCTTCTATAGCTGTCTTTCTTGATTTTCTTTCCGTGTCCTCTTGTATTTCTATCATTCCATTTTATTAGATCCTCTCTATCAATAATTTCTATGCCTTTCATGATTCTATAAATAGTTATCAAATCTCCTCTCTCTCTTCTTTGCTCTAATGTCTGTAGCTCAAGTTTTGGTAGTCTGTCTTCATATGATACTCGTAGTTTTGAGAGTGTTGGTGCCAATTTTGTAATTGCTCTTTGTATTCTTTCAAGTTTTGTTGTACATATTTTTTGCACTTGGTGACCACATCGTTGCTGCATATTCCAATCTTGGTCTTATCAAAGTGATTAGTATTTTCTTCACCATTTCTTCATCCAGGTATGTAAATGCCACTTTGATTGTTGTTATCAAATTATAAGTTTCTCCAAAAATCTTGTTTATGTTTCTCAGGTGACATATTATTCATTTTATTCCTTCTCCCAATTTATATGATCCTGTTATTCTGTTTTTGCCTTTTCCAAATTCCATTATACTACACTTCTTAGTATTGAACTCCATCTCCCAATTCTTACTCCATTCCCATACTTTATTGAGATCACTCTGTAGTGACTCACAATCTTCTTCAGTGTTCACTTTTTTTTAACAGTTTTGGATCATCTGCAAAGAAGCTCATATAACTTTCAATTTCTTCATCCATATCATTAATATATATAGCAAACATTATTGGGGCCAAAACTGTTCCTTGTGGAACACCACTTATTACTTCATCCCAATTAGAGTGTTTGTCTCTTATCACTACTCTCATATTTCTTTCTTGCAAAAAGTCTTCCATCCATTTAAGCAGTTTGCCCTGTATTCCTTCTTCAGTTTCTAATTTCTTAAGCAACTTCTTATGTGGTACTTTATCAAAAGCTTTTTTTAGGTCTAGAAATGCACAATCAGCCCATCCATCTCTTTCTTGTATTATATCTATTAGCCTTGAATAGAAACATATTAAATTGGTGACGCATGATCGTCCTTGTCTGAATCCAAACTCCCTTGGATTTCACAAATTTTTGCTATTGTACTTGTTAGACAGACTGGTCTATAGTTGGTAGGGTCTTCTTTATTTCCCCTTTTATATATAGGTACTATATTTGCTTTTTTCCAATCTTCTGGAACTTTTCCTTCTTTCAAGGAACTGTTTATTATGCTATGTCTGCCAGTTCATTCCTGCATTCTTTCAAAATCCAGTTTGCTATTTCATCTGGTCTATGTGATTTTCTGACATCAAGATTACTCAAGTGTTTCATTATTTCATTCTTTGTTACTTCTATTTCTTTCATAGGGGGAACTTTCTCTTCCCATTTGATCTCTCCAGGTTGTATGTTCTCCCTTGTAAACACTGATTTAAAATGCTTGTTCATAATTTCTGCCACTTCTATTTTCTCTGTGTATTCATCTCCTCCTTGTCTTAATTTCTCCAAATCTTGTTTGTTTTTCAGTTTGTTGTTTACAAATCTGTAAAATAGTTTTGGTTGATCTTTACATTTTTGTATGACATCTTTTTCATATTTTCTCTTTTCTTCTCTGCACACTTGTACATATTCATTTCTATAACAAGTATATATTTTCCATTTTTCAGGTATTTTGTCTGTCTTCCATTTGATCCAAGCTTTATCTCTTTTGTCTTTTAACTCCCTACAACTTTTGTTGTACCAGCACTTTACATATTCTTTTTCTTGCTTTTGTCTTGGGACATACTTTTCCACACTTTTTTTTTTTTTTTTTTTTTTTTTAATTTTGTCAAAATATTCCATTTCTCTTCCACTGTTGTTTCCTTCTTCTTCATTTCTATACTTAGTGTTCTCTTGAATCCATTGCATCATTGTATGGTCAATAATCATCTCAAGTAGAACATTTCCCCATGAGTCATCTCCACCCTTTACTGTCATCTCTTCCCAGCAGACTTCTTTGCAATTAAAGTCGCCCGTCATAACTATTCTTCCTCCATCTTCCATTATCTTGTTTAATGTTATCCTTGTGTCTTCTAACATACTTTTATGTTCACTCTCTTCCCACGAGGCTGTTTTTGGAGGCACATAATTTATTACAAACTTTCTGCTCTTCTTATCTCTGTCTTCCACTTCGATCATAATCATCTCTACTGTATTCTTTCCATATGTGACACTCCTCACGTTTATATCCTTCTTAGTCAGGAACATAACTCCACCCCCTTGTTTTGTCTCTCTGTTTCTAATCCAATAATTATATGCATCATGTCCTACACTGTTGGGTGGTAGTGGACCTTTTAATTTTGTCTCTACAATTCCCATTATGTCCAGTTCTTTTTCCTTCAGATAATCATTCAGTTTGTTCAATCCTGTTATTAATCCATCTATATTTGTGTAAGACACTCTTAATTTTCTGCTACTTCCATTGTATTTTCTGTTTCCCTTTTGTTTTTCTCTGGTATGGCCCATTTCCTCACTTTCATATTCACTACTCTCCAATAGAATTCCTCTTTTTCTGACTCTGTTCTGTTCTCGTTTTTTTTCCTTAGCTTCTTGTCTTTTCATTTTTTCCTCCTCTCTTTCCTCTTTATTCATTTCTCTTTTTATCCATACCTTTTTATATTGTTCACTGTTTGCTAGTTTCCCTGTTTTTGCTAAGATATTCTCTGCTGTCGTTTGTGACCTGAATTTAACCTTAATTGGTCTGGTCTTATCTGTACTATATTTCCCAAGCCTATACATCTCTTCAATTTGTTTCCCGATTTCAGGTTCATCTTCCTGAACTAATTCTAGTAAACTGTTTACTTTTTCTTTTTCCTTTGTGATTCTTGTGGTTCTATTTAGATTATACTTCTCTTCCATTCCTAATATAATTATACATTTCTTTTTATCTGCTAAGTCTCTTACTATATTCTCCTTCTGTCTCATCACTTTAATAACTGTGTCTTCAGTTTGTTCTTTCATCTGTTGTTTTACTATATCATTAAATGCAATTTTGCTGTTCTCTTGGATTTTTTCCAACCCTGTGCTTCTTTTGCTATGGACTCTTTATTCTCTTTATTATTATTCTTTAATTCCTCATTCTCATCTTTTACTTCTTTTAACTGTCTTTTTAATACTTCTATTTCTTTAGTTAGTTTTTGGTTCACCTTCTCTAATTCTTCCAATTTTTCAACTCTCTGCATGATCTTCGTGAGCTCACCGAACCTATCCTCCCAATGTTTGACAATTTTCTCAAGTTTTTCTTCTAGGCTTGCTAATCGGGGAGGGTTGCCCCCCCCCCCACATTAAATCCTTGGAAATTGTTATCTTCACTTTCCATTGTGCTGCTCTTATCTATGTTTCTAATCTTTACATTTTTGTTAGTCCCTTCATCATCACTAAATTTATCTGGCCCACATTTGTTTATATGGTGTCTGCCTGCCTGGACCAAGTCCTCTCCTTCGTCTTTTCCATCCATTTCCCTCAGTAATCCCTCCCCTTCTTTTTTCCTCACCTTCCCACTACACCATGAGCTTTCCCCTTCCCTGTAAATACAAAAAGGTACTTCCTTGACGTTGAGATCCATGAAAATTTCAATTTTTCTTTGGAGCTCCAATCTTCGCCATCAATACGACGAATGTGTGTGTGTGTATAAATTCTTACAATCTGGTACAATAGTACCAGATTTAACATGTAAAATTTATTAAATAGTTGCTCAGATACTAATTTAATTTTGTTCACACCAAGACACAATTATAAAATATACAATATTAGTCACTATTTTTTGCAGGGTGGCTATAAAGGCAATAATAGAGTCTGTGTGGTGGAAGAGTGCCTTTGAGAGCCACTTTGAAACTAAACAAAATTCCACTGATGAGTACATCTTTAAAGTCAGTAAGAATTTTACATATCTAATTGAACATCATCCTGACCTAGCTATGATGGTGATGGACAAGTGTTACAACTACAATGAGAAAACATGGGATTTTACTATTGTAGAAAATCATTTCTACATTCCTGGTTAGTTAATTCTTTGTTTGTCAATTATGCCCCTCTATGGAATATTATCTATATAAGTTATGCAATCAGTACTTTTGAATATTTTAGTGAAACCCTTATAGATCATGCTTTCTTTTGTGATTGGAGATTAATCTGTATACAAAGAGAAATACATTTAACTTCTGCTATCCCTCCTCAACCAACAATGGATATCTGCAAATCTTTGGACATCCTGAAGTCCATCTTAGCCTAATTGTAGTACACAGAAAAGGGGTCCTGTCTCTTATTATCTTTCAGATCTAGCATTAAATCCATGTGTGGTTCTAGCTTTGGCTGTATTGTGTAGGCAATTTCAGGACTTAATACATCTATGCCGAAAGCTCTTTCTTCATGTCTCTCAGATATGTATGATTAGTCTTGTTGAATTTATTTCCATGACTTCATGATGCTCTCTTGTCTCAAATTAAGAGCCTTTTTTCAGTTTTTCACCCACCTTGAGTGACCCAAACATCACAATCATGTCTCCTCTTTCTTTGTCCCTTTAATCATGGTAGGTCTAGTAATTCTAGTCTGGTTTATGCGCAAGACTGGGAACCATTTTTGTCACTTCTTCTCTTGTATTCTTTCAGCCTGCCCCAAATGCAAACATTATAGAAAAAACACTGAACACCTTATCGTAAATTGCCTCCCTAACCATGATGATCAGTCAATAAAAATCTTTCTTCTTTGAGTTACTTATGGGCCAATCTAGTAGTTGTTGCCAATTACTTGGGAGGTGTGGGTCTCCTGCAAGAGACCTGGGGCAATGAATTGTCATCTTCAAGATCATTCTCCTCAGTGAAAACAAATTGAAAACTTCTATTCATTATTTCAGTTTGAGATGATGTCTTCAAATACCTCACCATCCACTAGTAGCTAGAAGATTCTTTCCTTGTATCTTAACTTGTAAAATAATATGACTTCATCTTTACATTTATGAATGATACCCTTTTCAAAGTTCCTTTCTACTACTCATCAGGGTCTCATCCTGTAGAACCAGTAGTGGGCAGTGATAGGAGTGAAGAGGAAAATTTGCATGAGTCCATCTTGATTTTAATGATATGGATATAAACCTCAGTGGTGTTTATTCTGTGTTGTTTCTTATACTTTGCAGGAAAAGTACACGAGTCTCCTTTTGAAAAAACAGGAAAGTTGAAGAATGATGCGACCACATCCTATGAAAATGAGCATAAATGGCTAGAACAGAATGCATTGACTAAAATGCAACTGCATAAGAGGGAAGAACTTCTTGTGCACCGCTTCACAAAAGCATGGCTCCTTCATCGATGGACTTCTTGTGCAAAAAATTTGTTCTTCATTCATCTGGCCCTAGAAATTCTATTTACCATACTGTTATTTATTCTACTTTGCATGACAAGGTATCTGTCTTATTGTGAAATAATCATGTTCGTATATATTCTTTATTGTTAATCAGAGATATAATTTACTTAAAACAAAATTACTCCTTTCAGGAGCTGGGCTCATCAGACTTTAAAAAGGGACATAATGTGTAACCTCCCCAGATGTTTTGTTGTGTCGGATTCAAACTGTTCAAAGAATATAAATGAATCTTTGCTGATGAATTGTCACAATGATTTACAGCAATATGTAACCTCAGCAAATGAAAGTGATATGTCACCAGATATGATGAAAAACAGCAGTCTTGATGTGAAACCCATTATACTAACACTGTGTAGTAGTGTAGTGCCACACATATCAACAGCAAATGTAGCCTTGACAATTGCTTTGGCAAGTTTGTCTTCATTGTTATTTGTTATAGAAGTCTACGCTCTTATTAAGGTAAGTGCTGATAATGAATATGTATATGTTTATTGCACTTAGATAATACAAGTTCAAAAGAAAGTAATTCAAACAGCATACCCTCATTTGGGGTATTGGCACACATCTGAGGTACTGGTTGCATGTTATTGTGGGGTTAAAAGCTGCTCAGTAGCATGATGCTAGCCCTTTAGGGTATATATGGGCACATAAGGCTCAATCTGGCGAAAAAATCTTGGTGACCATTTAGGTTACCAATTTATCACATTTAAAATGACCATAGCTAAAGTTTATATTTTTTTCAAACATGCAGAAATTGAAATGCGGTACTGCCAAGGACTCAAACCCCAGCATCCTCATGACAAGTGCGGTAGTGACTTACCAACTAGGCTATCAAGAGAGATGAGAATTGAGCGCAGTTTTTCTTATATGTATGCTTGAGTCACATACACATACATGAAATTTTGTGTTCAACCCATCTCCACCATAATAGTACAATTGGAAGTATACAAACGCGGGAAAGTATTTGTACAACACTGAATGGGTCCCAGTGATTAGAGATACATTTTAACAACCACAATGCACTTTAATTCTAAGCCATCAAGGCCAACATGCAGAAATTGAAATGCGTTACTGCCAAGGACTCGAGCCCCAGCATCCTCATGACAAGTGTGGTAGTGAATTACCAACTAGGCTATCAAGAGAGATAAAGATTAAGCGCAATTTTTCTTATATATTTGTATGCTCAAGTCATACATATACATGAAATTTTGTGTTCAACCCATTTCAACCATAATAGTACAAATGGAAGTATACAAACATGAGAAAGTATTTGTACAACACTGAATGGGTCCCAGTGATTAGAGATGCATTTTAACCACCACAATGCACTTTAATTCTAAGCCATCAAGGCCGACATGCAGAAATTGAAATGCGTTACTGCCAAGGACTCAAACCCCAGCATCCTCATGACAAGTGCAGTAGTGACTTACCAACTAGGCTATCAAGAGAGATCAAGATTAAGCACAATTTTTCTTATATATTTGTATGCTCAAGTCACATACACATACATGAAATTTTGCGTTCAACCCATCTCCACCATGATAGTACAATTGGATGTATACAAATGCGGAAAATTATTTGTACAACACTGAATGGGTCCCAGTGATTAGATACATTTTAACAACCACAATGCACTTTAATTCTAAGCCATCAAGGCCAACATGCAGAAATTGTTGGTAAGTCACTATCGCACTTGTCATGAGGATGCTGGGCTTCGAGTCCTTGGCAGCAATGCATTTCAATTTCAGCATGTCGGCCTTGATGGTTTAGAATTAAAGGGCATTGTGGTTGTTAAAATGTATCTCTAATCACTGGGACCCATTCAGTGTTGTATAAATACTTTCCCACGTTTGTATACTTCCAATTGTACTATTATGGTGGAGATGGGTTGAACGCAATATTTCATGTATGTGTATGTGACTCGAGGATACAAATATATAAGAAAAATTGTGCTCAATCTTTATCTCTCTTGATGGCCTAGTTGGTAAGTCACTACCGCACTTGTCATGAGTATGCTGGGGTTCGAGTCCTTGGCAGTACTGCATTTCCATTATGATAGTACAATTGGAAGTATACAAACGCGGGAAAGTATTTGTACAACACTAAATGGGTCCCAGTGATGGCACTTGTCATGTGATCGCTGAGTTGGAGTCCTTGGCAGTACCACATTTTAATTTCTGCATGTGGCCCCATTGGGTCTCCCGCTGTTGATGGCTTAGAATTAAAGTGCATTGTGGTTGTTAAAATGTATCTCTAATCACTGGGAGACATTCAGTGTTGTACAAATACTTTCCCGTGTTTGTATACTTCCAATTGTACTATCAAAGTGGAGACGGGTTGAACACAAAATTTCATGTATGTATGTAACTTGAGCATACAAATTTATAAGAAAACTTGCGCTCAATTTATATCTCTTGATAGTGTAGTTGGTTAGTTACTACAGCACCTGTCATGTGATCACTGAGTTCAAGTCCTCAGCAGTACCACATTTCAATTTCTGCATGTGGCCCCATTGGGTCTCCCGATGTTGATGGCTTAGAATTAAAGTGCATTGTGGTTGTTAAAATGTATCTTTAATCGCTGGGACCCATTCAGTGTTGTACAAATATATATGTATATGTAATATATATATATATATGTATATATATATATATATATATATATATATATATATATATATATATATATATATATATATATATATATATATATATATATATACATTCTACCTCTACCTTCACTCCACCATTTCCTGCCACATTTGTACCCAAGTATCTAAAACTATCCACTTCCTCCAGTTGCTCTCCCTTAATGCTCACTTCCAGTCTACTGCCACTTTCAGTCCTTGTACATCTCATCACCTTACTTTTACCCACATTTATCTTTAGCTTTCTTCTATCACATACTTTTCCAAACTCTGTCACCAACTTCCTCAGCCCCTCCTCCGGTCCTGCCACAAGCGCAGTGTCGTCCGCAAATAACAGCTGGCTCACCTCCCACTTTTCTCCATTTTCTTTAACCATCTCC
>NC_134817.1:38577479-38579979 GCF_046742065.1 Oratosquilla oratoria | reverse complement strand
TTGTCTTTTTGTCTTCTCATCCTCTCTTTCCTCTTTATTCATTTCTCTTTTTATCCATACCTTTTTATAATGTTCACTGTCTGCTAGTTTCCCTGTTTTTGCTAAGATATTCTCTGCTGTCGTTTGTGACCTGAATTTAACCTTAATTGGTCTGGTCTTATCTGTACTATACTTTCCGAGGCTATACATTTCTTGAATTTGTTTTGCTATTTCAGGTTCATCTTCCTGTACTAATTCTAATAAACTGTTTACTTTTTCTTTTTCCTCTTTGATTCTTGTGGTTGTATTTAGATTATACTTCTCTTCCATTCCTAATATAATTATACATTTCTTTTTATCTGCTAAGTCTCTTAATATATTCTCCTTCTGTCTCATCACTTTAATAACTGTGTCTTCAGGTAGTTCTTTCATCTGCTGTTTTATTATATCATTAAATGCAATTTTGTTGTTCTCTTGGATTTTTTTTCCAACCCTGTGCTTCTTTTGTTATGGACTCTTTATTCTCTTTATTATTCCTCTTTAATTCCTCATTCTCATCTTTTACTTCTTTGAACTGTCTTTTTAATTCTTTAGTTAGGTTTTTGTTCACCTTGTTCTTCCAATTTTTCAACTCTACACAATCATTTTCTCAAGTTTTTCCTCTATGCTTGCTAATTGGGAGAGGTTGGTATTCCCCCCCTCATTAAATCCATGGAAATTATTATATTCACCTTCCATTGTGCTGCTCTTATCTATATTTCTAATCTTTACATTTTGGCTAATCCCTTCTTCACCAAAATCATCCGGCCTTCGTTTGTTTACAAGTCACCTGGCCTCTTGGACCAAGTCCTCCCCTTCCTCATTTCCTTCCATTTCCCTCGGTAATCCCTCCCCTTCTCCTTTTTCATCACCTTCCCACAACACGAGCTTTCCTCTTCCATATAAATACAAAAAGGTACTTCCTTGTCGTTGTGATCCTCGAAATTCTTGTATAACTCCGGAGTCCAAACTTCACTGTCACCTCGACCGCCATGTGTTTATCTAGTTATATTTACCTAGTTGTATTTTACGGGAAGGGGAGCTATACTCGTGGTGTCCCGTCTTCATATCTCATTTTATCTAAACTATTTGTTAAATTCATGTATTATTTTTGCACACACCACTTTCTCATCTAACTTGTTCCAACTGTCTACTCTGTGAGGAAAGCTGTTCTTTTTTTCAGATCTCTTCTATAGCTGTCTTTCTTGATTTTCTTTCCGTGTCCTCTTGTATTTCTATCATCCCATTTTATTAGATTCTCTCTATCAATAATTTCTATGCCTTTCATGATTCTGTAAATAGCTATCAAATCTCCTCTCTCTCTTCTTTGCTCTAGTGTCTGTAGCTCAAGTTTTGCTAGTCTCTCTTCATATGATAGTGTTGAGAGTGTTGGTGCCAATTTTGTAATTGCTCTTTGTATTCTTTCAAGTATTTTATACATTTTTTTGTACTTGGTGACCACATCGTTGCTGCATATTCCAATCTTGGTCTTATCAGAGTGATTAGAATTTTCTTCACCATTTCTTCATCCAGGTATGTAAATGCCACTTTGATTGTTCTTATTAAATTATAAGTTTCACCAAAAATCTTATTTATATGTTTCTCAGGTGACATATTATTCATAACAATGACTCCCAGGTCCTTCTCATTTTCTACTTTTTTATTCGTTCTTCTCCCAATTTATATGATCCTGTTATTCTTTTTTTGCTTTTTCCAAATTCCATTATACTACACTTTTTAGTGTTGAACTCCATCTCCCACTTCCTACTCCATTCCTGTACTTTATTTAGATCACTCTGTAGTGACTCACAATCTTCTTCCGTGTTCACTTTTTTTAATAGTTTTGCATCATCTGCAAAGAAGCTTATATAACTTTCAATTTCTTCATCCATATCATTAATATATATAGCAAACATTATTGGGGCCAAAACTGTTCCTTGTGGAACACCACTTATTACTTCATCCCAATTTGAGTGTTTGTCTCTTATCACTACTCTCATTTTTCTTTCTTGTAAAAAGTCTTCCATCCATTTAAGCAGTTTGCCCTGTATTCCTCCTTCAGTTTCTAATTTCTTAAGCAACTTCTTGTGTGGTACTTTGTCAAAAGCTTTTTTTAGGTCTAGAAATGCACAATTAGCCCATCCATCTCTTTCTTGTATTATATCTATTAGCCTTGAATAGAAACATATTAAATTAGTGATGCATGATCGTCATTGTCTGAATCCAAATTACCTTGGAATTAGCACGTTTTTTTTTTTTTTTTTCTAAATATTTTACCCATCTACTTTTGACAATTCTTTCACAAATTTTTTGCTATTGTACTTGTTAGAGAGACTGGTCTATAGTTGGTAGGGTCTTCTTTATTTCCCCCTTTATATATAGGTACTATATTTGCTTTTTTCCAATCTTCTGGAACTTTTCCTTCTTTCAAGGAACTGTTTATTATGCTATGTATTTTGTCTGCCAGTTCATTCCTGCATTC
>NC_134817.1:38244979-38567479 GCF_046742065.1 Oratosquilla oratoria | reverse complement strand
CTATATATGTATATATATATATGTATATATATATATATGTATATATATATATATATATATATGTATATATATATATATATATGTATATATATATGTATATATTTATGTATATATTTATGTATATATTTATGTATATATTATATATGTTTATATATATATTTATATATATATATTTATATATATATATATATATTATATATATATATATATATATATATATATATATATTAGAATGAGAGGACTTGATACCTCTTAGATTTTATAGGATTAGTAAAACCTTACCAAAATCAACAAAGAAAAAAAATGGTAAACAGAACTCAAAAAATATTGACATCATTACAAAATGATGTACACCATTTTTTTTTTTTCTTTTAACATTAACTCATGTTATGTATGTTTTTTATATTCTTAATCTTTTTCAGTTGCAGCAGCTTTACTTTTGCATGGAGTGCAGTGCTCGCTGGGCAAAACTGGTTGTGACATTTCTATTTGTCCTACCATTCACACAATGCTTCATTGACACAGGGGTCAGAGAGGTGAGTATGAAAGTGATTAAGGATTGCAAAGATCTAAATTGTAAAGTTGCAAAGATCTAAAATGTAAGCCAGACTACTGTGTTGGAATTATCATTCAGTCTATACATTACCCAAGTTCTCTCTTGCAGGTGACCCATGGCCTCTAGGAAATCTGCCAGACCCTATAATTCACTCAGTGAAGAGATTTTGTGTTGCTCTCAGGAAGGAGTGAGTGTAAGGAACATGAATACATACACTAAGGGCTTTTATCCACATACAAGGGAGGTAGCCAAAGTCAAAAGGCATAATTCTACTCCCACACACTCCACTCCCATTCACTACCCCTCCCTCCCTCTTATCTTGGCTCCTCCTGGATGACAGGTCATCCTTGTATCTCCCATTGCCCTGGGTCAGAAGCAATGCAGGAAGACACAACACATCCATAATATGGCTGCTTCATTTAATCAGTGACCCCCTCTCTGTCCCCTCATGTAGAAACATTGAAGACGGAGAAATCCCTTTGGACTATGTCAAAATATCATTCACACGTAACCACTCCCTAACCCCATCCCCCACCCATTCCCTTACATGCATAACAGCATCATCCATACACAACCATTCTCCACTCACCCCTATCTTCTGCATTCTCCCTTCCTTCCTCAACAGCCATCCTTCCTAGAGTGTAAGGCAGAGCCCTTACATGCCTAAGTGCCACCCCGGGGCAAAATGCCCCCCTCCTCCCCCATCACCACATTCCATCTCCACCATCCCTTACAGCCTGTTTTAGCTATTGGCTTGCAAAATAATTAAACAGATTTTAAATATTGTGCCAACAGCACTGTATGGGGCAGAAACATGGAACTTAAGAGAGAAGGAGTTTGAATGTGTTTGAGATGAGGTGCTGAGAAGTATGATGGGGGTTACTAGGCTGGATAGAATGAGAAATGAGGAGGTTAGGAGGAGAACAGGGGCGGTAAGGGAATTGGGAGATGGGTGGATGAAAGAGTATTAGGATGGTTTGGACACATGGAAAGAATGAGTGAAGAAAGACTAGTAAAAGAGGTATGGAAGGTAGATGTGGAGGGAGTGAACATGAGGGGGTGACCTAGGATGAGATGGATGGATGGGGTGAAAGGAGCTTTTGGGAAGAGAGGAATGTCTGTTGAGGAAGGACGGGAGAGGACAGAAGACAGGGGTGAATGGAGAATGGTTGTATATGGATGATGTTGTGATGCATGAGGTGGAATGGGTGGGGGGATGGGAGATGAGGTAGTATGTGTGAGAAAAATTTGATGCAGCCCAAAGGGATTTCTCCCGTCTTCTCCTTTTCTGCATCAAGGGATGGAGAGGGGGTCACCAATTTAATGAAGCGGCCTTGTTGTGGATGTGCTGTGTCTTGCAACACTGCCTCTGACCCAGGAGGTGTCAAGATAAGAGAGAGGGTAGAAGGTGGAGGGGAGTGGAGTTATAAGGGATGGAATGGGTGGGAATGGTTTTTATGCCTTTTTCTTATTAGCTACCTCCCTTGTAAGGGGGAAAAAGCCTTTGGTATATGTATGTATGTATTTAATGTCCCTATTGCAGAAGGATAAGGGAAAAATATTTCACATTCTGTTGATTCCAACACAAATTTCGTATATTGTGGTGAAATATTCAGGGCTTCTTTGACCTTTTTTTTAATATAATTATTTTGTCAGCCTTGTGGGCAGTTGGTCCAGACTAGAATTGCCCCCCCCCCCTAAATGTGCCGCCCCAGGGCATATGCCCCCCCTGTGAGGGCCATGTTGTAAGATAGTGTGGTACAGGTACTCCTCGTTTAACAACCTACTCAGTTAATGACAACTCGGAGTAACGACGGGCTTTATGACGTCGTTTAACGTAAATCTCCCGAAGTTACGACGTCGTGTACGATAATTAAGTTGGCTGAGGCAAATTTGTATGATGTTATAAATGAACTTGTACGGTGGATATTAGCTGTGAGGTAAAGTGTTCTGAAGTTTAGGCCTACATTACCATCCTGCAAGCTGCAAAAACTACCTGGGGTACAGTGTATACCGGTAGTGGTAAATTTTTAGTTTCGACCATGGGCGCAATATAACAATAGAAAATTAATTATTAATTTTGTAAATTATAATGTATCAACGTAATATGCAATTTTGTGAGCGGAAATGAAAAAAAAATGCTAAAACAGATTTCGTAAGTAACAAAGTCATGTCGGACGAATGGTACACCATGTTTGTTATGATAGGTGCCGATGTCGAAGAAATGAAAGGATGATAAATTAATTCGTCTAACCTAAACTAAACTAACCTAACCTGTGTTTAATAAATCATTACCTGCAAATTAAATGTCATCCGGCTCGTCCTCGTTGTCGTCGTCGTGAGAGACGTTGGCAGACGACAAGATGGCGTCCCGAGCCTATGCTACCGACTTCGTTCATTAGCATATTTTCTTGTAGCAAGGTATTTTTTACTTTCATTTCCGCCCACAAAATTGCATATTACGTTGATACATTTTAATTTACAAAATTAATAATTAATTTTCTATTGCTATATTGCGCCCATGGTCGAAACTAAAAAAATACCCCGGTATTCAATATGGAATGTCAGCATACGCGGATTTGGTCATACATGGTAATTTTAGGAACCTAACCACCGTAAATAAAAAGTAAATAAAGCTTTAATGTACTGTATGAAAGAGGGAAAATACACAAAAATAAAGATACATGTATTGCTGGACATTGTACATACAGTACATGTACGTATATGTATACACTTTCGCTTAACGACCAATTCGGTTAACGACGGCGCACTGGTCCCAATTGTCGTCGTTAAACGAGGAGTACCTGTATTAAGTTTCACCATGGTCTTGGGTCATGTATTTACCTAGTTGTATTTTACGGGAAGGGGAGCTATGCTCGTGGTGTACCGTCTTTATATATCTTTTTATCTAGACTGTTTTTAAATTCGTGTATCATTTTTGCACACACCGCATTCTCATCTAACTTGTTCCAAACGTATATTACCCTGTGGGGAAAACTGTTCTTTTTCAGGTCTCTTCCATAACTGTCTTTCTTGATTTTCTTTCTGTGTTCTCTTGTATCTCTACTATCCCATTTTATTAGATCCTCTCTATCAACAGTTTATGCCTTTCATGATTCTATGAATAGTTATCAAGTCTCCTCTCTCTCTTCTTTGCTCTAATGTCTGTAGCTCATGTTTCGTTAGTCTCTCTTCATATGTTAATTCCAAGAGTGTTGGTGCCAATTTCATAATTGCTCTTTGTATTCTTTCAAGTTTTGTTTTACATTTTTTTGTACTTGGTGACCACGTCATCACTGCATACTCCAATCTTGGTCTTATCAAAGTGATTAGTATTTTCTTCACCATTTCTTCGTCCAGGTATGTAAATGTCAATTTGATTGTTCTTATTAAGTTATAAGTTTCTCCAAAAATCTTGTTTATATGTTTCTCAGGGGATATATTATTCATAATAATGACTCCCAGGTCCTTCTCATTTTCTACATTTTTAATTCTTTCCTCTCCCAATGTATATGATCCCACTATTCTTTTTTTGCTTTTTCCAAATTCCATTATACTACACTTCTTAATATTGAGTTCCATCTCCCACTTTCTACTCCATTCCCATACTTTATTGAGATCACTCTGCAGTGACTCACAATCTTCTACAGTGTTCACTTTTTTCAACAATTTTGTATCGTCCGCAAAGAATCTCATATAACTTTCAATTCCTTCATCCATATCATTGATATATAGCAAACATTATTGGGGCCAGAACTGTTCCTTGTGGAACTCCACTAATCACTTCATCCCAAAGTGTTTGTCTCTTATCACCACTCTCATTTTTCTTTCATGCAAGAAGTCTTCCATCCACGTCAGCAGTTTGCCCTGTATTCCTCTTGCAGTTTCTAATTTCTTTAGCAATTTCTTATGTGGCACCTTATCAGAAGCTTTTTTCAGGTCTAGAAATGCACAATCAGCCCATCCATCTCTTTCTTGTATTACATCTATTAGCCTTGAATAGAAACACATTAAGTTTGTGACACATGATCTTCCTTGTCTTAATCCAAATTACCTCGGATTTAGTATATTGTTTTTTTCCAAATGCTTTACCCATCTACTTATGATAATTCTTTCACAAATTTTAGCTATTATACTTGTAAGAGAAGTAAAGCAAAAGGTAAAGGTTGCAAAGAGGAGAGCAGATGTGAAATGGGGCAAGAGTTTGACAGAAAATTTTGAAAGTAATAAAAAGATTTTTGGAAAGAAATTAAGAGAGGAAGAGGAGGCGAATCAAGTAGAGAAGAAACGGTAAAAGGTGCAGATGGAGAGATGATAATGGAAGAGAAGGCAGTAAGGGGAAGATGGGCAGAATATTTTAGGGAGTTGCTAAATGTGAAGGAGGATAGGGAAGGAAAGATTGCTGCAGTGGGAAGTGCAAAGAAAATGATTAATGAATGAGGAGAATGGAGGAGAAATAAGGAAGGATGAGATGAAGGCAGTTGTTAAGATGATGAAAGCAGGTAAGGCACCTGGTATGGATGGATGCCATGCGAAATGACTGAAAAAGGGAGGTACAGTGATGGTGGACTGGTTGGTGAGGTTATTTAATGTTTGTTGGAGAGAGGGTAGAGTGCCGGAGGACTGGAGGAGTGCCTGTATAGTTCCTCTTTACAAGGGAAAAGGGGACAAGTGTGAATGTAGTAGTTTCAGAGGGATTAGCTCGTTGAGTGTAGTTGGGAAGGCTTATGGGAGGATCTTGGTTGAGAGGATTAGGAGAGGAACAGGAGTAATTGGTGAGGAACAGTGTGGATTTAGGACAGGTAGAGGTTGTGTAGATCAGATCTTTGTGGTAAGACAGATATGTGAGAAAGCTATAGGAAAGGGGAAGGATGTTTTTTGGGCTTTTATGGATCTGGAAAAGGCTTATGATAGGGTAGACAAGAAGACACTGTGGGAGGTTATGCAGATATACGGGATAGGAGGAAAGCTTCTAGGAGCTGTCAAGAGTTTTTATGAGAATAGTAGAGCTTGTGTCAGGATTAGAAATGGAGAGAGTGAGTGGTTCGAGGTAAAGGTGGGACTTCGTCAAGGATGCGTTATGTCGCCCTGGCTGTTCAACTTATACTTGGATGGGGTGGTGCGAGAGGTAAATGCAAGGGTAGTGGGCAAGGGATTGGAGATGGTTAAAGAAAATGGAGAAAAGTGGGAGGTGAGCCAGCTGTTGTTTGCGGACGACACTGTGCTTGTGGCAGGATCGGAGGAGAGATTGAGGAAGTTGGTGGCAGAGTTTGGGAGAGTATGTGCTAGAAGAAAGCTAAAGATAAATGTGGGTAAAAGTAAGGTGATGAGATGTACAAGGGGTGAAAGTGGCAGTAGACTGGAAGTGAGCATTAAGGGAGAGCGACTGGAGGAAGTGGATAGTTTTAGATACTTGGGTGCAAATGTGGCAGGGAAAGGTGGAGTGAAAGTGGAGGTAGAATGTAGATTGAGAGAAGCGAGTAAATGCCTTGGTGGATTAAAGAGTGTAATGAGGAATAGACATTTGGGAATGGATGCTAAGAGGAGCGATTGTGCCAACGGCACTGTATGGGGCAGAGACATGGAACATAAGAGAGGAAGAGATAAGGAGTTTGAATGTGTTTGAGATGAGGTGTCTGAGAAGTATGATGGGGATTACTAGGCTAGATAGAGTGAGAAATGAGGAGGTGAGGAGGAGAACAGGGGTGGAAAAGGAGCTGGGAGATAGAGTTGATGAAAGAATATTAGGATGGTTTGGACACATGGAAAGAATGATTGAAGAAAGACTAGTAAAAGAGGTGTGGAAGGCAGATGTGGAGGGAGTGAACATGAGGGGACGTCCTAGGATGAGGTGGATGGATGGGGTGAAGGGGGCTTTGGGGAAGAGGGGAATGTCTGTTGAGGAAGGACGGGAGAGGACAGAAGACAGGGGTGAATGGAAAATGGTTGTATATGGATGATGTTGTGATAGCATGAGGTGGAATGGGCGGGTGGATGGGGGGGGTGAGGTAGTATGTGTGAGCAAAATTTGATGCAGCCCGAAGGGATTTCTCTCCGTCCTCTCATTTTATGCAATGGGGGGACGGAGAGGGGGGGGTCGCCGATTTAATGAAGCGGCCTTGCTGTGGATGTGCTGTGTCTTGCGACACTGCTTCTGACCCAGGGCAGTGGACAAGGTGCAGGGATGACCCGTCATTCAGGAGGTGCTAAGATAAGAGGGAGGGTGGAGGGGTGTGGAGTGTATTCAGGGATGGAATGGGTGGGAATGATTTTATGCCTTTTTCTTTTTGGCTACCCCCCTTGTAAGGGGGAAAAAACCTTGGTATATGTATGTATGTATGTACTTGTAAGAGAGACCGGTCTATAGTTAGTAGGATCTTCCTTGCTTCCCCTTTTATATATTGGTACTATATTTGCTCTTTTCCAATCTTCTGGAACTTTTCCTTCTTTCAATGAACTGCTCACTAGACTATGTATTTTGTCTGTTAGTTCATTCCTGCATTCACTCAAAATCCAGTTTGCCATTTCATCTGGTCCATGCAATTTTCTGACATCGAGGTTACTCAAGTGATTCATTATTTCATTCTTTGTTCTATCTCTTTCATAGGGGGGACTTTCTCCTCCCACTCAATATCTCTAAGTTGTATGTTCTCCCTCGAAAACACCAATTTAAAATGTTTGTTCATAATGTCTGCCATTTCTATTTCCTGTGTGTGTATTCAACTCCTCCTAGTCGTAGTTTCTCTAATTCTTGTTTGTTTTTCAGTTTGTTATTTACAAATCTGTAAAATAGTTTTGGTTGATCTTTACATTTTTTATGACATCTTTTTCGTATTTTCTCTTTTCTTCTCCGCACACTTGTACATATTCATTTCTATAATTAGTATATATTTTCCATTTTTTAGGTCTTTTGTATTTTTTCCATTTTATCCAAGTTTTATCCCTTTTGTCTTTTAGCTCCCTACATCTTATGTTGAACCAACACTTTACATACCCTTTTTCTTGTTTTTGTCTTGGAATATACTTTTCCACTCTTTATAGATTTTTGTCAAAATAGTCCAATTCTCTTCTACTGTTGTTTCCTCCTTGTGTATTCTTTCCCAGTCTGCTTTTTGAAAGAATTCTATTTTATAAAAAAAAAAAAATTCCCTACATCAATCTTCCTTTTCTATATTGTTCCTTTTTTTCTATGTATTTTTCCTCATTTAGTTCCAGTTCAACCAATATATGGTCACTTTTACTTATTGGTGTTTTATATTCAATCTTGTCCACTATTTCGGGTTCTGATGTGATTATTAGGTCCAATCTCAATGGTTCTTCCTCATTTCTATACTTAGTATTCTCTTGTATCCATTGCATCATTGTATGTTCTATAATCATATCAAGTGGTACATTTTCCCATAGGTAGTCTCCACCCTTCACTTCATCTCTTCCCAGCAGATTTCTTTACAATTAAAGTCAACTATTGTTCCTCCATCTTCCATTATCTTATTTAGTGTTATCCTTGTGTCTTCTAATATATTTTTGTGTTCCCTCTCTTCCCATGAAGCCGTTTTAGGAGGCACATAATTTACTACAAACTTCCTGCTCTTCCCATCCCCGTCCTCCACTTCCATCATAATCATCTCTACTCTATTCTTTCCATAGGTGACATTCCTCACATTTATATCCTTCTTAGTCAGGAACATAACTCCACCCCCTTGTTTTACCTCTCTGTTTCTAATCCAATAATTATATGCACCATGTCCTACCTGTTGGGTGGTAGTGGGCCTTTCAATTTTGTCTCTACAATTCCCATTATGTCCGGTTCTTTTTCTTTCAGGTAGTCATTCAGTTCATGCATGCCTGTTATTAAGCCATCTATATTTGTGTAAGACACTTTTAATTTTCTGCTACTTCCATT
Source organism: Oratosquilla oratoria (assembly GCF_046742065.1). NCBI lineage: Eukaryota > Metazoa > Arthropoda > Malacostraca > Stomatopoda > Squillidae > Oratosquilla > Oratosquilla oratoria. The sequence goes on along the minus strand of NC_134817.1, from coordinate 38,559,020 downwards.
GTGTTTCCTGTTTCCTTTCTATTTTTTTCTGCTATGAACCATTTCCTCACTTTCATATTCACTACTCTCCAATAGAATTTCTCTTTTTCTGACTTTGTTCTTTTCTTGTTTTTTCCTTAGCTTCTATTCTTTTTGTTTTCTACTCCTCTTTCCTCTATTCATTTCTCTTTTTATCTATACCTGTTTATACTGATCACTTTCTGCTAGTTTTCCTGTTTTTGGTAAGATATTCTCTGCTGTTGTTTGTGACCTAAATTTAACCTTAATTACAAAGGATTACAAAGGCGGAGCATGCCGACAGGAGACCTTTTGATCCATATCTAGGTCGGATGTGAAAAAAAGTTATATTAATAATAAAATAATAAATAAAAACTATAACAATGTAAATAACAATAAAATACATAAATAAATGCATAGGTATAGTTAAATAATAAACAAACAGGTAAATAGTAATTGGTCTGGTCTTATCTGTATTGTATTTCCCTATTGTATATATTTCTTCAGTTTCTTTCCCTGTTTCTTGTTCCTCTTGAACTACTTCTTATAACTTGTTTACCTTTTCCTTCTCTTTTACTCTTGTGGTCCTATTTGGATCATGCTTCTCTTCCATCCCTACCGTAATTATATATTTCTTTTTGTCTGCTAAGTCTCTTACTATATTTTCCTTCTCTCTCATCACTTTAATAACTGTGTCCTTTGTTTGTTCTTTCATCTGTTGTGTCACTATATCTTTAAATACAATTTTGTTGTTCTCTTGGGCTGTTTTCCAACCCTGTGCTTCCTTTGCTATGGCCTCTTTATTGTCTTTATTATTCCTCTTTAATTCCTCATTCTCTTCTTTAACTTCTTTTAACTGTCTTTTTAATTCTTTTATTTCTTTAGTTAGGTTTTGGTTCTCCTTCTTTGGTACTTCCAATTTATCAACTCCTGTAATCCGTGTAAGTTGGCTGAACCTAACCTCCCAATGTTTGGTAATTTTCTCTAGTTTTTCTTCTAGAATTGCTAATCGGGGGAGGTTGGCATCCCCCCCTCATTAAATCCATGGAAATTATTATCTCCACTTTCTTTTGTGCTGTTCTTATCTATATCTGTAAACTTAATGCTTTTACTGATATTTTCAACTTCACCTGCATCGTCTGCAGCCCTCTTGTTGACATTTCTTCCTCATTTCCTTCCATTTCCTTCAGTAATCCCTCCCTATCTCCTTTTTCTTCACCTTCCCACTACACCACAAGCTTTCCCCTTCCCTACTAATACAACAAAGGTACTTCCTTGTTGAGATCCATGAAAATTGCACTTCTTTTCCAGAGTTCCAATCTTCACCATGAATCTGATGTACGTGTGTGTGTGATTAGGACAGAGCCCTAAGGCACTCTGTTCCTAAAATTCCTGGGGCCGTATACACACAACTTTTTTGTTAGCCTTAACAATCTGCTAGCTAACAGCAAATCACTAAAAGTTATGCACCAATGCTTAACTAACAAATATTAGCTAGTAAACAGTTGTTTGTCAAGTCCCGCTAAACATTGCTGAAGTTAGCAGCTTATGAACATGTAAATGGACGTATTATTAAAAATTGCACACATGAAACAGTATTAATAAATTTTGAACAACTGCATTAAGAACAGAGTATCATGATAGCACATAAATATCGTATGTATGTTTTTTTAGGAGTACTTATTAACCAACGGCAGATATTTTTGAACGAAGGCGCATTGTACAGGCGGCCGCGCCACAGACAAATCTTCCTACAGAAGACTCAACAATTACTTCAGAGGATATAGACATGGCAGAAGAACCACAGAAAAAGAAAAGGAAGCCAAACTGGTCACAAGAGGAAACACTCCTCTTGGTCAACGTGATTATGGAGAAATAAATAATTATAAATGGGGGTTTAGATAAGGCATCAGCAACAACTCATTGCAAGGATAGCCACCGTCTCCTAGAAGGTAGCATCCAGCTGGGACATAATTTTTTTCAAAAAGTGCCATCAAGCCAGACTCATCCAATATCCTGGCATCATGTACTGAGCCAGGCCACCTTGCCAAAGCATCAAGCATCCTATACTTGGCATTGAATACGACTTGCACGTTGATGCTGTGGTATCGTTTCCTATTTACATATAAATGTGCATCGACACTGGGAGCCACAGTACTGTGTGTGCCATCTATGGTACCCACAACACCAGGAAACTTATAGTCTTCCATGAACTCTGCTTGTTTCACTTGCACTTCTTGGCGAGTCAATGGGAATTTTACAAATTGAGTTACAATATCTGGTTCTGACAATGCATCAAGTGTCTGAGTAATTACACGGCTGATTGTTGCTTGTGAGGTCCCAAAGTCGTCACTGCTGCATTTTACCTGTGGCCAAATATCTTAGGGTAATTGCCACCTTCGTCTCAGGACTCAGTGGTCGATTCCGTTCTGTTCGAGATTGAAGTTTGTCCTTTACTAAATCAGCCAGTTATTATACTAGCACGGTTCATCCTGAAGTGATTGATGAGTTCGTCGTCATTGTACTTGTTAAATATGTCCCGTCGCTGTCGATATAATCGCTGCCGTCTTTGTAGTTGTTGTTGTTGCTCCACCATCTTCTCTACTAACAGGAATTTCCTAAGAGCTTAATAATCCTCCACAGCACTTTTACCTTAACAGTACTTTTAAGGCCCTAACAAGTTTTCTGTATCCACTGTTAGTGCTTAACAGCTAAATGTTAGCCTTAACAGGAATTTGTTACCCTTAACAGCTATTTGTTAGTGCTAACAAGTTTTGTGTATACAGGCCCTGGTGTGCAATGATTGATCATTATTTGACACATAGGCAAAGGGGAAGAAGCCCTTGGTATATAGATAGTACATACATATGTAATATTTAACAAACTTGGATTGATTGATATTTTCTTTTTCCACACAGGATTGGCAGTTGAGCTTTGGAATTGCAGCAGTGTTAGTTCAGTGTCTCTATTTGATCACCACTCTGAACAGACTACCTATCCTTTTTGCCTTCATGCCTGTCACCACAGACTTTATTACCGGGTTTTTAAAGTTCATTGGTTACGTTATTATGATAGTTCTACTATTTGCTTCCATTTTCCATTTCCTATTTTGGAATCATAAAGTTTTTTCAAATATATCCCGATCATTAGTCAAAACAGTAGCCTTGATGCTTGGAGACTATGGCTATGATGACCTTTTTCATGGAGATGATGATGTTAAATTTCCTGTTACATCAAAGGTTTTTTTCCTTATCTTTATCATAACAGTCGGTATTTTTTTGACCAACTTGATTATCTCAAAGCCTGATAATCTTTTAGAAAATTTCAGAAGCAAAGCTGATCTTTATCGAGTAATATCAGTTTTGCAGTGGATCCAGTTTACAGACATTTGTTTTCCTTCCTGGAGAAGACAGAATACTGTTGGAACTCATATCTTTAATTTTGATTACTGGTATAATTGTTTGGACCACAAAATGCTAAATCTAAACTTTGAAGAGGTAGAGGAGAAGGATCCCATGAACAAAGAATTCAGAGAAGGTATGGAAATGCTGATGACCGTAATGAATGCAACAAAAAGTCATAGTGATCAAATTGAATTACTAAAACTTGAGCTCAAATCTTTGCAAAAAATTCACCATAATTTTAGTGTGATTTCTGATCAAATTTATAAAATGAGACATGAAGTAAAATCTTTGCAAAACAATCTTCATGATTTTGTTGAATTCTCAAGATACGATGTGTCAGAGAATGAAAATATTGATACCCAAGATACCTCAATTTCTACTATTGAAATAAGGGAGCTATCAGAACAGAGTCTGCCTGGAACTCCCTCTGTGTAACCACAACTTGGAGTAGCTACCTTCATTCTCTCCAAAACCAGAGGGTATGAGAGTCCTTGACCACTTGGGAGAGGATGAATGAAGCTTTTTTGTATCAACAGACAAATACTGCAAATCCTGGGCATGTTTGAATGGGACTACATTTCAGTATGCTCTAATTCTGAAGAGATGAAAGGAAGTTGGGGAAATAGTTAAACTTAAACTCTTTCTGTTGCAATCTGAGAATATTAAAGCATATCCTTATGTGCTAGTGTTTTTGGCTACCCCCCTTGTAAGGAGGAAAAGGACATTGGTATACTATATGTATGTTATGTGCTAGTGACTATGCAACAATTGCTCTGATCTTGAGTGCTGTTTGCCTACAAGTTGTTCCACAAAAGAACAATAAATCCAAGCAGAGGAATTATTTCAAATCCCTAAAAGAAATGACAAGAATCTACAGCAATCATTTTTATAGGCCTTTGGGATGGCTGATAGTTACTATGAACACAGCTAGCCCCTAAGGCGCCCTAACTGTAAGGTGAAGTGAGTGTGAAGCTTCAAGAAGAAACCTCAGCTGTTCTTGACATTTCTAAGTTTGGACGACACTATATATAGGTGATGAAAGTTTTCTATTATTATTATGGTTATTTAAGTTTGTGTGCTCACCCAGTTTTTAGTGCAATGTTTATTAGCAATAATGGATCACATGATAGTTACTATGAACACAGCTAGCCCTAAGGCACCCTAACTGTAAGGTGAAGTGAGTGTGAAGCTTCAAGAAGAAACCTCATCTGTTCTTGACATTTCTAAGTTTGGACGACACTATATATAGGTGATGAAAGTTTTCTATTATTATTATAGTAATTTAAGTCTGTGTGCTCACCCAGTTTTTAGTGCAATGTTTATTAGCAATAATGGATCACATGAAGAATTGTCACTCCAGTCTTCGACAGGGTGACAATTCTTTATGTGGGGTATTCTAGGGTGACAATTCTTCATGTGGGCTATTCTAGGGTGACAATTCTTCATGTGGGCCATCCTGGGTCTATGATTCTTCGGTTGTATAAGTTGATAACAATAAGCATAACCCTCATTCAACCTAACCTAACCTTAAACTAAATGTAATCTTTATTCCACTATTGATATTCAGCATACTGGGGTGACAATTCTTCAGGTGGGATCTCATGGGGTGACGATTCTTCATGTGGGCGTTCTGGGGTGACAGTTCTTCATGTGACCCGCAATAATGATAATACATATATCCACATGGTCTTCTGGTACCCAGGAGCAACCCCATCCTACAATAGTACCAAGGCAGTGTAAGGATCCAGAAGCACAGTGCCCCTAGTAATTATCCACTAGTCCATTTTCCAAAGCAGCTGGAAACCCTCATCATCACCCAGAGGTACAGCCCTGAGGGGTTGATGCTGGTGTTGTCAGGGCTAAGGGTCTTGTGTAAAATAGAACCAGGGCAATGGATTGATTAATTGGTCTTTTCCAGGTTATAAGAGGGCTGGTCAAGTCAAACCACACATGCACAAAAAAAAAAAAAAAAAAAAAATCCATTCAGCTAGCCCTCCAATCTCAACACTTTGGGGAATGAAGGATCACCCCACCCTCTGCCACACTGCTGGAGTCAAATACACTGCAGTAATGCACAACTGTTCCAGTAGGGCTAAACAACTGGAGGTGGTTTACCCCAACCACTTCACCATATAACTTTCCCCCTCATCTACTCCAAAAGGAATACTGACCATATTTTAACCCACTATACCTCTGTTCTACTAACCTCTTTAAATCTTTCCATTACCATCTCCAAGATCCCACCTCATGGGTGTGATGTTATCCCCAACAAAAGAAGCACTGGTTATTGCCAGTAAAATACCTATTTCAGCTCAGACAAAGATAGGAGAAGACAGAAGACAGGGGTGAATGGGGAATGGTTGTGTATGGATGATGCTGTGATGCATGAAAGGGAGTGGATGGGAGATGGGGAGTGAGGGAGTATGTGTGATAAATTAATTAATGCAGCTCGAAGGGATTTCTCTCCGTCTTCTCCATTTCTGCATGAGGGGACAGAGAGGAGGGGTTGCCAATTTAATGAAGTGGCCTTGCTGTGGATGTGCTGTGTCTTGCAACACTGCTTCTGACCCAGGGCAGTGGGGGAGATGCAGGGATGACCTGTCATTCAGGAGCCAATATAAGAAGGAGGGAGGGGGGTTGATAGGAGTAGAGTATATGGGAGTGGATTTTATGGCTTTGTGTTTTGGCTACCTCCCTTGTAAGGGAGAAAAAATTTAGACAAAGACTCTAGAGCAGAGTCAGTCTTTGCTGACCATAACCTACTGGGGACAAACAAGAACTATCTTGCTGAGCCTGTGAGAATGCTAATGTGAACATATGAGATCTAGCAAGGGCCAAAAAATCAAATATACTCTAATGATTGTATTATTGCTGAGTTAAGCAATTTTATTCTGGATGGAGCAAGGGTCTATGGGAAAATATAAATACATATATATATATGTGATGTAAGACAAAATACGATAAAAAAGAAAGATAAATGAATGAATAAATACATAATAAATCAAATGAGTCACCTCTGTAGATTTTGTTCTGATTTTCTGATTGGGGTCATCAATATTATTTTGGCCTCAGCAAGGGCCTGTGGGTCAGAATCCAGCCCTGCTGACAGTGGCCCAGTGGTTACAAGCAAAAACTCTTTTACAGTCCACAAGAATGAAATAGTAATAAAAAGTATTTTGGAAGAATATGATGCACACACACACACACACACACTTCAACGAACGGACGGCTTAGACGACGTTCTGAAGAAAAAGTTAAATTTCGTGGATCCCGAAGAAAAGGAAGTACCTATTGTATTTACAGGGTGGGGGGGGGGAATTGCTCGTGGTGTAGGGGAAAGTGAGGAAAAAGGAGAAGGGGAGGGATTACTGAGGGAAATGGAAGGAAATGAGGAAGGTGAGGACTTGGCCCAGGCAGGCAGACGCCATCTAAACAAAAGAGGTCCGGACCAATTTAGCAACGACGAAATGTCTAACAAAAATGTAAAGATCAGAAGTATAGATAAGAGCAATACAGCAGAAGGGGATGAGAATATTTTCCAGGGATTTAAAGAGGGTGGGGGGGACACAACCCCCGATTGACAAGACTAGAAGAGAAGTTCAATAAGATGATCGAGCACTGGGAACTTAGGTTCGGTCACGTTAACAACATTGTGCAGAGGGTTGAAAAATTGGAAGAACTAGAGAAGGCGAACAAAAACTTAACTAAGGAAATTGAGGAATTAAAAAAACGGTTAAAAGAAGTAAAAGAGGAGAATAAAGTCTTAAAGGAGAATAATAAGGACAACAAGGAGAGTTGGAAAAAAATTCAAGAAAACAGTAAAGTTGCATTAACTGACATAATCAAACAGCAAATGAAAGAACAAACTGAAGACTCAGTTATTAAAGTGATGAGACAGAAGGAGAATATAGTAAGAGACTTAGCAGATAGAAAGAAATGTATAATTATATTAGGAATGGAAGAGAAACATAACCCAGATAGAACCACAAGAACCAAAGAGGAAAATGAAAAAGTAAGAAATTTACTAGAATTAGTTCAGGAAGATGAGCCAGAAATAATGAAACAAATCGAAGAGAAATTCAGGCTTGAGAAATATAGTACAGACAAGACCAGACCAATTAAGATTAAATTCAGGTCACAAACGATGGCAGAGAATATCTTAGCAAAAACAGGGAAACTAGCAACAAGTGAACAATATAAAAAGGTATGGATAAAAAGGGAAATGAATAAAGAGGAAAGAGAGGAGGAAATAAGGAATAGACATGAAGCTAAGAAAAAAAACCGAGGCCAGAACGGAGACAGAAAAACAAGAATTCTACTGGAGAGCAGTGAATATGAAATTGAAGAAATGGAACAAAAGAGAGAAACACAAAAGAAACAGAGAATACAATGGAAATAACAGAAAGTTAAGAGTATCCTACACAAATATAGATGGATTAATAACAGGACTGAATGAACTGAACAAATATCTGAAAGAAAAAGATCCGGACATAATGGGAATTGTTGAGACAAAATTAAAAGGCCCACTACCACCCAACAGTGTAGGACACAATGCATATAATTATTGGATTAGAAACAGAAAGATAAAACAAGGGGGTGGAGTTATGTTCCTGACTAAGAAGGATATAAATGTGAAGAGAGTCATATATGGGAAGAATAGAGTAGAGATGATTATGATAGAAGTAGAAGATAGAGATAAGAGCAGAAAGTTTGTAATAAACTACGTGCCCCCAAAAACAGCCTCATGGGAAGAGAATGAACATAAAAGCATGTTAGAAGACACAAGAGTAACACTAAATGAGATAATGAAAGATGGAGGAAGAATAGTTATGATGGGCGACTATAATTGCAAAGAAATATGCTGGGAAGAGATGACCGTAAAGGGTGGAGAAGACTCATGGGGAAGTGTTCTACTTGAGATGGTTACTGACCACACAATGACACAATGGATCCAAGAGAACACTAGGTATAGAAATGAAGAAGAACCATCAAGACTAGACCTAATAATCACATCAGAACCTAAAATAGTGGAAAAGATAGAATACCAGGCACCAATAAGCAAAAGTGACCACATATTGATAGAACTAGAACCAAATGAGAAAAAATATATGAAAAGAAATGAACTATATAGAAAAGGAAGATTGATGTATGAAAAAACAAACTTTGATAAAATAAGAGAATTCTTCCAAAATGAAAACTGGGAAAGAATACACAAAGAAGATACAATAGTAGAAGAGAAATGGAATATTTGGACAAAAATATATAAAAAAGGGGTAGAAAAGTATGTCCCAAGACAAAAACAAGAAAAAGAATATGTAAAATGCTGGTACAACAAAAGTTGTAGGGAGATGAAAGACAAAAGAGCCAAAGCTTGGACCAAATGGAAGAAAAACAAAAGACCAGAAAAATGGAAAATATATACTTGCTATAGAAATGAATATGTACAAGCGTGCAGAGAGGAAAAGAGAAAATATGAAAAAGATGTCATAGAAAAATGTAAAGATCAACCAAAACTATTCTACAGATTTGTAAACAAACTGAAAAACAAACAAGATTTGGAGAAATTAAGACAAGGAGGAGTTGAATACACAGAGGAAATTGAAATGGCGGAAATTATGAACAAACATTTTAAATCGGTGTTTATTAGGGAGAACATACAACCTGAAGAGATCGAATGGAAAGAGAAAGTCCCCCCTATGAAAGAAATAGAAGTAACAAAGAATGAAATATTGAACCACTTGAGTAATCTTGATGTCAGAAAATCACATGGACCAGATGAAATAGCAAACTGGATTTTGAAAGAATGCAGGAATTAACTAGCAGACATAATACATAGCATAATAAACAGTTCCTTGAAAGAAGGTAGAGTTCCAGAAGATTGGAAAAAAGCAAATATAGTACCTATATATAAAGGAGGAAATAAAGAAGACCCTAACAACTATAGGCTAGTCTCTCTAACAAGTACAATAGCAAAAATTTGTGAAAGAATTGTCAAAAATAGATGGGTAAAATATTTAGAAAAAAAACCACGCTCAATCCAAGGGAATTTGGATTCAGACAAGGACGATCATGCGTCACCAATTTAATATGTTTCTATTCAAGACTAATAGATATAATACAAGAAAGAGATGGATGGGCTGATTGTGCATTTCTAGACCTAAAAAAAGCTTTTGACAAAGTACCACATAAGAAGTTGCTTAAGAAATTAGAAACTGAAGGAGGAATACAGGGCAAACTACTAAATTGGATGGAAGACTTTTTGCAAGAAAGAAAAATGAGAGTAGTGATAAGAGATCAACACTCAAAATGGGATGAAGTAATAAGCGGTGTTCCACAAGGAACAGTTCTGGCCCCAATAATGTTTGCTATATATTTTAATGATATGGATGAAGGAATTGAAAGCTATATGAGCTTTTTTGCAGATGCAAAACTCTTGAAAAAAGTGAACATGGAAGAAGATTGTGAATCACTACAAAGAGATCTAAATATAGTACAGGAATGGAGTAGGAAGTGGAAGATGGAGTTCAATACAAAAAAGTGTAGTATAATGGAATTTGGAAAAAGTAAAAACAGAATAACAGGATCATATAAATTGGGAGAAGAAGGAATAAAAAAAGTAGAAAATGAAAAGGACCTGGGAGTCATTGTTATGAATAATATGTCACCTGAGAAACATATAAATAAGATTTTTGGAGAAACCTATAATTTAATAAGAACAATCAAAGTGGCATTTACATACCTGGATGAAGAAATGGTGAAGAAAATTCTAATCACTCTGATAAGACCAAGATTGGAATATGCAGCAACGATATGGTCACCAAGTGCAAAAAAATGCATAAAAAAACTTGAAAGAATACAAAGAGCAATTACAAAATTGGCACCAACACTCTCAAAACTATCATATGAAGAGAGACTAGCAAAACTTGAACTACAGACACTAGAGCAAAGAAGAGAGAGAGGAGATTTGATAGCTATTTACAGAATCATGAAAGGCATAGAAATTACTGATAGAGAGAATCTGATAAAATGGGATGACAGAAATACAAGAGGACATGGAAAGAAAATAAAAAAAGACAGTTATAGAAGAGATTTGAAAAAGAACAGCTTTCCTCACAGAGTAATAGATAGTTGGAACAAGTTAGATGAGAAAGTGGTGTGTGCAAAAACAATACATGAATTTAAAAATAGTTTAGATAAAATGAGATATGAAAACGGGACACCACGAGCATAGCTCCCCTTCCCGTAAAATACAACTCGGTAAATACACACACTTTTGTCGGATGGACGGCGAGAATTGGAAATCCGAAGAAAAAGGAAAATCTACGTGGATCTCAACGTCAAGGAAGTACCTTATTGTATTTATAGGGAAGGGGAAAGCTCGTGGTGTATTGGGAAAGTTATAAAAAAGGAGAAGGGGAGGGATTATTGAGGGAAATGGAAGGAAATGAGGAAGAGGGGGACATGGTCCAGGAGGCCAGGCGTCTTGTAAACAAAAGATGGACCGATGATGACGATTTCGGTGATGACGGGATCAACAAAAATGTAAAGATTAGAAATATAGATAAGAGCACCACAGTGTAAGGTGATGATAATAGTTTCCAGGGATTTAAAGAGGGTGGGGGGGCATACCAACCTCCCCCGATTAGCAAGACTAGAGGAAAAAATTGATCAAATGACCGAGCATTGGGAAAATAGGTTCGGTAACGTAGCCAAGATTGCGCAGAGAGTTGAAAGATTGAAAGAACTAGAGAAGGCAAACAAAAACTTAACTGATGAAATAGAAGAATTAAAAAGACAGTTAAAAGAAGTTAAAGAAGAGAATGAGGAATTAAAGAGGAATAATAAAGACCATAAAGAGGCCATAGCAAAGGAAGCACAGGGCTGGAAAAAAATCCAAGAAAACAGTAAAGTTGCATTTACTGACATAATTAAGCAACAAATGAAAGAAACTGAAGACTCAGTTATTAAAGTGATGAGACAGAAGGAGAATATAGTAAGAGACTTAGCAGACAAAAAGAAATGTATAATTATATTAGGAATGGAAGAGAAATTTAACCAAAATAGAACCACAAGAATAAAAGGGGAAAAAGAAAAAGTAAGCAGTTTACTAGAATTAGTTCAGGAAGATGAACCTGAAATCATGAAACAAATTGAAGAGATGTTTAGACTCGGAAAATATAGTACAGATAAGACCAGACCAATTAAGATTAAATTCAGGTCACAAACAACAGCAGAGAATATCTTAGCAAAAACAGGGAAAATAGCAGCAAGTGAACAATATAAAAAGGTATGGATAAAAAGAGAAATGAATAAAGAGGAAAGAGAGGAAGAAAAAATGAAAAGGCAAGAAGCTAAAGAAAAAGACGAGAACAGAACGGAGTCAGAAAAAGAAGAATTCTATTGGAGAGTAGTGAATATGAAAGTGAGGAAATGGACCATAACAGAGAGAAACAAAAAAGAAACAGAAAATACAATGGAAATAACAAAGTTAAGAGTGTCCTACACAAATATAGATGGATTAATAACAGGACTGAATGAACTGAACGAGTATCTGAAGGAAAAAGTACCGGACATAATGGGAATTGTAGAGACAAAATGAAAAGGTCCACTACCACCCAACAGCATACGACACAATGCATATAATTATTGGATTAGAAACAGATAAAACAAGGGGGTTTATGTTCCTGACTAAGAAGGATATAAACGTGAAGAGTGTCACATATGGAAAGAATAGAGTAGAGATGATTATGATAGAAGTAAAAGACAGAGATAAGAAGAGTAGAAATTTTGTAATAAACTATGTGCCCCCAAAAACAGCCTCGTGGGAAGAGAGTGAACATAAAAGTATGTTAGAAGACACAAGAATAACATTAAACAAGATAATGGAAGATGGAGGAAGAATAGTTATGATGGGCAACTTTAATTGCAAAGAAGTCTGCTGGGAAGAGATGACAGTAAAGGGTGGAGAAGACTCATGGGGAAATGTTCTACTTGAGATGATTATTGACCACACAAAGACACAATGGATTCAAGAGTACACTAGGTATAGAAATGAAGAAGAACCATCGAGACTAGACCAATCACATCAGAATCTGAAATAGTGGAAAAGATAGAGTACCAGGCACCAATAAGTAAAAGTGACCACATATTGATAGAACTAGAACTAAATGAGGAAAAATACATGAAAAGAAATGAAGAATATAGAAAGGAAGATTGATGTATGAAAAAACAAATTTTGATAAAATAAGAGAATTCTTTCAAAATGAAAACTGGGAAAGAATACAGAAAGAAGATACAACAATAAAAGAGAAATGGAATGTTTTGACAAAAATTGATAAAAAAAAAAAGTAGAAAAGTATGTCTCAAGACAAAAACAAGAAAAAGAATATGTAAAGTGCTGGTACAACAAAAGTTGTAAGGAGTTAAAAGACAAAAGAGATACAGCTTGGACCAAATGAAGAAAGACAGGAGACCTGAAAAATGGAAAATATATACTTGTTATAGAAATGAATATGTACAAGTGTGCAGAGACGAAAAAGGAAAATATGAAAAAGATGTCATAGAAAAATGTAAAGATCAACCAAAACTATTTTACAGATTTGTAAACAACAAACTGAAAAACAAACAAGAATTAGAGAAATTACGACAAGGAGTTGAATACACAGAGGAAATAGAAATGGCAGAAATTATGAACAAGCATTTTAAATCTGTGTTTACAAGGGAGAACATAGAACCTGGAGAGATCAAATGGGAAGAGAAAGTCCCCCCTATGAAAGAAATAGAAGTAACAAAGAACGAAACAATGAAACACTTGAGTAATCTTGATGTCAGAAAATTGCATGGACCAGATGAAATAGCAAACTGGATTTTGAAAGAATGCAAGAAAGAACTGGCAGACAAAATACAAAGCATAATAAACAGTTCCTTGAAAGAAGGAAAAGTTCCAAAAGATTGGAAAAGAGCAAATATAGTACCTATATACAAAGGAGGAAATAAAGAGGACCCTACCAACTATAGACAGTCTTTCTAACAAGTACAATAGCAAAAATCTGTGAAAGAATGATCAAAAGTAGATGGGTAAAGTATTTAGAAAAAAACGTACTAAATCCAAGAAAATTTGGATTCAGACAAGGACGATCATGCGTCACCAATTTAATATGTTTCTACTCAAGACTAATAGATATAATACAAAAAAGAGATGGATGGGCTGATTGTGCATTTCTAGACCTAAAAAAAGCTTTTGACAAAGTACCACATAAGAAGTTACTTAAGAAATTAGAAACTGAAGGAAGAATACAGGGCAAACTGCTTAAATGGATGGAAGACTTTTTACAAGAAAGAAATATGAGAGTAGATAAGTGACAAACACTCTAACTGGGATGAAGTAATAAGCGGTGTTCCCCAAGGAACAGTTTTGGCCCCAATAATGTTTGCTATATATATTAATGATATGGATAAAGAAATTTAAAGTTACATGAGCTTCTTTGCAGATGACGCAAAACTGTTAAAAAAAAAGTGAACACGGAAGAGCATTGTGAGTCACTACAGAGTGATCTCAATAAAATATGGGAATGGAGTAGGAAGTGGGAGATGGAGTTCAATACCAAAAAGTATAATATAATGGAATTTGGAAAAAGCAAAAAAAGAATAGAAGGATCATATAAGTTGGGAGAAGAAGGAATAAAAAAAGTAGAAAATGAGAAGGACCTGGGAGTCATTATTATGAATAATATGTCACCTGAGAAACATATAGATAAGATTTTTGGTGAAACTTATGATTCAATAAGAACAATCAAAAGTGGCATTTACATACCTGGATGAAGAAATGGTGAATAAAATATTAATCACTTTGATAAGACCAAGATTGGAATATGCAGCAACGATGTGGTCACCAAATACAAAAAAATGTATAACAAAACTTGAAAGAATACAAAGAGCAATCACAAAATTGGTGCCAACACTCAAAACTATCATATGAAGAGAGGCTAGCAAAACTTGAACTACAGACACTAGAGCAAAGAAGAGAGAGAGAGGAGATTTGATAACTATTTACAGAATCGTGAAAGGCATAGAAATTATTGATAGGATCTAATAAAATGGGATGAAAGAAATACAAGAGGACATGGAAAGAAAATCAAGAAAGACAGCTATAGAAGAGATCTGAAAAAGAATAGCTTTCCTCAGAGTAATAGACATTTGGAACAAGTTAGATGAGAAAGTAGTGTGTGCAAAAACAATACATGAATTTAAAAATAGTTTAAATAAAATGAGATATAAAGACGGGACACCACAAGCATAGCTCCCCTTCCCGTAAAATACAACTAGGTAAATACACACACTCTGGATTCATGAGAGGTAGAGAATTTTAAATGTGTTTGAGGTGAAATGTCAGAGAAGTATGGTAGGGGTTGGATAGTAAGAAATGAGGTGAGGAGGAGAGCAGGATTGGAAAAGGAGATGATAGGGGTGATGAAAGTGTATTGGGATGGTATGGACATATGGAAAGAATGAGTGAAGGACGATTAATAAAAGAGGTGTGGAAAGCAGGGATGGATGGAGTGAACTTGAGGGGATGATCGAGGATGAGATGGATGGATGGGGTGAAAGGGCCTTAAAGAAAGAGGGAAATGTCTGTTGAGCAAGGAAGGGAGAAGTCAGGAGATGGGGTGAGTGGAGAATGGCTGTGTATAGATGATACTGTAATGCAAGGAAGGGAGGGGCAGGGGATGAGGTGAAGGAGGGAGATTGGGGTTTGCCAATAAAATGAAGCAGGCTTGCTGTGGATGTACTGTCTTGGTGCATTGCTTCTGACCCAGGGTAGTAGGCAGGAGAAGGGATGGCCCTTCATCCATGAGAAGCTAGATGAAAGGGAGGAAAGGGTGGTGGATAAAACTGGAATGGATGGGAGTGGGTATGTACCTTTTGACTTGGCTATCTCCCTTATAAGGAGGTAAGCCCTTGGAGTATAGATACATAGACACACATTCTAAAAAGTATTACCGTACCTCTGAATAAGCTTTATAAGGTGAAACTGGTCAGGAAAGTCTCTGTTCCCAGTTGTGTGTTTTACACTCTCACCACTCACACACCTATCATGATGTCACAATATATATGATCAAGTTAAAGCACTCACTACATTTATACTAAAGTGGATGTATGCTTTGACCCAGCTACCCCCTTATAACAAGGAAAGGGCCTTTGGTATGTATATGAATTAATATTATTAATAATATTGGTATTTAGTCTAGTATTACCCAACCAGTCATCAATTCATTACCTCAGGTCTCTTACAGGAGACCTACAGCACCAAGGTAACTAACAATAGCCTAGATTGGCCTAGAAGTCGCTCAAGGAAGAAATTTTGTCTTCTTGTCTGAGTAAAGTTAGGATGGGGCAGTCTAGTATGACATATTGTTGTCTGTGTGATGGTTGTATTTACCTAGTTATATTATACGGGAAGGGAGCTATGCTCGTGGTGACCCGTCTTTGTATCTTTCAGCATCAAATTTTTTCTTAAAATCTTGAATAGTATTTGCACACACTGTTTCTTTATTTAAATTATTCCTGGTATCCATTACTCTGTGTGGAAAGCTATTTTTATTTTCAGATATCTTCTATAGTTATCCTTTTTTAGTTTCTTTTCGTGTCTTGTTTTTCCATTGTCCCATTTTAGTAAATCATTCCTATCTAGGATTTCCATTCCTTTCATGATTCTATAGATAGTCAGCAGATCTCTTTCTCTTCTTTGTTCCAGAGTTGGTAATTCCAATTTGGACAATCTTTGTTCATATGTTAATTTGGAGAGTGTTGGTGCCAACTTTGTCGTTGCTCTTTGTATTCTTTCTAATTTCTTTATATTCTTTTTATTACTGAGTGTCCATAGTATTGCTGCATACTCCAGTTATGGTCTTATTGGTGTAACTAATATTTTCTTAAACATTTCTTGATCCAAGTAGTCAAATGCCACTTTCATTGACCTTAATAAGTTGAAGGTTTCTCTGACTATTTTATTGATATGTTTGTCCGGTGACATGTCTTTGCTGATTATTACTCCAAGGTCTCTCTCCGAGTTCACTTTTTTGACTTCTTCACCAATTTTATAATTTCTTGATATTCTGTTTTTACTTTTTCCAAACTCCATTATACTACATTTCTTGATATTGAAGTTCACTTCCCACTTTTGAATCCATTTCCAGATTTTGTTCAGGTCTAACTATAATGATTCACAATCCTCCTCTGTTCTTTCTTTAGTATTTTTGTATCATCTGCAAAGAAATTCATATAACACTCTACTTCTTCATCCATGTCATTTATATATATGGCAAACATAATTGGAGCCAGTACCGAACCTTGCGGGACACCACTTATCATTTCTTCCCAATTCAAGTATTTATCTGTAATAGTATTTATCTCAAATTACTACTCTCATTATTCTCCCAGTCAGGAAGTCTACCATCCATTCCAATAATTTTTCCTCTGATGCCTATTGATTCTATTTTTCTTATTAGTTTCTTGTGTGGTACCCTATCAAATCCTTTTTGTAGGTCTAGGAAGACACAGTCTGCCCATCCATCCCTCTCTTGTATTATTTCTATTAGTCTCGAATAGAAACAGATCAGGTTTGTTGTACATGATCTTCCAAGTCTAAATCCAAATTGATTTGGATTTAGTATATTTTCTTCTTCCAGATGTTTAACCCATCTACTTTTGATAACTTTTTCACATATTTTTGCTACTGTGCTTGTTAAGGAGACCAGTCTGTAGTTGGTTGGATTTTCCTTGTTTCCTCCTCTATATATTGGTACAATATTTGCATTTTTTCAGTCCTGTGGTACCTTTCCTTCTTTGAGTGAGTATTTAATTATGTTGTATATTTTATCTGTTAACTCCTCTATGCATTCTTTCAGTATTCAATTTGCAATTCCATCCGAACCATGTGATTTTCTGACATCAAGGTTTTTTATTTGGTCACTGATTTCCTTCTGTGTTACAGTTATTTCCTTCATTGGGGGGATTTCTCTCTATTCCCTCACAGTTAGGTGAGTTCTCAATTGTGAATACTGATTTGAAATTATTGTTCATAATTTCTGCCATTTCTAGTTTTTCTGTATATTCATAATTTCCCTGGCACAGCTTTTCTATTTCTTGTTTATTTTTTAGTTTACCATTTACATACCTGTAAAATAGGTTAGGTTGTTCCTTGCATTTTTCTATTATTTCTTTCTCATACCGTATATACTCGTCTATAGGTCGATCTCGTGTAAAGGTCGACCCCCCATTTTTGGCCAAAAAATCTGGAATTTTCCATATACCTCATGTATAGGTCGAGTGGCTTGTTTTTGTTTTGGTGCTATGAGCATTCCACTGTCTTAATGCTTTGAAGTGGAGTGGCTTGCCTGGTATAGCAATTGATTATTATGGTTTTTTCACTTCATTAATTCTAATGTATTTTGGTTTATGTTTTTTTCAAGTTCACTGATTTTAATATCTAATAAGTTTCACTGAAGTTGCCATTTCAGCAGAGTGAAAAACTTGAACAGATTACCAAGTTTTTTTTCATGAAAGTAGCAGTTGCCGACAAGACTGACGAGTTAAACACCATATGAGGACGGAGCCTTTATTTGTACGACGTTTCGTTTATTACAGCCCTTTCAAGTAAAAGTTGAGATACATATGCTTGAGATTAAATAAGGGGAAAGGAGGGAACGGGTAGAGAAAAGAAGTAGGAGGGAAGGGAGAGGAGGAGGAGGAGGAGGTGGGGGATTGAACACTGGGAAAGGTTGAGAATGCTGGCCCAAACATCTGTGGGCAAAATGTTCACAAAGGGTGGTTTAAATATTTTAAATTTTTTTGCTGGCCATGGGTATTAGGGGAATTATGTGGGGCGAGATGTTGAACATGCCCCTATTTTGTTCAATAGTGTTCATTCCTTGGATGATTGCTGCTTCTAAACACTTCCTGCAGATTTTGTCTAGTTCTCATATCAGCAGCTCTGCATTCTTCCAGTCCATAAGATGGTCTTCCTTGTTTCTGTGTGTCACACATGGATTGGTGGTGACATCATGCCTGATGTCGTAACGGTATTCATGTATTCAGGTCGTGTGACATTTCTCTGATGTAAACTTTATCACATCCTGAACACGGAATATGATAAACACCAGCTTTGGTGCCCGGTGTTTAGTTGTTCTGTATTTTCGTCTTTGTGATGCCTTTTATCGTCCTGTTTGTCTGGCACACTACTTCTGAATTGGTGGTTCTTAAAATATGTGTCAGATTGGTGACAACATTACTGGTTGGCAACACGAGATGTCTTGTTGTGCAGCAGGACAGCACAACAAGACGTCTTGTGTTGCCAACCAGCGACATTACCACCAACCTGACACATATTTTAAGAACCACCAATTTGGAAGTAGTGTGCCAGACAAGCAGGAAGATAAAAAACATCACGAAGACGAAAATACACAACAACCAAACACCCGGCACCAAAGCCGGTGTTTATCGTATTCCGTATGGGGTTACCGTATCTAGAAGGAATTTCACATGTTTTGGTACATACCGTGTATTTTATGTCCCCACTGTTTACTGTTAGTAACTAGTAGGTAAATATTTTGATTTCTGAACCTAAAGAAAAGGTAAGAGTTCTTCCTAGCCTTTCTTGTCATGTCTGGATTTCAACCTAACAAGATTATTACTTGTATATGGGTCGATCCCTAGGTTTTAGCCTAAAAAAATTCCTTAAGATTTCGACCTATAGACGAGTATATACGGTAGTTTCTCTTTTCATCTCTGCGTATTTTTACATAATCATTTCATAGTTTGATGTATGTTTAACATTTGCTTTTTTTTTTTTTTGTCCATTTTCCATTTCTTCCAAGCTTTGTCTCCTTTATCCTTAGCTTCACTACATTTTTTGTTGTACCAGCTTTTTATTTATACTCTTTCTCGCTTTTGTTGTACATATTTGTTCACTCCCTCTTTATAAATTTCTTTTAGTATATTCCATTTCTCTTCCATCCTTGTGTGTGTGTATTTACCAAGCTGTATTTTACCTAGTTGTATTTTATGGGATGAGAGCTATGCTCGTAATGACCCATTTTTGTATCTCTCTACATCCACTTTGTTCTTAAAATCTTGTATAGTTTTGGCACCCACTGTTTCCCCATTTAGTTTGTTCCAGACATCAATCACTCTGTGTGGGAAGTTTTTTTTTTTTTAAATCTCTTCTGTAACTGTCCCTCTTTAGCTTCTCGTGTCCTCTTGTTTCTCTTCTCCCCATTTCAACAAGTCATCTCTATCAAGAACTTCCATTCCTTTCATAATTCTGTAAATAGTCAGCAAATCACCTCTTTCTCTTCTCTGTTCCAGTATTGATAGATGTAATTTATCCAGTCTTTGATTGTATGTCAAATTTGAGAGTGTAGGTGCCATTTTTGTCACTGCTCTTTGAATTCTTTCTAATTTCCTTTTTTTTTTTTTTTTCTCCTAGGTGCTCAGTGTTGCAGCATACTCCAATTTAGGTCTTATCAGTGGAACCACTATTTTCTTTACCATTTCTTTATCCATGTAGTCGAAGGCCACTTTCATTGATCTTAAATAGGTTAAAAGTATCTCCAACTAGTTTATTGACATGTTTATCAGGTGTCAAGTCACTTGAGATAATCATTCCCAGGTCCCTTTCTGAGTCGACTTTTTTTATTTCTTTGGTACCAATTTTATATTGACCTGATACTCTATTTTTGCTTTTTCCAAATTCCATTATACTGCATTTCTTAATGTTAAAGTTCACTTCACACCTCTGACTCCATTCCCATATTTTGTCTAGGTCTTCTTGTAGTGATCTGCAGTCTTCTTCTGTGCTTACTCTCTTGAGTAATTTGGCATCATCAGCAAAGAAGTTCATGTAACACTTCACTCCCTCATCCATAACATTTATATATATGGCAAACATTAAAGGATCCCTGCGGGATGCCACTTATCACATCTTCCCAGTTCAAATTTCTGTCTCTAAGCACCACTCATTTTTTTCCCACTTAAGAAATCTTTCATCCATTCTAGTAGCTTACTTTGTATTCCTCCTATAATTTCAATTTTTCTTATTAGCTTTTAATGTGGTACTTTGTCAAAAGTCTTCTGCAAGTCCAAGAAGGCACAATCTGCCCACTCATCTCTTTCTTGTATTATCTCTTAATCTTGAGTAAAAACATATTAAGTTTGTGGTACATTATCTTCCACTTCTAAAGCCAAATTTTTTAGGGTTTAGTATTTTATTCTCCTCCAAGTGTTTAATCCATTTGTTCCTGATAACCTTTTTGCATATTTTTGCTACTGTGCTTGTAAGGGATACCAGTCTGAAGTTTGTAGGATTTTCTTTGTTTCCTCCTTTATATATTGGTACGATGTTTGTATTTTTCCAATTTTGCGGTATTTTTCCTTCTTTGAGTGAGAAGTCTATTATCTTGTATAATTTGTCTGTTAGTTCATCTATACACTCTTTCAGTATCCAATTTGCAATTCCATCTAGGTCCATGTGATTTCCTAACATCTAGGTTTTTTATTTGGTCTCTTATTTCTTTCTGTGTTACCTTTATTTCTTTCATTTTAGGGGATCTTTCTCATTGTCCATCTTCCCAAATTTGTGAGCTCTCAATTGTAAAAACAGACCTGAAATGTCTGATCATAACTTCAGCCATTTCTATGTCATCTATATATTCTTTGTCTCCACACAGTTTAATAATTTTTTGTTTGTCTTTTAATTTATCATTTACATATCTATAAAAGGTTGATCCTTACATTTGTCTATAATATTTTTTTCATAGTTTCTTTTTTCTTTCCTGCATATATTCACATATTCATTCCTAAGTTTTGTTTGCCATTTGGATGTTTTTTTTGTTTTTGTTTTTTTTCCATCTTTCCCAGGCTTTGTCTCTTCTGTCTTTAGCCTCACTGCACCTTTTGTTATACCAGCACCACTGTATATAAATCTCTTTTTGCTTCTTCTTTAGTACATATTTATCAATTCCTTCTTTGTTCTTTCTACTTTTCTTGAAATATGTTCCATTTATCTTCCATCTTTGTTTCCTCTTTGGAAAATTTATCCCAGTTTGCATTTTGGAAATTTTTTCTAAGTTTTACGAAATCCATTTTGTTGTACATTAACCTTCCTTCTCTTTGTTTTTCATTCCTTCTCAAATAATTTTGTTCTTTTAATTCATGCTCTATTAGTATGTGGTCCCTCTTCCCAATTGGTGCCTTATACTCCATTTTGTTCATGATGTCAGGTTCAGAAGTGAATATTAAGCCTACTTTTAACGGTTCCTCATTGTTTCTACATCTAGTATTTTCCTTAACCCATTGTGTTAAGGTATATTCAATGGTCAAATTCAGTAGAATGTTGCTTCAAAGTTCTTCTTCCCCTTTTGCTATCATTTCTTCACAGATTATTTCCTTTGTGTTGTCACCCATAATTACTATGTTACCACCCTCTTTCAGTAACTCATTTAGAACATTCATTGCGTCTTCCAGTAATTTAGAATGTTCACTGTCAGACAAGGCCTGTGTTTTTGGTGGCACATATACTACTACAAATTTTCTACTTTTCATATTTTTATTTACAACTTAATCATAATTAATTCCACATTATATTTGCCTTCATTTATCTTTGTCACATTTAAACCCTTTTTGGCCAATATCATGATGCCTCCTCCCTGTTTATCTGTTCTATTTTGCACCCAGTGGTTGTATAGATCTTGTCCCACCATACTTGTTGATAGAAGACCTTTCAGTTTTGTCTCCACAATTCTCATGTCAGGTTTCTCTATTTCCAGATAGTCGTTTAATTAATCCCAGAGATCATACCATCCATATTTGTGTATGCCACTTTTAGTTTCATATTTTCTTCTCTTTTTTTTTTTATTTAAGTTTCCATTTTTCTGATATACCATTTTTTCAGTCTCAGACCCAACACTCTCTCTCAAAAAAAAAAAAAAAATCCATCTGTTCTTTTCTCATTTCTATCGTCGGCTTCAATTCTGAGAGCCTTGTCTTTCTCTTTTTCTTCATCATTCATTTTCTTTTTTATTAATATGTCTGAATTTCTCACTGTTAATTTAACCGCTTTCAATAGTATCTCCTCAGCTATCATTTGAGTTCTTAGTTTGATTTTCAGAGGTCTATGTTGTTTTTCTTTTGGGTATTTGCCCATCCTGTGAATCTTGTCAATTTCCTTATCAAAATTTTGCCCTTCATCTTGAATTTCATTCAGAATTTCCTTAGCTATTTTCCTTTCCTCCTTTTTTCTATGGTATTTATACACACCATGTTTTTCTTGGATACCATGGACCACAATGCATTTACCTTTGTCTACTGTATCTCTCACCCAATTTTCCTCTTAATTACTTTTATGACTGTTTAATTACTTTTATGACTGGGGTATTCCCCATCTGGGGTATTGGCTGCATGTTATTGTGGCAAAGTAGCATGCAGTTGATACTTTAGGGTCTATATGGGGCGCCCCTACGGACCAGAGCCACACATCATTTTGTCTGTGATAGAGGAAAACTCTGTTCATAGAGAAATGGTGACACTTTAATACTATGACTATCCCTCCATTATGCTGTCCCCCAACCCCTTGTTACTGTACTGTACCATTTCTCTGAATATTCATTTCCTTTTTTCGCCGACCCTGTGGTGAGGGAAGAGAATGCTACAACCAAGTCTTTCCACTTGAGTCGTAAAAGGCAACAAAAAATGGGACGGGGGATGGGATTAAGAGTCCTACTACCTATAGCCCCAAAAGGGGACATTCCTAAAAAAAGAAGAAAAGGCATAAGAGGGTCTGGGAGTTTTCCTACCAGTACCCTAAGGTTTGGGTCTCTTAATGTGGTACAGATGAGAGTAAAAGGGAAGAGATAGGCAGTATGTTTATGAGAAGAAAGATGGATGAGTTGGCTTTGAGTGAAACTAAAATGAAAGAAAAGGGCAACTGTGAGTTTGGGAGTGTAGCTGGGAGGTACTCAGGAGTGAAGCGGGGATGAGGGAGAGAAGGGGTGGCTATACTAGTAAGTGAAGAGATAAGTAAGCGAATAGTGGAGTGGAAGGAGGTTTCATCAAGGTTGAAGCTGGGAAGGGAGATGTGGGTTTTTGTAAGTGCGTATGGACCTGGTAGTGAGAAGAGCATAGAGGAAAGGGAGGCTTTTTGGGTAGATATAAATGAGTGCATAGAGGGATTAGGGAGAAATGTCAATGTAGTTGTATTGGGAGACCTTAATGCTGGGGTAGGAAATGAACCAATAGACAGAGTGATTGGGAAGTGTGGAGTTCCGGGTGAAAATTGTAGTGGAGAGGTGATGATGGAGATGTGTCTTGAAGGAGAGTTGATGATAGCAAATACAGTGTTTGGGAGGAAAGTCAAGCCTAAGTACACATGGGAGAGGGTGATGGATGGAAGGGTTGCAGGTAGAGCATTAATGGATTATATAGTGGTGACCAGGAGTATGGTAGGAGGAGTGGATGTAAGTGTTCTAGGGGGACAGAATGGGGAAATATCGGATCATTTTCTGGTGGAAGGTAAATTGAGAGTGGAGGATAGGTTGAGGAGGAAGAGGGCAGGGGGTGGGGAGGTGCTTGGAGTGAACTGCTTGAATGAGAAAAAAGGAGAATGAGTATAAGAAGCTGAAAGAGGAGTGGGAGGGAGTAAAGGATAGAGTGGAACTAGGAGTGGAGGAGGAATGGGGATGGTTCAGGGAGGGGCTCATAAGGTGTGCAAAGATGGTGTGTGGAAAGAGGAGGGCGGGAGGAAATAGAGGGAGGGGTGGTGAGTGGTGGGATGAAGCAAAGAAGGGTGTAGAAGAGAAGAAGCAGGCATTCATAGATTGGCTACAAAGTAGGATGAGGGAATCATGTGAGAGGTACAAAGTAAAGAGAAGGGAAGTTAAGCATAAGATAAAGGAAGCAAGGAGGAGAGCAGATGTGAAATGGGGTAAGAGTATGACAGAAAATTTTGAAAGTAATAAAGAGATGTTTTGGAAGGAAGTTAAAAGAGGTGGGGGGGGAGGCAAATCAAGTAGAGAGGAGGAGGTAAAGGGTGCAGATGGAGAGATGATAATGGAAGAGAGTGTAGTGAGAGGAAGGTGGGCAGAGTATTTTAGGGAGTTGCTAAATGTGAAGGAGGATAGGGAGGGAAAGGTAGTTGCAATGGGAAGTGCTAAGAAAATGAGAGTGATGAGTGAGGAAAATGGAGGAGAAATAGGGAAGGATGAAGTGAAAGCAGCTGTTAAGATGATGGGAGCAGGTGGGGCACCTGGTCTGGATGGATGCCATGCAGAATGTCTGAAGAAGGGAGGTGCAGTTATGGTGGACTGGCTGGTGAGGTTGTTTAATGTTTGTTTAAGGGAGGGTAGAGTGCCAGAGGACTGGAGAAGTGCCTATATAGTTCCGCTTTACAAGGGAAATGGGGACAAGTGTGAGTGTAGTAGTTTCAGAGGGATCAGCTTGTTGTTGTTGTTGTTGTCGTTCCCTAGACTGTCCGAGCATTCCCGTCTCCCCAAGGAATGCTACTGCCGAAACTGGGTTTTCCCACAAATCCTTTATAGAGTGTATATTGTGTTGTTTGCGTGCATGATTGTGTATAATGCAGTCTTCCATTATGTGTTGTATGGTATGGGGAGCTTGTTGAGTGGTGTAGTTGGGAAGGCTTATGGGGGGTCTTGATTGAGAGGATTGAGAGAGGAACAGAGGGAGTAATTGGTGAGGAACAGTGTGGGTTTAGGACAGGTGGGGGTTGTGTAGATCAGATTTTTGTGGTGGGACAGATGTAGGAAAAGGTAAGGATGTTTTTTTGGCTTTTATGGACCTGGAAAGGGGTTACGACAGGGTAGACAGGAAGGCACTGTGGGAGGTACTGCAGATGTGTGGGATGGGAGGAAAGCTGTTGAGAGCAGCCGGGAGTTTTTGCGAGAGTAGTAGAGCTTGTGTTAGGATTGGAAGTGGAGAGAGTGAATGGTTTGAGGTAAGGTGTGGGACTTCCTCAGGGATGAGTTATGTCGCCCTAGCTGTTCAATCTTTACATGGATGGGGTGGTGTGACAGGTGAATGCAAGGGTAGTGGGTCAGGGGTTGGAGATGATTAAAGAAAATGGAGAAAAGTTGGAGGTGAGCCAGTTGTTGTTTGCTGATGACACTGCGCTTGTAGCAGGATCAGAGGAGGGATTGAGGAAGTTAGTGACAGAGTTTGAGAAGGTGTGTGAAAGAAGGAAGCTGAAGATAAATGTGGGTAAAAGTAAGGTGATGAGATGTACAAGGGGAGAGAGTGACAGTAGGCTGGAGGTGAGCATTAATGGTGAAAGACTGGAGGAAGTGGATAGTTTTAGATACTTGGGTGGGAATGTGGCAGGAAAGGGAGGAGTGGGGGTGGAGGTAGAATGTAGAAGCGAGTAAATGTCTTAGTGGATTGAAAAGTGTAATGAGAAATAGACATCTGGGAATGGATGCTAAGAGTGATTGTGCCAACAGCATTGTACGGGGCAGAAACATGAAACATGAGAGAGGAAGAGAGAAGGAGTTTGAATGTGTTTGAGATGAAATGTCTGAGAAGTATGATAGGGGTTACTAGGCTGGATAGAGTGAGAAATGAGGTGAGGAGGAGAACGGGTGGAAATGGAACTGGGAGATATGGTTGATGAAAGAGTATTAGGATGGTTTGGACACATGGAAAGAATGAGTGAAGAAAGATTAGTAAAAAAAGGTGTGGAAGGCAGAGGTGGAAGGAGTGAATATGAGGGGGCGTCCTATGATGAGATGGATGGAGGGGTGAAAGGGGCATTACAAAAGAGAGGAATGTCTGTGGAGGAAGGACAGAAGGGGACAAAAGATAGGGGTGAATGGAGAAGGGTTGTGTATAGATGATACTGTGATGCATGAGGGCGAGTGGGTGGGGGATGGGGGGTAAGGAAGTATGTATGAGAAAAAAATTTGATGCAGCCCGAAGGGATTTCTCCCCATCTTCTCCTTTTCTGCATGGGGGGACAGAGAGGGGGGGGTCACCAAATTTATGAAGTGGCCTTGCTGTGGATGTGCTGTGTCTTGTGACACTGCTTCTGACCCAGGGCAGTGGACAGGATGCAGGGATGACTCATAATCCAGGAGGTGCCAAGATAAGAGGGAGGGTGGAGGGGAGTGGAATATATAGGAAATGGAATGGGTGGGAGTGGTTTCTATGCCTTTTTCTTTTTGGCTACCCCCTGTGTAGGGGGAAAAAGCCTTTGGTATATATATATGTATGACTGTTTCTTTTGTATTTACCTCCATCTGCTTTTGTACTATTTCTCTAGAGAATATTTTTTTCATTTTCCTATTCCTGCTTCCACTGATTTTTTATTTCAAGGAGGTCTGTCTCCATGATTGACTCTTCCACCTTTCTAGTCACTACCTGTAATTGCTCTTTGACCTTTTTCATCTCATCATTTTTGTTCTTATCATTTTTCATTCTCTTGTTTTCTCTTTTGAGCATATCAGGTTTGCTCTTTAGGTCACTCAATTCTCTGATTATTTGCTTGTTACTCTTACGCAAAGTAGTCAATTCCTTAAGTAAAGCTCGGTAGTCCAATTTTAAATTGATAATCTCTTCCAATAATTTGTTTACTTCACAATTTCTTAGTGCATTGCTATATCTAACTTCTCCATCTGTATCTATGCCTTTACCTATTTCTCCTAGATTTCTTTGAAAACCTGAAAAACTGTTATTCTCCCATCTTTGATTTATCCTTGGTGTATCAATTAAACATGTCCTCTTCGATATAATGCCTCTCAGCGACTCGACTCAATTTACACCCAGCCCTCTCTTTGTTGGTTCATTCAATGAGGGGGGGGGTACCCTTCATCCACTAGGAGGTAAGATAATAGGAAAAACAAACGGGTGTGGGATGGGTACATAAGGGTGCAAAGACCTTTTGGTATATGTATTATATATATATATATATATATATACACACACATGATAAATGAGATTTTTTACTTTTATATATATATATGAGCTTTTATACAAATCGTTAATTATCACAACATAATTTGTGATTAATAAAAATTATGCAATAATGTTATGCATACTTTGTTAGATTTATTCAATATTGTACTGATATGATAGTTATATTAAAAGTTGGGAAATTAAGGTCGTTTGATTTAAAATGCCATCATCTTCAACTGTCTAATGAAATAAGCACCATGTGAGGATGGAGCCTTTATTAGTATGTTTCACTTGTTACAGCTTTTTCATGTACATAGTTGTAATACACATGACCAAGATTAAATAAGAAGAATGGAAGGGAGAGAAGAAGGGAGTGGGGTCACTGACTACTAGGAAAGGTTAAGGAGAAGGTGGACCAAATGTCTGGGAACAGGAAAGGTTAAGATGGAACAGTTGGCTGGGTGAAGGACATTAGCTCACATCCAAAGAATAAAAGGAAGGAAATAAGAAGGGTGGACAATTGTCTTCGGAGGGTGGACAACAACCTTGAGAAAAAAAGGGGTTTTGGAGGGCAACTACAGATATCTTAAAATTTTGTTTGCAATAGGTATTAAAGGAATTAGGTGGGGTAAGATATTGAACATAACCCTCTTTTGTTCAATTGTGTTGGTTCCTTGGATGATGGCTGTCTCCAAACATTTTCTGTGGATCTTGTATTCAGTCCATGTTAAGACAAAGGTCAATGGCATAGGTGGAAAAGTATTAGAATGGATTAGAGCTTGGATCAGTGACAGAAAACAGTGGGTCACCATAAATAGTGTAAAATCCAAATGGGGAAGTGTTTCTAATAGAGTTCTACAGGGCTCGGTTTTGGGTCCCTTATTTTTCATTATGTACATTAATGACTTGGACAATGGGATTAATAGTGATGTTAGTAAGTTTGTGAACACTAAATTAGGATGCCTAATTAGGTCAGGAGATGATGCCAAGATTCTGCAAGATGATCTTGACAAATTGTTCACATAGTGAAGTGGCAAATTGACTTCAATACCTTTTAAGTGCAGCCTGTTAAACGTAGGGCTACACAACCCTGAAAACAGATATAGCTTAGATAACACAATTTTTGAGAAAACTGAGTGCAAGAGAGACTTGGGAGTTCTAGTGAGTCCTGACCTTAAATCCAGGAAACAGAGCATCAGTGCCAGGAATAAATAAAGCTAACAGAGCAATAGGTTTCATTTCTAGGATGGTTATGAATAGAAGTGCAGAGGTAATTATCAAACTCTAGGATTAGAACCATCCTTGACTATGCAGTACAGTTTTGGTCTCTGTCTAAAGCCCCGTCCACATGGAGCATCACACATCAGCAACTTGATGCAGTAGTCATGTTGAAAACTTGACACTAGCGTCCGGACGGGCTGCATCACTGCGAATACCTTGCACGAGCAACCAGATCTCAGTCATCATTTGGCTTTCACGGGAGGAGGATGTCTGCCGATGCTCTACTCATTAAATCATTAAACCACCACAGCTTTGGAGTGTATATATTTTTCATGCCAGCACCAGACTTCTTTGATGCATTGATGGCAGTCATTTCCCTGTGAAACTGTGTTTTCATGTATGAAGTTTTTTGGTAATGTCTTCATTCCGCACATTATATTTTGTTAAAGAATATAAGTCAGCTTTCGATGCTTGTACTTTTTATATTTCTCATCTTATATTCTTTGCACTTGATATTCCAAATGGCTGGGTACTGTTTTAGTAGCTTAATTAAATGTAATGTAATAGTCTTCGTCCACTCGAACGGCTTTGCAGAAGTTGCTTGTGCCATTGTATGAAACTAGAAGAGTGAAGCAGAGCACGTGCATCCTCTCCCTTCAACTGTCATTGACACACTGCTCAGCGATTCGAAATCGGTTCGCCCCATGACTGCTTTCATGATGCTGCGACGAATTGAAAGTCACGATTTTCAACTCATCACTTCAATACATCGCGCATCAAAATGCTTCGTGTGGACGGGGCCTTATAGGATGGACATAAATTCCCTAGAATCAGTAGATGAGAATGACCAAAATGATACAGGAGCTCAGAAATTTACTTTACAAAGAGAGGCTTAGGCACCTTAACTTCTACTTTGGAAAGATGCAGAGTGTGGGGTAATCTAATAGATCTAAGGCTTCAAGGGTGATGCAAATAAGGTCATCATATTAAGACAATAGGGCAGGACTCACAGTAATGAATTTAAATTGAACAACTTTAGATTTAAGAAGGTAACAGGCAAGAAATGGTTTACTAATAGGGTGGTCAACAAATGGATTATTCTTAGTAACCATATAGTGAGCATTGAAACTCTTGGCTGTTTTAAGAAATGGTTAAACAACTCTATGTATGGGGATGATAGGTGATAATGGACATGGAACTGCCTAGTGTAGGCCTTATGGTCTCTTGTAGTCTCCTTCATTCTCAGTGATCATGTGTTGGTCTGCCTGCTTCAATCAGCTCCAGCATAAGCTCTGATGATGTCTCCACTATGTTTTTTCTTACTCAGATCATTTTTTGGTGGAAGGTAAGCTGAGAGTGGAGGATAGATGGAGAAGGAGGAAAGGGACAAAAGGTAGGGAGGTTCTTAGAGTGAACTCCTTGAATGAAAAGGAAAAGGAGAAGGAGTACGAAAAGAAGCTGAAGGAGGAGTGGGAGGGAGTAAAGGATAGAGCAGAGATGGGTGTGGAGGAGGAATGGGGATGGTTCAAGGAGGGAGTCTTAAAGTGTGCAAGGATGGTGTGTGGAACAAGAAGGACAGGGGGAAATAGAAGAAAGGGTAGTGAATGGTGGGATGAGGAAACAAAGAAGGCTGTAGAAGAGAAGAAGCGAGCATTCACAGATTGGTTACAAAAGAGGACAGGGGAGTCATATGAGACGTACAAAGAAAAGAAAAGAGAAGTAAAGCAAAAGGTAAAGGAGGCAAAGAGGAGAGCAGATGTGAAATGGGGTAGGAGTATGACAGAAAATTTTGAAAGTAATAAAAAGATGTTTTGGAAAGAAATTAAGAGAGGAAGAGGAGGCGAATCAAGTAGAGAAGAAAAGGTAAAAGGTACAGATGGAGAGTTGATAATGGAAGAGATGGCAGTGAGGGGAAGATGGGCAGAATATTTTAGGGAGTTGCTGAATGTGAAGGAGGATAGGGAAGGAAAGATAGCTGCAGTGGGAAATGCGAAGAAAATGAGAGTGATGAGTGAGGAGAATGGAGGAGAAATAAGGAAGGATGAGGTGAAGGCAGCTGTAAAGATGATGAAAGCAGGTAAGGCACCTGGTCTGGATGGATGTCATGCAGAATGTCTGAAAAAGGGAGGTGCAGTGATGGTGGACTGGTTGGTGAGGTTATTTAATGTTTGCTGGAGAGAGGGTAGAGTACCGGAGGACTGGAGTAGTGCCTGTATAGTTCCTCTTTACAAGGGAAAAGGGGACAAGTGTGAATGTAGTAATTTCAGAGGGATTAGCCTGTTGAGTGTAGTAGGGAAGGCTTATGGGAGGATCTTAATTGAGAGGATTAGGAGAGGAACAGAGGGAGTAATTGGTGAGGAACAGTGTGGATTTAGGACAGGTAGAGGTTGTGTAGATCAGATCTTTGTGGTAAGACAGATATGTGAGAAAGCTATAGGAAAGGGGAAGGATGTTTTTTGGGCTTTCATGGATCTGGAAAAGGCTTATGATAGGGTAGACAAAGGCACTGTGGGAGGTTATGCAGATTTATGGGATAGGAGGAAAGCTTTTGGGAGCTGTCAAGAGTTTTTATGAGAGTAGTAGAGCATGTGTTAGGATTAGAAATGGAGAGAGTGAGTGGTTTGAAGTAAAGGTGGGACTTCGTCAAGGATGCGTTATGTCGCCCTGGCTGTTCAACTTATACATGGATGGGGTGGTGCAAGAGGTGAATGCTAGGGTAGTGAGTCAGGGATTGGAGATGGTTAAAGAAAATGGAGAAAAGTGGGAGGTGAGCCAGCTGTTGTTTGTGGACGACACTGTGCTTGTGGCAGGGTCAGAGGAGGGATTGAGGAAGCTGGTGGCAGAGTTTGGGAGAGTATGTGATAGAAGAAAGCTAAAGATAAATGTGGGTAAAAGTAAGGTGATGAGATGTACAAGGGGTGAAAGTGGCAGTAGACTGGAAGTGAACATTAAGGGAGAGCGACTGGAGGAAGTGGATAGTTTTAGATACTTGGGTGCAAGTGTAGCAGGAAAAGGTGGAGTGAAGGTGGAGGTAGAATGTAGATTGAGAGAAGCGAGTAAATGCCTTGGTGGTTTAAAGAGTGTAATGAGAAATAGACATTTGGGAATGGATGCGAAGAGGAGACTGTATGAAGGAGTGATTGTGCCAACAGCACTGTATGGGGCAGAAACGTGGAACATAAGAGAAGAAGAGAGAAGGAGTTTGAATGTGTTTGAGATGAGGTGTCTGAGAAGTATGGTGGGGGTTACTAGGCTAGATAGAGTGAGAAATGAGGAGGTGAGGAGGAGAACAGGGGTGAAAAAGGATTTGGGAGATAGGGTTGATGAAAGAATATTAGGATGGTTTGGATACATGGAAAGAATGAGTGAAGAAAGACTAGTAAAAGAGGTATGGAAGGCAGATGTGGAGGGAGTGAACATGAGGGGACGTCCTAGGATGAGGTGGATGGATGGGGTGAAGGGGGCTTTGGGGAAGAGGGGAATGTCTGTTGAGGAAGGAAGGGAGAGGACGGAAGACAGAGGTGAGTGGAGAATGGTTGTATATGGATGATGTTGTGACTGCATGAGGAGGAATGGGCGGGGAAGTGGGGGGTGGGGTAGTATGTGTGAGTAAATTTTGACGCAGCACGAAGGGATTTCTCCCCGTCCTCGCCTTATATGCAAAGGGGGACGGAGAGGGGGGGGTCGCCGATTAAATGAAGCGGCCTCGCTGTGGATGTACTGTGTCTTGCGACACTGCTTCTGACCCAGGGCGGTGGGCAGGGTGCAGGGATGACCCGTCATCCAGGAGGTGCTCAGATGAGAGGAAGGGTGGGAGGGGTGTGGAGTGTATTTAGGGATGAAATGGGTGGGAGTGTTTATATGCCTTTCCCTTTTTGGCTACCTCCCTTGGAAGGGGGAAAAAGCCTTGGTATATGTATGTATGTAGTTTATTTTTTTATCCTGAGGTTACCCCTGTTAGGTTTGTGGTCCATTTATCGTCTGTCAGTACACATGCCCTTTTTCTTAAGTAATTTGTAACTTTGAAGTATTTCCTCCTCTGTTTTTTTTTCCCACTACCTTTTTTGTCAATTCCCCAATGTTATTTACCAAATTAAAATTTATATCCACAATAATGTTCTCATTCTTTTTAGTGTTTCAATTTTCCAACTGAAAATTCTTGTTATCCCTCACCTTAGAAAGGCTCATCTTCAAAACTAGTCTATTTCTCTTGGCTCTGAAACTGAATTTAGCTGTGCAACCTACCATTCTATGGTCACTACCTACCTTTACTAGATTTATAATCATAACACAGCTAACATTGTTGCTCATATCTTCTAATATGAAGTCTATTTCATCCTTTGTTATTCCATCTGAACTTCTTGAAATACATTGATGATCTACATTTTTTTTCTCTTGTGATACAGTTCTCTGTAAAATCTAACCAGCATATTGTTTCTGTCATTTCTCTCACCTACTCCAAACAACCCAATGAACAATTCACTTTCCATGTGAATCACATTGTATTTACTTTTTTCTTTATCTATTACCCGACTCAAATCATCATGAGGGGATAATTGTCACGATCTGAACTCTGAAGATGATACATATACCTGAATTATTGTTGTACTTTTTACATAGCCTGATCACAATTAAGCTACCCATCTGAAACACTACTGAATTTCACTAATTGCCAGCAACCTCTTGATTGATCAAGAATCTTACTCCACTGGATCTTCCCTTCTCCTTATACTAGAACACATAGTGATTGTCTTATAGCTGTATGAGCCTTTCTTCCTCCCTTGGACTTGAATCAATACAAAGATGCTCCAGTTTTTCCATCAGATTCTTCAGTTTGTAGTCTTCTGCCAGGGTTCTCATTGTTCTTATCTTGTTCACATTGTTAAATGGCTTACGCTTGGATATGCTTGGACAGTGCTTACATTTGGTGGCACACTACTGATAAGCATGGTAAGCAATGTGGTTGGACTTTTATTTGAGTTAGCTACTGCACACAAAATTCAAATATGTTACATTGGTCCCTCACTATGTTGTTGGTCAATGTAAATATATTCCACTAAAATCTAAAAGTTTTGTCAAAGTCATACCACACCATCCAGATATCTGAATTCACCACCATTACTTCCAATTTATAAAACTTTACAGGGGTTAATATCATTTGATATGACTTATCATCTTTTGAATATTTGATCCTTCATAAATAATTTGTATGAATTGTCTTCCTTGCAGTAATACAGTACACAATCAAAATTTATATCCATTATGTCAAATCAACAGAAAACAGCATTCTCACATGGTAGCTACATTTAATCTGAATACAGTAATTACTCTTACACTAGGGAGGCCCATCATCATTGCATTACATTTTTCAAGGTGCTGTTGGTAATTCGGTATGCTGCGTTTCAATCATGCCTTGTAACTACCTATATCCAAGTTCAATTCCAAACACCTTCTGGAAACTTCTGCATACTTAAAAGCAGGGGTGTGTAGTCTCACTCGCACACACACACTTACGTCGGACGGACAGCGAGGATAGACGTCCTGAAGAAAAAGTGAAATATTCGTGGATCTCAACGCAAAGGAAGTACCTATTGTATTTACAGGGAAAGGGATTGCTCATGGTGTAGTGGGAAAGTGAGGAAAAGGGAGAAGGGGAGGGATTACTGAGGGAAATGGAAGGAAATGAGGAAGGAGAGGACTTGGTCCAGGCAGGCAGACCCCATGTAAACAAGCTCGGGCCAGAGCAATTTAGTGACGATGAAGGGACTAACAAAAATTTAAAAATTAGAAACATAGATAAGAGCAGCACAATAGAAGGTGAGAATAATAATTTCCATGTATTTTATGAGGGGGGGCGGACACCAACCTCCCCCGACTGGCAAAACTGGAGGGAAAACTGGAACAAATGACTGAACATTGGGAGATTAGATTCGGTAGAATGTCAAAAATTGCGGAAAGGGTTGAAAGATTGGAAGAACTAGAGAAGGCGAACAAAAACTTAACTAATGAAATAGAAGAACTAAAAAGACAGTTATGAGAAGTAAAAGAGGAGAATGAAGAATTAAAAAGGAATAATAAAGACAATAAAGAGGCAATAGCAAAAGAGGCACAGGGGTGGAAGAAGATACAGGAAAATAATAAAGTTGCATTTACTGACATAATTAAACAGCAAATGAAAGAGCAAACTGAAGACTCAGTTATCAAAGTGATGAGACAGAAGGAGAATATTGTAAGAGACTTAGCAGATAAAAAGAAATGTATAATTATATTAGGAATGGAAGAGAAACATAACCCAGATAGAACCACACGAATCAATGAGGAAAATGAAAAAGTAAGCAGATTACTTGAATTAGTTCAGGAAGATGAGCCTGAAATAATGAAACAAATTGAAGAGAAGTTTAGACTCAGAAAATATAGTACAGATAAGACCAGACCAATTAAGATTAAATTCAGATCACAAACAACAGCAGAGAATATCTTAGCAAAAACAGGGAAGCTAGCAGCAAGTGAACAATATAAAAAGGTATGGATAAAAAGAGAAATGAATAAAGAGGAAAGAGAGGAAGAAAAAATGAAAAGGAAAGAAGCTAAGGAAAAAGACGAGACCAGAACGGAGTCAGAAAAACAAGAATTCTACTGGAGAGTAGTGAATATGAAATTGAAGAAGTGGACCATAACAGAGAGAAACAAAAAAGAAACAGAGAATACAATGGAAATAACAGAAAGTTAAGAGTATCCTACACAAATATAGATGGATTAATAACAGGACTGAATGAACTGAACGAGTATCTGAAGGAAAAAGATCTGGACATAATGGGAATTGAGACAAAATTAAAAGGTCCACTACCACCCAACAGCATACGACACAATGCATATAATTATTGGATTAGAAACAGAAAGATAAAACAAGGGGGTGGAGTTATGTTCCTGACTAAGAAGGATATAAACATGAAGAGTGTCACATATGGAAAGAACAGAGTAGAGATGATTATGATAGAAGTAGAAGACAGAGATAAGAAGAGCAGAAAGTTTGCAATAAACTATGTGCCCCCAAAAACAGCCTCGTGGGAAGAGAGTGAACATAAAAGTATGTTAGAAGACACAAGAATAACACTAAACAAGATAATGGAAGATGGAGGAAAAATCGTTATGATGGGCGACTATAATTGCAAAGAAATCTGCTGGGAACAGATGACTGTAAAGGGTGGAGAAGACTCATGGGGAAATGTTCTACTTGAGATGATTATTGACC
This sequence comes from Oratosquilla oratoria, assembly GCF_046742065.1. Classification (NCBI taxonomy): domain Eukaryota; kingdom Metazoa; phylum Arthropoda; class Malacostraca; order Stomatopoda; family Squillidae; genus Oratosquilla; species Oratosquilla oratoria. Next base: position 38,523,188 of record NC_134817.1, on the reverse strand, counting down.
ACACAATGGATCCAAGAGAACACTAGGTATAGAAATGAAGAACAATCGAGACTAGACCTAATAATCACATCAGAACCTAAAATAGTGAAAAAGATAGAATACCAGGCACCAATAAGTAAAAGTGACCACATATTGATAGAACTAGAATCAAATGAGAAAAAATACATGAAAAGAAATGAACAATATAGAAAAGGAAGATTGATGTATGAAAAAACAAATTTTGATAAAATAAGAGAATTCTTTCAAAATGAAAACTGGGAAAGAATACACAAAGAAGATACAACAGTAGAAGAGAAATGGAATATTTTGACAAAAATTTATAAAAAAGGAGTGGAAAAGTATGTCCCAAGACAAAAACAAGAAAAAGAATATGTAAAGTGCTGGTACAACAAAAGCTGTAGTGTGTTAAAAGACAAATGAGACAAAGCTTGGACCAAATGGAAGAAATACAAAAGACCTGAAAAATGGAAAATATATACTTGTTACAGAAATGAATATGTACAAGCGTGCAGAGAGGAAAAGAGAAAATATGAAAAAGATGTCATAGAAAAATGTAAAGATCAACCAAAACTATTTTACAGATTTGTAAACAAACAAGACTTGGAGAAATTAAGACAAGGAGTTGAATACACAGAGGAAATAAAATGGCAGAAATTATGAACAAGCATTTTAAATCAGTGTTTACAAGGGAGAATATACAACCTGAAGAGATCGAATGGAAAGAGAAAGTCCCCCCTATCAAAGAAATAGAAGTAACAAAGAATGAAATAATGAAACACTTGAGTAATCTTGATGTTAGAAAATCGCATGGACCAGATGAAATAGCAAACTGGATTTTGAAAGAATGCAGAAATGAACTGGTAGACAAAATACATATCATAATAAATAGTTCCTTGAAAGAAGGAAAAGTTCCAGAAGATTGGAAAAAAGCAAATATAGCACCTATACATAAAGGAGGTAATAAAGAAGACCCTACCAACTATAGACCAGTCTCTCTAACAAGTACAATAGCAAAAATATGTGAAAGAATGATCAAAAGTAAATGGGTAAAATATTTAGAAAAAAACAGCATGCTTAATACAAGACAATTTGGATTCAGAAAAGGACGATCATACATCACTAATTTAATGTTTCTATTCAAGGCTAATAGATATAATACAAGAAAGGGATGGATGGGCTGATTGTGTATTTCTTGACCTAAAATAAGCCTTTGACAAAGTACCACATAAGAAGTTGCTTAAGATATTAGAAACTGAAGGAGGAATACAGGGCAAACTGCTTAAATGGATGGAAGACTTTTTGCTAGAAAGAAAAATGATAGTGATAAGAGACAAGCACTCAAGATGGGATGACGTAATAAGCGGTGTTCCACAAGGAACAGTTCTGGCCCCAATAATGTTTGCTATATATATATTAATTATATAGATGAAGAAATAGAAAGTTATATGAGCTTCTTTGCAGATGATGCAAAACTATTAAAAAAAAGTGAACACGGAAGAAGATCGTGAGTCACTACAGAGTGACAGTAACGTCATCCTAACGACTGGTACCGAGCATAATGGCATGATGGAAAAAAGACCCCCTATACAATAGGCCATTGTTTTTCTATCATGGCATTATGCCGGGGTGCTCACCCTACATAATGCCATGACAAGCACTGTACATACACAAATACATACAGTACGAGGTCTGTTAAAAAAATATGCACTGTTTGAATTGCGCAGCTCCAGTTGGTTTCCGGGGAGTCCACTTGGTGTCACTAGGTTTGCACAGATCAGCTGATTACAACGCCATTTCCCGATTGCAGATATCTTTGTGCATTAGCTACGCGGTTTTTAGTGAAGTGCGATTTTTTTTGTTTGGCGGATTTCAGAATGAATGACGTAAAGGAGCAATGACTTGCTGTGAAATTTTGTGTTAAACTTGGAAAATCTGTGACTGAAACTTTTGCTATGCTTAACATGGCTTCTGGTGATGTTGCTATGAAGCAAATGGCATGTTTCAAGTGGCATGAGCATTTTAAGGATGGTCGACAGTCCATTGAAGATGATGAGCGCCCTGGGCGTCCTTCCATGTCAACCGACGACACACACGTCGACAAAATCAACACCCTGGTGTGGGCAAATCAACGTCTGACTGTCAGGGAGCTTGCTGAAGAATGTGGGATATCAGTTGGATCTTGTTACGAGATTTTGACAAAAAGATTGAAGATGCACCACGTTGCTGCAAAATTTGTGCCACACCTGATGGCGGATGAATAAAAAGCCCATTGCGTCCAGGTTTGTCAGGAACTGCTTGATCGTTCAGATGGAAACTTCTTGTCCAGGACCATAACAGGTGATGAATCGTGGGTTTATGGTTTTGACATTAAAATGAAATGTCCAATCATCCCACTGGATGAGTGAAACATCCCCCAGACCCAAAAATGCTTGCCAAGTTCAATCCAAGGTCAAGGTGATGCTGACAGTTTTCTTCAATGCTAAGGGTGTTGTTCACCACAAGTACCTTCCAAAAGGCTCCACAGTGAACCAGACTTACTACACTGAAGTTCTGAAATGTCTGAGAGATGCCATCTGTTGCAAAAGGCCAAAAATATGGAGGAGTGGCGACTGGTTTTTCCATCATGAAAATGCTCCAGCCCATTCAGCACTCAAAACTCGTGAGTTTTTGGCCAAACACTTGATCACTGTTCTTCCCCACCCCCCCAATACAAAAGACCCTTGAAAGAAAGAAGATTTGAGAAAATTCCCGAGATTAAGGCAAATGCGACAAAGGAGCTGAAGGACATTACAAAAGAAACATACCAGGACTGTTTCAACAAGTGAAAACACTGATGGGATAAGTGCATGCATTGGGGAGGAGAGTACACTAAAAAAAAAAAAAAAAAGCAAAATCTCTGAAGGTGACCCCAAACCCTTTTCAAGTGGTACCTTGGCAAAGTGTATAAAAAGACAAAGAATGCAGAAACCAGAATCACTAGAAATAAAGTAACCTGATGTTATCGTGGAAGGGGATTTGCCTTCCAAACAATACTCTCTCCTCCTCCAGCTTCCACATGCACCATCATCATTCCTTTTTGATAAATAATGTAGTTTTTTTATATTTTTAATTTGATTAATTTATAATTGTATTCAAATATCATTATTGTTACTATTTTACCTTAAAAGCCAGTATATTTACTGTAAAAAATATCTTGGAATTTTGGGTCCGTCAGACACAGGAATGGATTAATCCAATTTCTATTATTCAAATGGGAAAAATTGTCTTGGAAATCCAATGTTGTTCTGATAGCATACATACATATACCTAGGGCTTTTTATTAAGACCCTTCCCCAACGGCAACCATTGTGGTGTTTGTTGGGAGGCAGTGACGTCACGTGTCCACCACGGTTACAAATGACAGTGAAAGTGGTTTCATCACTCCAAAGTACCTCGGACCACTGTTAAGGAGTCCAATTACAATTAAGTGCAAAATCCAGCCTACTTTTCTTCTGCTGCTTCTTACCCTTTATAAGGGAGGTAGCCAAGTCAACAGCATGCACCCACTACCATCCACCACCTTTGTTTTCCTCTCAGCTCCTCATGGATAAAGGGACATCCCTGTCTCCTGGCCACTACCCAGGTCAGTAGCAATGCAGCAATACATAGCACATTCACAGCAAGGCTGCTTCACTTACACAGCAATCCCCTCCCCTCATACAGAAAATAGAAAAGACTCCAGGCCGTGTCAAAATATCATCCATACACAGCCATTCTCCACTCACCCCTATCTTCTTCTGCCTTCACCCTTGTTCAAATCCCATTTCACCTCATCCATCCATCTCATCCTCGGGTATCCCCTTAAGTTCACTCCATCCACCTCTGCTATACCTCTTTTGCTAATTTTTCTTCAATCATTTTTTCCATGTGTCCAAACCTTCCCAATATTCCTTCATCAGTCCTATATGCCAGCTTCTTTTCCACCCCTGCTTTCATCACTCTATCCAACCATGTAACCCCTACCATAGTTCTCAGACACTTTATCTCAAACACTTTTAAAATTCTCCCTACTACCTCTTAAATTCCAAGTCTCCAGCCCATACAGTGTCAGTACAATCACCCCCCCCCATATAATCTTCCCTTTGCATCCATTCCCAGATGCCTATTTCTCATTGACAAAACATTTATCATTTACCATTTAGTGGTAGCAATGCAAAGTAACTTTCCCCAAATTTCATCTTATGGAGTCAAAATCACAAGTATTTTTACAAACTGCAACTGACTCCACACCCTTGCTAAAAAGGTATAGGTAACAACTTCCATCTTATTTATGTACTTTTCAGTAAAGATCTACTCACTTGGGTCTGGCCTTGAACACATATGAATATTTTACTGACAATATCTCAGTATTTCTTGGTACATTCTTAGTTTTCCTTGCTGCATTCATTGACTGGGTAGGGCTTATTTATTTTACATAATCTCTACTCATAATGCAGCCTTTCATGTCAAGGATATTCAAATACAATGTATTTCAACATCTATTTACTTTAAAATATTCACAGACAATCCATTTAGTTAGTATTTTTTCAATAATATGCCTACCAAATCAAACTTGTTGGTTGTAACATGTTTGTGATAAAGTATTGAACAATAAAAATAATGTAAAAGTATACATAGGTTATGATATTTGTTGTGTTGAGGCATGGGTTTTGAAGGCATACACATGTGCATGGGATGGGGAGTGGGGTCGGGGTGTAGTCTGGGATGATAATCCCAAGCTGTAGGGATACATGGCTAGCAGACAAAGTAGTTTTATTAGGTTCATACGTAATCCCTGTCTTAAGGCCAGGCATGCCAAGACCCTGGCTGGAATAAAGAATTCTTTTTAGATCTAGGAGTCCCAGGTTTTGGGTGAACAGACAGGTTAGGTTATATATCTGTACATAATCTCATAGTGCCACAACATCCCCTACCCAAAACAGTATATGAATATCTGATCTACAAACAATTGGGCTATGTCACAAACTATCTCACATCAATGTGACTACATTAAATGACAATTTCTTGTTATATACCATAATCTGAATAATGAATTGCAATTGAGAGCACTTGAAATAATAGATCAACATCTAAACAGCTTCTGATCATTGTCAATTACTTTGCAATATACTGTATACTATGCTCCTAACATTGTCCCAATTAGCATTACACAGGAACATATATTATGGTATTTCCTCCAGAATTACAAATTTGTTGTTCAAATACCAGAGTTTAACATCCTAGTGCCTTACAACTATTACAAAATTTTATATATATATATATTATATATATATATATATATATACACATACACATATAATATATATATATATATATATATATATATATATATATATATCACTTGGACAAAATGTAGTAGCACATTTGTAAAAATATAAACATGAAAAACCCAATCAGAGTAAAAGGAAAGAATAAAGGGAAACTTAGAAGAAAGTACAACTACAGTTCGGCTAAAAGGTATAGCCCTCTTCAGGAAAGTGAAGAAGGCTATAGCTATTAACCAAAATATAGAAGTTATACTTTCTTCTATGTTTCCTTTTATTCCAACTGTGGGTTCTTCATGAATATATGTATATATGTGTGTGTATGTATATATATATATATATATATATATATATATATATATATATATATATATATACAGCCAGTCCTCACTTAACAATGATCTCGTTTAACGACGACTCGGAGTTACGACGGCTTCTTCTTAAAAAAAAAATGATCAAAAATATTCTTTTACTGCATTCGAATCTTCGCGCCTACCGAAACACATGCGATCGCTACTCGTCAGTTGTAACCGTAACACGCTGCTAGCGTGTCTATACTTAAATTTGCTCCTCAAGTTTTTAGTGATTTCTAGTTAACAGTATACAACTTTATCCCTTCATGATGACTGGAAAACGAAAGAATATAAATTCTCCCACTGGATCCGGTCCTAAGAAGCAGAGGAAAGCCATCGTCTTAGATATAAAAATGAAAGTCATTAACAAGCACGAGGGAGGTAAGAAAGTCCAAGCTATTGCCGACAGCCATGGCTTCTCACATTCAACTATCTCTACAATTCTCAAGAACAAAAGTAGTATCAAAGAAATGGCAAAATTATCGACAGGATACAGCGCATTGTTAACTAGGCAGCGAAAAGGATTGGTGCATGAGATGGAGAAAATGCTTTCGGTGTGGATTGATGACAAATCTATGCATATTTCCTATAAATCATGACTGTTATATCATACTCGAATGAACTACACACCAGAACGGGATGTGTAGCTTACATCACCAAGCTGGAAGCGATGACTGATATGGCAGCAGGACCCACGTGCGCGCATTCTAGAATGTTCGGGTGAAAGCTCTCATTGCCACTAGTAGCCAGCAAGGACGCGTGTGTCAGGAAAAACGGATGCGTTCTTGCTGGCACTGCGTCGCACGTCCGCAAACCGCGTCGTGTGAAAGGTCCCATTGAACTCCATTGAAAGTTAAAACGCGGCGCACCCAAATGCGCGTACGGAAACGCTCGTGTGAAAGCGGCCTTAGCTGTATAATCTTACTGCATAGAAGCGACGCCCAGTTAGTTCTTTCATTGCACTTGTAGGCACATGACGTGCCCATGTATATTAGACGTTAAACCTAATAAATGATTGATGTGGTCCCCTCAAGTATCCCTGCACCTACAACCACAGTAAGATGGACAGTAAGTAAACAAACATACAAAATGTATTAATATACATTCCCTGAATAAAATAACCTAGCATGTAGCACTTTGTCACTTTGCCTACTTCCGAATCTTTGTTTATATGCTCATACATGTATGTCTCTCAATGGGTCCTCGTTTAGCGATGAAATTGCTTAACGACGGGGTCTTCTAAACGATACTCCGTCGTTAAACGAGGACTGGCTGTATACAGTGAGTCCTTCTTATACGATAATTCTTCTTCCGGTAAATTCACAGTTGTGGTATTTGGTAATTACTACCCTCGATTCTATTTATCATAAGAAAAATTCACAGATACAGTATCTGCTCATGTTTTGTTTAAACCGTACCATAGCGCCACCACGCCGTGCAGCCACCACAACAATCAGTCTCTTCCCGTGTTTCCCTTTGAACACAAGTTAAATCCTTACGGTGTGTTTTTTGTGGACATTATTATCACGATGCACAGACACTGCTGGAGTTGAAACTTGGGCCTAGCCCAGTTGATATTCTGGACAGTGTTGAAGAATCGTGAGGCTATGAAAAAAGCTGGGGAGAATGCAATGCATCTGCAGAGCAAATTGCTAACAAAACACTGTGAGCCAATAATGGATAAGATGGAAAGGTTGCTCAAAATATGGAACAACGACCAGAATCGTCAAAATATGGATCTGTCTTTGAATTTAATCTGTCAGAAAGCATTGTCCATTATTGAAAGACTGAAGGTAGAAATGGGAGTGGAAGACTGAATTTAAAGCAAGCAAAGGGTGGTTTGATAAATTCAGGCGACATTCAGCTCTCCATAATATCGAGGTCACAGGTGATGCTGCTAATGCCGACAAAGAGGCTGCAGACAATTTCAAGCCAGAATCAGAAAAATGCATTGAAGAGAGGGTACAGCAAGAAACAAGTTATAAATTACAATGAAACAGGACTTTACTGGAAGACGATGACCAGTAAGACCTATATTGACAAGGAGAAAAAAGTGTGAAGGGGTTTAAAGCCTCTAAGGACCGCTTAACCCTGTTACTTGGAGGCAATGCAGAAGGGGATTTGAAGCTAAAGCCACTCCTCATATACCACTCAGAAAACCCAAGAGCACTCAAGGGGTTACTGAAACAATAACCTGTGGTATGGAAATCAAATCCGAAGGCATGGCTGACCACTTCAATTCACCAGGACTATTTTACATCATATCTGTCTCCAACTCTTAAGGAGTATGCATCAGCTAACAACATTGCCAACCGATTCTTACTGATAGTTGACAATGCTTCCAGCCACCCATGGGCTAGGTAGACTGGGAGGATAATATCGAGGTGATGTTCCTCCCCCTAAACACCACATATCTGATCCAACTGATGGATCAAACAGTCATCAAGACATTCAAAGCTTATTACCAGCGGCTAACAATGCAGCAACTGATAAAGGGCACAGATGGGCCTGGCAAGCCCACTATCAGAGAATGGTGGAAGTCTTATAACATTAAGCATGCCTTAGACAACATCAAGTCATCTTGGGACAAAGTGAAGAACTCTACCATGAACTTGGCGTGGAGTAAACTATGGCCAGAATGTGTGCATAACTTCCCAGGCTTTGCTGAAGACAACATCAGTGCAATCAAAGATGACATTGTAAATCTGTGCCATAAGGCTGGCTTCGATGAAGTTGATGATGATGATGTTCAAGATCTTTTGGAAAGCCATGGTAAACCTCTCACAAATGGTGAACTTTTAGAGCTAGACAAGGCATTACAGGAGGCAGAAAAAAAAGGGAAATGAGGAAGAAGATCCTGTGCGTGGTCTGGACATCAAAATTCTTAGAGAATGTCTCGGAAGTATCGAAAAAGCCACGGAAACCCTGAAGGAACATTACCCAAATCCTACCAGGAGTAGCAAAGTGGCTCATGACATGGTGAAAAGTGTCAAAATTTATCAAGAAATCTATGATGAAAAAAGAAGAAATGCCAAAGTCCTCCATTTTCTCATTCTTCAAGCCAGTCAGACCTACCGTCCCTGTCACACCTCCCGACCCTGCTACAGCTGGCCCTTCCACATCCATTGCCGACAGTTCTGCAGCTGGTCCTTCCTCCATATCTTCTTTCTCCAAACCAAACATGCCGACCCTGCTACAGCTGGCCCTTCCACATCTGCTTCCGACAGTGCAGACGACGGAGTGTTTGAGGGTTTTCAGCCTCCTGCCTCACCCTCATCTTCGTCTGCCCACTCAGCAAAAGATGAGTAAGGGCTGAGATCCCTACTGTCCCTTAGCCTCTGATAGAATACGTGGCGAGTGAAAGGTAAATAAAAACATTTTCTGTTTATTTCTTTTGTGCAGTACTTTACATTTTCTTATGTGACTATTTTCATGTCTGTAGGGGTGACTTTCGACGTGCTGGAACACATATCCTATTATTACATGTTATAATGGGTTCAGTATACGGTAATTTCAATTTGTGGTAAGGTTTTCAGGAACGCATATGTACCACATAACGAGGACTTACTGTATATCTATGTATGTATGTGTATATATATATATATATATATACAGACGCTCCTCTACTTACGTTCATAAGTTTTATGTTTTTTCAATTTTACGTTTGAACCGACTGTTAAAAAAAATTGTAAGAAAAAAAAAAAAAAATTGTGAATTTTTTAGTTTAGCGCGCTCTCCGTAGTACGAGACGTTCAAACTATACTTAAGCATGACGCTGCGTCCATTGTTTACATGGCACAAACGACAGACTGAACGTGCCTTGCCTCCTCCTCCATCATCTCACTTTCTATTGCTTGAATTTAATTTATTTGAAATTAATGTTATTATTTTACAATGTTATGTTTATAATTAATGATTTAGGGGTGTTTTATAAGATACGGTAATAGAATTTATGGATGTATAGTACAGTATGAACGGTCATACAATATTATTTTACAATGTTATGTTTATAATTAATGATTTAGGGGTGTTTTATAAGATATGGTAATAGAATTTATGGATGTATAGTACAGTATGAACGGTCATACATTACTGGAACGTAAAGTAACAACTTACGTTCATTTTCATGTTACGTTCGGCCGTTCGGAATGTAACTAAAACGTAAGTTGAGGAGCGTCTGTATATGTGTGTGTGTATATATATATATATGTGAATAAATTCGCTAGTGGACAGCGACATCAATCATACAATCTAAATAACCGTCGCGCAGAGGATTCGAACCACCGCCAGTAGACTCAAGAGAGTCCGTAAGCACCCGCCTTAGACCACTCAACCATAGACGATCTAAAAGTGTATGAACTCGTAATCTATCTGATTACCGCAGATGGGGAGGGTGCTAACTGCCCCCCATATAATCCCCCTTTTTACCATACACCTAATCGCACCAATGGGAATGGTAAGGACTAGATCGAATCCCCCTCACGCTTCTCGTCATCGTAACTATGTGAATAAATTCACTAGTGGACAGCGACATCTGCGGTAATCAGATAGATTACGAGTTCATACACTTTTAGATCGTCTATGGTTGAGTGGTCTAAGGCGGGTGCTTACGGACTCTCTTGAGTCTACTGGCGGTGGTTCGAATCCTCTGCGCGACGGTTATTTAGATTGTATGATTGATGTCGCTGTCCACTAGCGAATTTATTCACATAGTTACGATGACGAGAAGCGTGAGGGGGATTCGATCTAGTCCTTACCATTCCCATTGGTGCGATTAGGTGTATGGTAAAAAGGGGGATTATATGGGGGGCAGTTAGCACCCTCCCCATCTGCGGTAATCAGATAGATTACGAGTTCATACACTTTTAGATCGTCTATGGTTGAGTGGTCTAAGGCGGGTGCTTACGGACTCTCTTGAGTCTACTGGCGGTGGTTCGAATCCTCTGCGCGACGGTTATTTAGATTGTATGATTGATGTCGCTGTCCACTAGCGAATTTATTCACATAGTTACGATGACGAGAAGCGTGAGGGGGATTCGATCTAGTCCTTACCATTCCCATTGGTGCGATTAGGTGTATGGTAAAAAGGGGGATTATATGGGGGGCAGTTAGCACCCTCCCCATCTGCGGTAATCAGATAGATTACGAGTTCATACACTTTTAGATCGTCTATGGTTGAGTGGTCTAAGGCGGGTGCTTACGGACTCTCTTGAGTCTACTGGCGGTGGTTCGAATCCTCTGCGCGACGGTTATTTAGATTATATATATATATATATATATAAATACATATATATATATATATGTATATATGGGGAACTCCGTGCTCAAGGGGCATAACACCACCTACGTTTTCGAGCGAGTAACGGAATACAGTAGATGAAAGCACCCTCTGTCTAGCCTTGAAAGCAGAATACTGGAATTGGACCCTTACATCCCTTTAACTGACCGTATTTATTCGCATGCTTTGGTGAGCGACAGTCATGATGAGGTATGCAAACTCCATGCTCAAGGGGACTTGGCTGAAGCGGCCAGCCAATCACCACACCGGCTAGTGTCCTGCCTGCCTGCTCAGCCAATCGCAGCGCTGCTCCGAGTCTCTCGCCTCAGTATTTACATCACAAAAACCCCTATAAAACAAGAACCAATAAGAGTTTTAAGCTGAAATTTTCAGGGATTCTTAGTTTTAATAGACTTGTTGACTGTGCCAAAAATGAACAAAATCAGATGATAAACACATAAAATTACCCCTGGATTTTCTTTTTTATTGAAGGAAAAATTCTTTTGGAAAAAAATATTTACACCATGGAATTTGTCCTTGTAAGCTATTTTTTCATACAAAATACCTTTACATTTTTTGTTTTCTTCACTGTGTAACTGTTGTTAGACTTTAAACACGTTTTTCTCGAAATTTGGTTTTTGGCGCATATGCTCCTTGAGCACAAAGGTCCCCATATATATGTAGGAGAAATCATATAGACTCATAATTCTACATATGCAGACAACCACAGTCTGCATATTCAGAATCAAAAGTCTATGTGATTTGTCCTGCATGAACACATGTGCACACAAATGGGACAATGGAAAAACAAGGACATAAAAAGAAACTAAAAAAAGGATAACTATAGAAGATCTGAGGGAAGAAAAAAAAAAAAAAAAAAAAAATCTTCCCACACCTGGAATAATTTAGATAAAGAAACAGTGTGTGCAAACACTATTCAAGATTTTAAGAAAAAACTTGATGCTGAAAGACGGGTCACCAAGAGCATAGCTCCCTTCCTGTATAATACAACTAGGTAAATATACACATTCACACACACATATACAGGAGGAATTACATACACTCATGATTCTAAGTATGAGGAAAACCACAAAGGAAAATAATAAATTATGGATCACAGTTAGATATTTTCCTTTGTGGTTTTCTGCACACATACATTTAAATATATATATATTAGTATCCCTAGGCTACTTGTAGCCCAAATGTCCTAACCATAATTTGTGCAGCCCAAATGTCCTAGAACCATCCAACAGAATTCATACACAATCCCCCAGTAGTATGAGGAACAAAGCATAGCACAACTCAAGTAGCAAACAACTTAAACATGAAATTTCACCTATAATGCAATTAAAATCTTCAATTCTGTCCCAGAGGTTGGCACAAAAAATTCTACTTTCACACACACCATTATCAGTAAATTAGAACTAAAATATCAATGTTGTTATTGGATTTCAAATGGCATTCAATCCACAGAGCATTAAACTTGATCACACCATACTACATATGTATGTACCAAAGGCCACCTTCCCCTTACAAAGAAGGTGGCTGAACCAAGACATCCACCCTTTGCCTATCCTGCATCACAATATTTCTTCCTTGAGTGACTTATAAACCAATCCTGTGACTGCTGTCTGTTGCCTAGAGGCCATAGGCCTCCTGCAAGAAATCTGGGGCAATGGACTGAATTTTATGCTTTGTAAATTTTCAAGGTGTTTGGTTTGGTGGTTAGGTCAGGATAGTTTCTCATATTGAGGAAATTTTCTTTTATGCAACAGAAATAATCACATGTAGGATTTTCTGGCATACATCACACAGGCTGAATGTGTTGCTGTGGTGGTGATGCTCAATTTTCAAACATTTAGAAATTAATAAAAAAAAAAAATAATAATAAATAGCAATCCACAACAGAAAAAATATGAAATATATATATACAAAATAAAACTTAGATATTGTGAGATCCTACAATATAGCTTGCTTAGCTAATGCACAAATCTGGCACTAACATTGCCGTTCTCACTAAAACACAGAAAGCAACTTAACTGCCAACTATTCTATACTAATCTTCACTACCAGCAAACAATGTAAATATGTGCGTGGCATGTTCATGAAGTGATTATGAATTAAACTATTCATATATGGAAGATATTAACACTGGAAATACAATAAATGAAAAACTGTGATAATATGCCCAATGATGATGACAAAGTATACTTTACTCTTCAGGCTTTTTCAGTGGAAACACAATGGGCAAATACTTCCTATACAACTCAACATCCTCCTTCATAAACAAACAAAATATAATGCGATCAAAATTGTCCTTCTCCCTGACCAGCACTTGCCTCACAGTTTCAAGTGCTATTTCAGTAGCTGAAGCTGATGGGTAACCATATACACCTGTTGATATACAAGGAAATGCAATTGTGCGTAAATTGGTCTCCTTGGCCAATATCAAACTCTGTCTATAGCAAGCTGACAAGAAAGCTGGAATCTCCCCAATTGGTCCAACTGTATGAATCACGTATCGGGCTGGCAATTTGTAACCACCAGTGATCTTTGCTTCCCCAGTCTTGCAGCCAAATAATGTTTTGCACTCTTCTAACAGCATTTTTCCAGCACCTCTGTGAATGGCTCCATCCACACCACCCCCTCCTAGGAGAGATCGGTTTGCTGCATTTACAATTGCATCTATCTCCAATAGCGTAATATCACCATACCATATTGAAATCTTTTTGTTGATTTCATCACACACATCGAAAGTTTGATCCTTGAAAATCGCCTTGATGTCTTCGCTGTCAAGAGCAATTTTGTCAAACTCTTCCCTTTTCTGTTTGTAAAGCTCTGGCCAGGTAGGAATTTCATTTACATGCATCTCACGACCACGACAGCGGTAAAATTTCCTCTTCTCTTCAATAGGCATTTTCAAGTATTTTTTCTTCTCGCTGTCAAACGGTTTGGCCCTTACAAATGCCATTGTCTGACACTGATTAATAAGCTCCGTGCTTCGTGGCGAACTCCCAATTACACTGCTGCGTCTCTTCGCCTTCCTAGCACAATCAAAGACTATATAGGAAAGACGGGAAAGCTCACGGAGAGCCGCATCGTCCACATACATTTTACTGTGCGGCTCTCTCAATAGATGGCGTGTACGCCAATCACCAGTTTTAACTGCATCGTCTGTTTGTTTACAATTAAGCGGGACATTCAATCATAGAGTGTGGGCGGAACTATCACCCATGTGTGGTGTGCAAAAAGAAAAAAATGCCATTCCCCATCTAATACTTCAAGTTTTTCCTAAAGATAGAGAAAGGTAAGAGATTCAACATGCACAATACATGGAAACTTTAACAGAAAATGGAGGAATAAAATAGAACATAGTTAAAATCTTCTTTATCTTTATGTCAGACTCAGTGCAGTGTCACTAAGCTTGGAAATGAAAATTATAGATGAATACCTTACAAATATCTAGAAATATGAATTGATCATGTCAAATTCATACCATATCTTTATGGCAGTCCCAGGCAGGTACAGCAACTTTGATATAGTTATGTTATGTTCTTAGCTTATGTGGTAAAGTTATAAACTTTTACCTTAATTTTGAATAAATGGCCAAATACACAGCAAAAAAAAGTTGAATCGCATGTATGTTTCTTCTTTTTTTTGTAGGTTGTGACTGCTTCTTAAAGTTCTTTGGTAGTTTTAAAATTTAACGGTTTTTGTTTAATGATTTCTCTGTGTTATGCTTGTTCTTTTACGGTCTCAATAAACGTCGACCAACGCCGACCAAACCCAAATAAGGACGGCTTTTGCTCAAATGCATAATTTTATATAGAAATTAGCATGTGGTTGCATTATTTGACCAATTTTCTTTTTAAATGTGTGATTATCATGTAATTTCATCAAAGAGAAGTTACGTTTTTATTGTCTGCAAAATTACCTAAGTCGACCAACGCCGACCAAACCCAAACAATGACGGCTTTTGCTCAAATGCATAATTTTATATAAAAATTAGCATATGGTTACACTAGTTGACCTATTTTCTTTAAAATGTGTGATTTTCATGCAATTTGATCAAAGAAAATTTACGCATTTATCCTCTGCAAAATTACCAACCACAGCTACGAATGCCGTCCGACTCACTAATAGCCGACCAACGCCGAACAAGGACGGTTTATACTTAAATGCACCATTTTGTATAAAAAACTAGCATATGGTTGCATTATTTGACTTATTTTCTTTAAAATGTTTGATTTCCATGTCATTTGATCAAAGACATAACGTTTTTATCCTCTGCAAAATTACCAACCGCAGCTATGAATGCCGTCCGACTCACTCATAGGCGACCAAATCTCAAACAAGGACGGTTTTTGCTCAAATGCATAATTTCATATAAAAAAAACTAGCATATTGTTGCATTATTTTACCTATTTACTCTAAAATGTGTGATTTCCATGTAATTTGATCAAAGAAGTTATGTTTTTATCCTCTGCAAAATTATTTTATGTATGATTGCAAATCTTGTTTGTTTGATTTTGTGACTTATTTCTTGCATGTTCATCCTTTTATTTTTGTCTATGTTTTTTACAATACAGTACCTGTCTTGCTACATATGTATATATTTTTGTTTGTTTGCTTTTGGGGTTTTCCTTTGTTCTGTTAAAATTTTTTGCTTTATTTTTGCTTAATATGCATGTTATGTCTGCTTCTTTGTTTAATTTTGTTTCATATTATTGTTTTTGATTACTGATTTTCCAATGTTTTGTTTGGTATTTAATATCTGATTGCATGTTTTGGTTGCCTGATGTATGGTTCATTTTTGAAGTTGAATAATGTTATTTCTTTTAGATTGTTTGTTATATGTTCTTTACAAGACAGTATTGCTTTGTTGCAAATAAAAGAATCTCATGTATACCAAACTTTTACTATCCTTGTTTGTATAATTTGTGTACAGATACTTGAATAAGTATACAAAGTTCAAACATAAGCACAAGCACAAACAAAAAAAAACATGATATTACAGAAATAATAAGATAAATATAACTAAAATAACCTTTTAAATTTTAACTGTTTACTCAATTTCAAATATTTAGTGATGAATGATGCATTGTGCTGAAGTATTTTACCAACTTTTGATTTTATAAATGTGATCATGTGTGTAAAGCATATATTAAATAGTCTTGTTTGCATGCAAAAGTCATAAAATTACTACTCATTATTTTATAAAGAGAAAGTAAAACTTTTTCGAGATGTTGATTATTTTAGCGAAAGGATCAGTTTTAAAATTTCCATAAACATTATATATAATACAAGTTAAGTATGATTTGAAGGCCGCGCTACGCCACTTCCGATTTATAGTTTGCGGCTCTGTCGATAGATGGCGCGCATTCACGCTGGATGGATGACGTTTTCTTATTAGTAAAAGATAGAAGCTTTCCCATCTTTCCTATATAGTCTTTGAGCACAATAGTACGCAAGATACCATCGTTGTACTTTTATATGCATCATTTTTCGGAAGGCTCATCGTACGGACGTACTGATAACTTTCCTCACATGATGATGACGAAAATATATACGTCACTAAACGAAACAAGGGAAAAAATGCATTGCACGGTTCTACACGCATATAATGATTTCTTATGCTATCAGTATTGCAACTATAGTAAAAATTTAATTGATAAGGGTTGATTGGATCGACAACAATTCTGAAAGGGACCCACCAGTTATTTAGTTTTGTTGAAAATTTCAGTTCCATGCCAACCACCTACTTCATTTACTCATCATTTTAAACGTAAATAGGCATAAGTGCACAGAAAATAACAATATTATCAAAACTCATTTTGGTGAAGTAGAATACTTTTCTTCATACAATTTGGAATAATGTCAATGTGATCCCACGTTACAAATATGCTATAAAACCATAAAAATCAATAAGGTATTTAATATACTTATTCTAAAACCCAGTTATCAAACACAACCCTGTTCATTATCAAAGTATAAACAAAATATTTTTAATTCACTTGTCACAATTTTTTAAATTGTGACACCCGGCACGCTGTCTCCCCTTCCCATTTTTCTCGTCTGATTTACCACCGTTTCGGGCCTTCATTCCCCATACTCGGGGGAATTTCCAGAGTCCTTAAGACTTCTAGTAGCTACATCCTGTCCTTTCTCCTCCTCGTTATCCTCTTCATCTGTCATGTCATTTTTGACAATCAATTTCAGTGCCTTAACGAAGGGAGAGACTTCTAATTATCTAGAAACACCCCCCCCCTTTTTTGATTTGTGTTCTCAGAGCCAGGCTCAACGGTTTTCGCGCCCACACAAAGCGCCAAACACACCCCCTCCCCCCCCCCCTGCGCGCTGCCACATATTTGTTTTAAGCTAGGCAATTAGGATTGTGTCTAACCCGCTCGTGAACAGTGTCTACCTCAAGGAACAATTGCAACTGTGTCACCTCCCACATGAACATTATTCGTAGTACCCTTCACAACTAGGGACGGAGACATAGAACTATTGGCAACGTCGGAAGCCGGCTAGCGAGCATCACGACCTGACATGCCGTGAGACAGAGGTCAGTCTAGCGTGGGTTCTCAGAGAACATGAAGTAACTCCTACGCGGTCTCGGAAGATTCAGGTGCATTGGTCTCGCACAGTGGCTGCGATGATTCACTTCGTTAATACGAACTAGTTAAACGCCATCCAAAATTCAAGACCGATTGACCCCTAGTGTCAGGTGAACACGCGTAACTAAAATATAAGTGTCAAGGAACTCAGTGCTACGGCGTTCCGTGTTACCTGTGATCAGGATCTCATCGCTATCGTGTAGATTACTAGGATCATCGCATCAAGGTCGCGAGGTGCAGATACATCCCCTTTCGGGACATCCAGACCGGAAGGACGTTAGCAGAATTGCGGAGAGACGCCTACCCAGCCGTCTTCAGTGCCTGCTCGGAGATACCAACTGTGACCAGGCAGTTCCCGCCCAACGCTACAAAGGCCTCATCCGAGGTGCGAAGCCGTGCTCGTCTGAACCCACTCCCACCACCAACAGTAGATGCTAAGTTTAATTTATTTGATGTTACTGTAAGATGTTTAGTTGAAGCGCAGGGAGACAGAGTACGATAGGAACCATTAATTAACTTTTAGACCAACCTTTATAGACTATACTAACCATATTTGATATTTGAACAAGTTATCAATTAAAGTCACATTAGGAATTCTGGGTTTCATTACCCAAAGACGGTCATCTTTATGAGTTGTCCCCACACCCCTCTTTGATTTACGTACATACACGCTTGCTGTGAGGAAGCACGCGTCCGTGTGGTAATGCGAATCTCCTGGACTTCGGCTTCCCCACTGAGATTATCCTCCTCCTCCATTCTTCACTCCCTTGAGGTACGTATTTCCCCACGCCCCCTCAACCACCTCCTCCTCCTCCTTCCACTGTCCAGGAAATTTGTAATATCACTTGCTGAAAACTAACACCAAAGAGGGCAACAGAAGAGAGGCGCGCCCAGTGTATATATACTGCCCGAGTTATTATTATTATATTTTTTTTAATCGCCTACATTTCACCAGTGCTCATGTATGTAGGATAATATCGTGTCTACGACGGGAGATTTATGTGGTACTTATGTTGAAGAAATGAGTATCTTTTAGGAATGTGCCCGTTAGGGTTGTTGTGGTTAGGTGCGGACAAGCCAGGGAAATGAGACTCATAATAACACTAACACTAAGATTTAATGGTTACTAGGCTCGGAGGTCACGGACGAGGGCTCGCAGAGGGAAATTCCTGAGTAAGAGCGTTGTTGTGATATGGTTCGGACAAGCCAGGGAAAGGAAACTCACGGTAACTCTATGCTCTCGGTTTTTATTTAACTCGCAAAGGGATGAGCATGAGGGCAGAGAAGAACTTGAAGCTTGGAGATGACTGCTGCTTAGAGAGGAGTACTGCTTGTGGAGGAGAGCTGCTTGTAGAGAAGAGCTGCTTGAAGAGAAGAGCTGCTTGAAGATGTCGTGTCCTAGAGTGAACTGATTCCGATTTGCTAGGTAAGACCACACGCTTGCGCGGGGGTCGGTTTTTGTGGGAGGGGAAGAAGGTCTGTAAGAAAATGATAAGATAGTGTATAAAAGAGGGTTTTTGCCATTGGGCGATTAGGGATATTTATTACGCGGCGTCGTGGCTTTGGAGGTATGGGCAGGAGACTTGAGGTTGGAGACTGCGAATGATGTGTAACCGTTAGGTTACATGGAATATCTATTCCTCTTATCCTTGTTACCTTGTAGTAGTTTTAGTTCGGAACAACGGCAGGACAAATGAAAATCAACACAAAATATCCAACTTTTGTTAATTAGCCACAAGGTGCATCACTAGAAGTGTCACATGAGAAATATAGGTGAAGCTCGGACTAAGGCCACAGCTTAGTGGAGCTTATGGTTGTAGCTGGACGTGGAGCCTAACGTCAGCGAGGCGGTAGCAGATGATGACGGCGAGGCTCGATGGGACAGCTAGAAGACTGGACGAGATGTAGTTTGTGCGCTGGTTGGTACTGTTGTGCCCATCTCGGCGAAACGCCGACCTTTTAAAGGAGGCTGGCGGGAACGTGAGGAGCTTTCCAAGTTCCTGATTGGCTGACCGCTGTCTGGCAGGAACACCCTTGCGAACTACGCTTGCCAACTACAGGAACTTGGAAAGACTAGCTCCGAAGATTTCTTTGATTAGTGTGTGACGGGTCGTAGGATGCATCACGTCGCTACACCACTCCCCCCGCTCTTCATAAGCGGGCGTCGAGGAGGATAGGGAGCGACGCGCGCGACGTATTTGAACCTGTCTGGCCTTCGGATCAATCGCCCCGAACGTCAGGGGGCATGTCTGGCGAGGAGGGCCTTGATGGAGGGGGGCTCGAGTGCAGGGTGGTGTTGTCGAGGTCGGAGGCCTGGCGATGGGAGGTCGGTTGAGTATGGAGCTGTGGAGATATAAGGTTGGGTGAGAATTGTTGCATTGCATGGTAGAACGGGGGCGTGGGGTGGGGAGGATTTTGGTGGGTGCCGGGAAAAGTTGTAGAAGGGTGTGGTTGTGGGATAGGACCATGTTGCAAGAGGTATTGTAGTGGCCCTGGAGTTTTGGTAGGGGGAGTGGTGGGGAGGTGGGCCGGCTTGAGCCTGTCGACGGAGACGCGATCCGGTTTGGCATCTCGGTTGATCACGAAGTGTTTTGTTGATCTGGTGAGGACTCGGAAGGGGCCATCGTATGGGCGTTGAAGAGGAGTTCGTTTGGAGTCTCGCCTGAGGAAGACGTAGTCACTTGTAGACAGGGCCGGGGGAAGGTGCTTCGGTTGAGGTTGTGGTGGGCGAGGGGGGGTTGGACGGGTGTTGGCGAATGTCTGATAAGTTGGAGGAGGGCGTGACGGTCAGGATCGCCGACGGCAGGCGTGGCAATTTCCCCAGGGAGGCGAAGGTTCTCAGCGTAAAGTAGCTGAGATGGGGGAAATGTCGTTGTCGACCTTTGGTGTGATGCGGATCGCGAGAAGCACCAGGGGAAGGGCGTCGACCCAGTCGCATGAGGGTTGTGCCTTAAGCGACTCCTTCAGTTGGCGGTGGAACCGTTCCACGAGTCCATTGGCTTGGGGGTGGTAAGCAGTAGTCCGATTGCGTTTGGTGCCAAGGAACCTGAGGAGGCTGGACCATAGGTCAAATTCGAACTGAGGGCCCCTATCGGTGACAATGATGTGAGGTGCGCCGAATCTGGATACCCAACCGGAGAGGAAAGCTCGGCGGATATATCCGGAAGGGGGGTCGCTTCTGGCCACCTGGTATACCTGTCGATACACGTAAGGAGGTAACGCATGCCACGAGAAAGCGGAAGGGGGCACACAATGTCCACATGGACTGACTGGAAACGTGCCGTGGGTGTAGGAAAACGCTGGAGTGGTGCGTGGACGTGGCGCGTAACCTTGGCCGTCTGGCAGGGGAAGCAGGTCCGGGTCCATTGTCTGACATCCTTGTTGATGCCTGGCCAGACGACTCGATCCGTGATGAGGCGTTGTGTCGCGGGGATGCCCGGATGACTGTGGTCATGGAAGGAGGAGAAGACGTCCTTACGGTGGCAGGCGGGGATGTACGGGCGGGGTTTGCCTGTGGAGACGTCACACCACAATGGTACGGGGTTGTTAGGAAGCTGTCTTTGCTGTAAGGATGAGGTGTCGTGCATACGTAGGAGGCGGAGTTCACTGTCGTTATTCTGAGATGCGGAGATGCGTGAGTAGTCTATGTTGTGGTCAGGGAGGATGCTGGAAGTGATTCTAGACAAGGCGTCGGCCACTTGGTTATCCTCTCCCTTGATATACTCAATTCGAGTATCAAATTGGGAGAGGAATGACAGCTGCTGGGAGACTCTTGGGGAGTGACGGTCGGAGACCCTGTCTAGGGCATGGGCGAGTGGCTTGTGTTCTGTAAGGATGACGAAAGGCCGGCCTTCAAGGAAGTAAAGGAAGTGCTTGACGGCCGAGACTATGGCTAGCAGTTCCCTGTCAAAGGCGCTGTAGCGAATTTGAGGAGGGTCCAGACGTTTGGAGAAAAAGGCGATAGGCTGGAGCTGGCCGTTGATCTTCTGTTGGAGGACGGCGCCAATTGCTGAGGAGGAGGCATCGGTGGTAAGGAATGTGGGGGCGTAAGCTACCGGGTAGGACAAGCGGGCGGCCTCAGCGATTGCCGCCTTGACTTGCCCGAATGCTTGGGTCGCTTCGGAAGACCACTTCACAGGTTTGACCGACCGCTTGGAATGGTTCTTGGTGAGGTCGTTGAAGGGAGCGAGTTTTGAAGCTGCGTCGGGGACGAATCTATGGTAATAATTGACGATTCCTAGGAATCGTCGGAGGATTTTGATGGATGTTGGCTGCGGGAAGTCTTTTATGGTGTCGATTTTTTGAGGGAGAGGATACAGGCCTGCCGTTGAGATACGGTGTCCGAGGAAGTCGAGAGATGAAACTCCGAGGAGACACTTGGACGGGTGTACCCGGAGGCCATAATCTTGGAGGAGGCGGAGGTGTTGGCGGTGCTGGTCGTGAGTATCGGAGGCTACGAGGATGTCGTTGATGTAAACGGTGATGAAGTCGAAGTTTCTCAGGGCATGGTCTATGAACCTCTGGAACGTCTGGGCGGCATTCCGGAGGCCAAAGGCCATCATCTTCCATTCGAAGAGGCCGAACGGAGTGGCTATGGCTGTCTTCTGGACGTCTTCCGGCGCTACAGGGATTTGATGAAACGCCCTGACCAGGTCGATCTTAGAGAAGACCTGTTTCCCGTGAAGCTTGAAGTGGAAGTCCTGAGCGTGAGGGATGGGGTAGCGGACGGGCTTCGTGATGCGGTTAAGTTGACGGTAGTCACCGCAAGCCCGCCATTGGTTGGGCGGTGGGGGTGGCTTGGGAACCATGTGGAGTGGTGATGCCCAAGCACTCTCCGATGGTTGGATGATGTCCTGGTCTAGGAGTTCTTGGAACTCCTGTTTGGCAGCGGCCATCTTTTCTGGGGAAAGTCGTCGAGGCTTGCTGTATACTGGCGGTCCAGATGTCTGGATGTGGTGCATGATGTTGTGAGGGGTGGTGGTGGTGTTGGTTTTGTCTGGCGATGTTAGCTGGGGAAACTCCTGCAGGATGCGTGCATAATCGCCATCGGGCTGGAGTGACGATATCTGGTGGGAAGTTGCGTTAGTGGTGGCTCCTGGTATGCTTGTGCCGTGGTACAAGCCTCCGGGGTCACCACTTTGTAGTAGTTTTAGTTCGGAACAACGGCAGGACAAATGAAAATCAACACAAAATATCTAATATCTTTCTTTGGTTAATTAGCCACAAGGTGCGACACTAGAAGTGTCACATGAGAAATAAAGGTGAAGCTCGGACTAAGGCCACAGCTTAGTGGAGCTTATTTTTGTAGGTGGATGTGGAGCCTAACGTCAGCGAGGCGGTAGCAGATGATGACGGCGAGGCTCGATGGGACGGCTAGAAGACTGGACGAGGAGATGTAGTTTGTGCGCTGGTTGGTACTGTTCTGCCCATCTCGGTGAAACGCCGACCTTTTAAAGGAGGCTGGCGAGAACGTGAGGAGCTTTCCAAGTTCCTGATTGGCTGACCGCTGGCTGGCAGGAACACCCTTGCGAACTACGCTTGCCAACTACGGGAACTTGGAAAGGATAGTTCCGAAGATTTCTTTGATCAGTGTGTGACGGGTCGTAGGATGCATCACGTCACTACACTCTCACTAGTCACTCTTCTACAATGCAACTTTTAAATTTGATACTGTTCTACATCTGCACTTTATAAAGTGTATTGGTAAATGGTTGTTATTTTGCAATCGGATACACATATATAAAATACAATAAATGAAATTGCGAGGATGACACAAAAAATAATTTGAAACTTATTTCCATCGTGGTCCTCTTAAAAACAAAGATTCCAGATACATTTGATTATTGACATTACTCATTACGCAGAGGGAAAAACAAAAAACAGCTAATGTATATAGTTAAGATCAGAACATGTTGATCATCATAAGTTCCTACAAATAATAATCTGAAATAACTCATTATTAAAGGAAAGAAAAAACTAACATATGGCACCTGAAGTATTAAACAGATAAAATATAATAGTAATATTTATTACAATAATGATGATGATGATAATAATAATGATAATGATAAAATACGTACCATCACGCCATCCTGACCCTTCAAAACGAAACGACTTAGTTCACGGCCGAGGGTTCGAATCCTAGTAGTTTTTTTTTTTTTTTCCAAATGTCATAGTGACACAAACGCTTGTCGAAAGACTAGCCTGCATAAAGGATTTGATGAAATAATAATAATAATAATAATGTGGATAGGAGGTAAGGGAACACGGGCTGAGGGAAATACTTTTATTCCTGACTAGTTTCGCCTGAGTGGCTTCTTCAGAGGAACATAGTTTGAAGTCAAGTTGGTCAATATATATGGCAAAAGAAGGAACGTGGCAAAGTGTCAGGTTGGTTCCCCACTCGACCTCATCTGTCGGTGTGGCGGACTGTCACAGCGGGTGGACCAAGTAGTGATGATAGGGTTGATAGTGATGATGATGATGATGATGATTGATAATAATAATTAATGATATTAATAATTAATAATTAATATATGATACATAATAATAACGATACGTGAGTAATACTAATATGGACAAATTTACATATGAAAAATCTAGTGCAAACAACAACTATGATGCCTGCTTACATGCACGCACATGCGCGCGCGCGCACACACACACACACACACACACACACACACACACACACACACACACAATACATGAATTTAAAAATAGTTTAGATAAAATGAGATATGAAGACGGGACCTCACGAGCATAACTCCCCTTCCCGTAAAATACAACTAGGTAAATACACACACACACACACACAATAAATGTGGTTAGAACTCTGGCCTGCCACTACGGAGGTCCGGGTTCGACTCTCGCCCGGGGCTGAAATAATATCAGTATCGCAGCGCTGAGGGGTGTTACTCCAACTCTCGTGGGCGGGGAGTTGGGGGTGTGTGTGTGTGCAAGGTCATAGCATTACCCATAGATCGGACCTACGAGCTCTGAGCTCTCTTCCAGGAGGGAAATAGCTGTCGATCACGAGTCCAACACGTGATCCAAAGACCAAGTGAATACACACACACTTTCGTCGGATGGACGGTGAAGATTGGAGTTCCGAAGAAAAAGCGAAATCTACGTGGATCTCAACGTCAAGAAAGTACCTTATTGTATTTATAGGGAAGGGGAAAGCTCGTGGTGTAGTGGGAAGGTGATAAAAAAGGAGAAGGGGAGGGATTACTGAGGGAAATGGAAGGAAATGAGGAAGGGGAGGACTTGGTCCAGGAGGCCAGGCGTCTTGTAAACAAACGAAGGACCGAGGATGGTTTTGGAGACGAAGGGACTAACAAAAATGTAAAGATTAGAAATATAGATAAGAGCAGCACAATGGAAGGTGAAGATATTAATTTCCAGGGATTTAATGAGGGGGGGGGATACCAACCTCCCCCGATTAGCAAGACTAGAGGAAAAACTTGAAAAAATGACCGAACATTGGGAAAGTAGGTTCGGTAACATAACAAAGATTGCCAAGAGAGGTGAAAAATTGGAAGAACTAGAGAAGGTGAACAAAAACTTAACTAAAGAAATAGAAGAATTAAAAAGACAGTCAAAAGAAGTAAAAGAGGAGAATGGTGAATTAAAGAGGAATAATAAAGACAATAAAGAGGCCATAGCAAAGGAAGCACAGGGGTGGAAAAAATCCAAGAAAACAGTAAAGTTGCATTTACTTACATAAAACAGCAAATGAAAGAACAAACTGAAGACTCAGTTATTAAAGTGATGAGACAGAAGGAGAATATAGTAAGAGACTTAGCAGATAAAAAGAAATGTATAATTGTATTAGGAATGGAAGAGAAATATAACCTAATTAGAACCACAGGAATCAATGAGGAAAAAGAAAAAGTAAGCAGTTTACTAGAATTAGTTCAGGAAGATGGACCTGAAATCATGAAACAAATTGAAGAGATGTATAGATTAGGAAAGTATAGTACAGACCAATTAAGATTAAATTCAGGTCACAAACGACGGCAGAGAATATCATAGCAAAAACATGGAAACTAGCAGCAAGTGAACAATATAAAAAGGTATGGATAAAAAGAGAAATGAATAAAGAGGAAAGAGAGGAGGAAAAATGAAAACACAAGAAGCTAAGGGAAAAAACGAGAACAGAACAGAGTCAGAAAAAGCGAAGTTCTATTGGAGAGTAGTGAATATGAAAGTAAGGAAATACGACATACTAGAGAAAAACAAAAGGGAAACAGAATACAATGGAAGTGGCAGAAAACTAAAAGTGTCTCACACAAATATAGATGGATTAATAAAAGGATTGAATGAGCTGAATGATTATCTGAAGGAAAAAGAATCGGACATAATGGGAATTGTAGTAACGAAATTAAAAGGTCCACTACCACCCAACAGTGTAGGACATGATGCATATAATTATTGGATTAGAAACAGAGAGAAAAAACAAGGGGGTGGAGTTATGTTCCTGACTAAGAAGGATATAAACGTGAGGTGTGTCACATATGGAAAGAATACAGTAGAAATGATTATGATCGAAGTGAAAGACAGACATAAGAAGAGCAGAAAGATTGTGATAAATTATGTGCCTCTAAAAAACAGCCTCATGGGAAGAGAGTGAACATAAAAGTATGTTAGAAGACACAAGGATAACATTAAATAAGATAATGGAAGATGGAGGAAGAATAGTTATGATGGACTACTTTAATTGCAAAGAAGTCTGCTGGGAAGAGAGACGGCTCATGGGGAAATGTTCTACTCGAGATGATTATTGACCACACAATGACAGTGGATACAGGAGAACACTAGGTATAGAAATGAAGAAGAACCATCGAGACTAGACCTAATAATCACATCTGAACCTAGAATAGTGGAAAAGATTGAATATAAAACACCAATAAGTAAAAGTGACCACATATTGATTGAACTGGAACTAAATGAGGAAAAATACATGAAAAGAAATGAACAATATAGAAAACTGGGAAGGAATATACAAAGAAGAAACAACAGTGGAAGAGAAATGGAATATTTTGACAAAAAATTATAAAAAAAAAAGGAGTGGAAAAGTATGTCCCAAGACAAAAACAAGAAAAAGAATATGTAAAGTGCTGGTACAACAAAAGTTGTAGGGAGTTAAAAGACAAAAGAGACAAAGCTTGAACCAAAATGAAGAAAGACAAAAGACCTGAAAAATGGAAAATATATACTTGTTATAGAAATGAATATGTACAAGCGTGCAGAGAGGAAAAGAGAAAATATGAAAAAGATGTCATAGAAAAATGTAAAGATCAACCAAAACTATTCTACAGATTTGTAAACAAACTGAAAAACAAACAAGACTTGGAGAAATTAAGACAAGAAGGAGTTGAATACACAGAGGAAATAGAAATGGCGGAAATTATGAACAAACATCTTAAATCAGTGTTTACAAGGGAGAACATACAACCTGAAGAGATCGAATGGAAAGAGAAAGCCCCCCCCTATGAAAGAAATAGAAGTAACAAAGAATGAAATAATGAAACAATTGAGTAATCTTGATGTTAGAAAATTGCATGGACCAGATGAAATAGCAAACTGGATACTGAAAGAATGCAGGAATGAACTGGCAGACAAAATACATAGCATAATAAACAGTTCCTTGAAAGAAGGAAAAGTTCCAGAAGATTGGAAAAAAAACACAATATAGTACCTATATATAAAGGGGGAAATAAAGAAGACCCTACCAACTATAGACCAGTCTCTCTAACAAGTACAATAGCAAAAGTTTGTGAAAGAATTGTCAAAAGTAGATGGGTAAAATATTTAGAAAAAGAAAACAAACAACGTGCTAAATCCAAGGCAATTTGGATTCAGACAAGGACGATCATGCGTCACCAAATTAATATGTTTCTATTCAAGGCTAATAGATATAATACAAGAAAGAGATGGATGGGCTGAATGTGCATTTCTAGACCTAATAAAGCTTTTGACAAAGTACCACATAAGAAGTTGCTTAAGAAATTAGAAACCGAAGGAGGAATACAAGGCAAACTGCTTAAATGGGTGGAAGACTTTTTGTAAGAAAGAAAAAAGAGAGTAATTATAAGAGACAAACACTCAAATTGGGATGAAGTAATAAGCGGTGTTCCACAAGGAACAGTTCTGGCCCCAATAATGTTTGCTATATATATTAATGATATGGATGAAGAAATTGAAAGTTATATGAGCTTCTTTGCAGATGATGCAAAAAAAAAAAAGTGAACACGGAAGAAGATTGTGAGTCACTACAGAGTGATCTCAATAAAGTCTGGGAATGGAGTAAGTGGGAGATGGAGTTCAATACTAAAAAGTGTAGTATAATGGAATTTGGAAAAAACAAAAACAGAATAACAGGATTATATAAATTGGGAGAAGAAAGAATAAAAAAAAGTAGAAAATGAGAAGGACCTGGGAGTCATTGTTATGAATAATATGTCACCTGAGAAACAAATAAATAAGATTTTTTGGAGAAACTTATGATCTAATAAGAACAATCAAAGTGGCATTTACATACCTGGATGAAGAAATTGTGAAGAAAATACTAATCACTCTGATAAGACCAAGATTGGAATATGCAGCAACGATGTGGTCACCAAGTACAAAAAATGTATAAAAAAAAAAAAAGAATTGAAAGAATAGAAAGAGCAATTACAAAATTGGCACCAACACTCTCAAAACTATCATACGAAGAGAGACTAGCAAAACTTGAGCTACAGACATTAGAGCAAAGAAGAGAGAGAGGAGATTTGATAGCTATTTACAGAATCATGAAAGGCATAGAAATTATTGATAAAGAGGATCTAATAAAATGGGATGATAGAAATCCAAGAGGACACGGAAAGAAAATAAAGAAAGACAGCTATAGAAGAGATCTGAAAAAGAACAGCGTTCCTCACAGAGTAATAGACAATTGGAACAAGTTAGATGAGAAAGTAGTGTGTGCAAAAACAATACATGAATTTAAAAATAGTTTAGATAAAATGAGATATGAAGACGGGATCTCACGAGCGTAGCTCCACTTCCCGTAAAATACTAGGTAAATACACACACACACACACACATACACACACACACACACACACACACACACACACACACACACACACACACACACACACACACACATACATATATATATATATAAAATATATATATATATACATATATATAGATATATATATAATATATATATATATATTATACCTTTTGGGCAAAGTCTTTCTCTTAAACAATTACTGTTGAATGCTAAAGCACATATGGCATCAATTATTTTTAGAGAACATTTATCTAATTTTCTAAGTATAATTTTCTCTTCATGGTTCAAACTCTGGAGGAAAGTACGAAAGTCGTCAGAGTGGTTTTCCATTTTATACCGACAGCTGTTTCAACCATTTTACATGGTCGTCTTCAGGGTAAAACTGAATACAAATGTGAAATACATTAGAATATAAAGGCCCGTGGGCCGTACAATCAACAGAGAAGAAATAAAAATGGTGGCATATGATTGGTGGGGATATGCGGGTGGCTTATGCCACGTCCTGTCGGGTTGTCACTTCCAGTGAGCAAATGTCTAGATGCACCCTCTCACCGGGACCTACGGGGAGCTAATGGCACGTCTTGTCGGCTTGGAACTTCCAGTGGGCAATTGTCACGGTGTGCGGGTCTGTTTTTTCTACTGGAAGGGAGGACATAATCAGAAGACTTCTGCATGTTCAATGTAGGCTGCTGCAAAGTAATACTAACCGTCTCGTCAATTATTAAGCGTCCGTAGTTAGAGTCTTTGTGAATTATTTCGGTGTCCCTGATGAGGTCTTCCAAGCGCGGCTTCTTGTCATGAGTGTCGATGTAATGCTGGTGAATTGCTCATATGCCACCATTTTTATTTCTTCTCTGTTGATTGTACGGCCCACGGGCCTTTATATTCTAATGTATTTCACATTTGTATTCAGTTTTACCCTGAAGACGACCATGTAAAATGGTTGAAACAGCAGTTGGTATAAAATGGAAAACCACTCTGACGATTTTCGTACTTTCCTCCAGAGTTTGAACAATGAAGAGAAAATGATACTTAGTAAGTTAGAGAAATGTTCTCTAAAAATCATTGATGCTACATGTGCTTTAGCATTCAACAGTAATATATATGCATATATATATATATATATATATATATATATATTATATATATATATATATGTATATATATATGTATATATATATTGTATATTTAGGGCGCAGATTCTCACTAATACACACTGAGTTAAACACGACAGCATTTTGGCACTGATTAATCTTCTTACTAAGATTTTCAATTTTTCTCACAGTAGGTCTCATTTCAGGAGGGTGGGCAAATACAAGCCTTCCATAGTCTTCCATATTTAATTTGACGTTTCGACTTCAGGGAGTCATCTTCAGAATAGTTACAAGAGATAAGTCACAATTTTCAAAGCTACATGATTCACAATTGACAATAATGTACAGACAACATGGGTTTAAATATAGGCCGCTTGGGAACGCTGGATGGGTCGTGACCCGCTGCGTAGTCGAGCACTTCGTCTTGGAGGGGGGAGGGGGAGAGGGGAGGGTGAGAGGAAGGAGGTGGGTGTTGCTGTTGTTGGGCTCCAAATCTAGTGGAAGAATTAAATAGCGGGATGGCAGAAATCATATTACATTGAATGTTAATAATTGGAGCTCTCTCCCTTATGTGGATGGCTTCAAGCATTTTTAGTTCCTTAATTTTGGCACAGTGCAACTATCCTGGTGTTATCCCCGATTGTCTCCCTATCGATTACAGCCTGGTGGTACTGGTGATGTTGTTTGATTGCTCCTTGTTGTAAATGTAGGGACAACCGTCTATTCAGTTGGCATGTCGTGAACCCAATGTATGAAGAATTACGGGTGCGCAGTCCCCAGTAGTACAACGGTTTTCATATATGACATTGGTTCTCGATAGTATGCCGCCATTGCCAGACAGATTGTTTTTCATAACAAGGGAACAGGTACGGGGGTTGTCATAGAATATAATTACTCTTAAGTTATCATAATCACCTATTGGCTTACAATTTCTATGTATGATGCCTTTCATGTGTGTCTCATCTTGGCGGTACGAGCTACAATATATATATATATATATATATATATATATATATATATATATATATATATATATGTGTGTGTGTGTGTGTGTGTGTGTGTGTGTGTGTGTGTGTGTGTGTGTGTGTGTATACATGACACACAGGAACCCACAGTCGGAGAAAGAATAAACTTCGAATAAAGAAGAATCCTATATTTCGGCTATCAACTGTGGCCCTCTTCAGGAAAGTACATAAGATAGAGAACAGAGGGGACTTATAAACTACAGTAAGAAGAGATGTGGACAGTTGACCTCATTCAGGCGCGGGGCAAACTGGGGTGGCGGAGGAGGGTAAATGAAGATGGGCTTCTAGAATACGTCCTAACGTTTCGGTCACTATGACCTTCTTCAGAGGACTCGCTATGTTACATTGTGATCACAAATTTTATACTTGCTGTGGGAGGAACTCGCCAAGCTTCGAGTGTCAGGTCTTTTCCAGGGCGTTGATTATTAGGAGACTAGCTGCTTTGGAAAGGCATATAAATCCTTCTCTATCGTTGTTGTTCATTTGGGTATCTATATGAGCAGCTTCCACCGTCTTTCTCATTTTCTTCTGTAGTCCCTTATGTAAGATCTCGACTTTGTCCCAATCAGGTAGGTTGCTGCACTGATCGAGGTGGCGAACAAGTGAGTTAGATGTCCTGTGTGCTCTTAAATCATTTTTATGTTCGCTTAGTCTTTTTTCAATCCCTCGACCTGATTCACCGATGTATGCTAGGGGACAGCCGTTACATGGGATGCGATAAATCACACTGAGGTTGTTATGATTATCATTGTGGTCTTTAAACATTTTTCCTATCTTATTAGAGGAAGCCTTAGCAATTTTTATCCCACCTTTTAATAAATACCTATCAATATCCTCGGTGATCTTAGAATTAGGTACAGTTATGAAATGTGGCGTGACATGATCTTTCGTTATTGTATGGACGATTGGTCCGGATGCCTGGACGTTTGGTCCGTTGGATCGGGCGTTTGATTTTTCGTGGATTTTCTTCGCTTTGTGTTTTGTTTTATTTATTAGGCCTCCTTGGTATCTCAAGTTTTTGAATGTGTCTTTAATGTATGTTAATTCGTCTTCAAGGAACTCTTTGCTACATATACGATAGGCTCTGAGGAAGAAACCTATCAGGACACCAGTTTTAACTCTTCTACTGTGGGCTGAGAAATAGTGATGATAGGGATGATTTTATTCACTATTTCTCAGCCCACAGTAGAAGAGTTAAAACTGGTAAGCCAATCCGTTGCACCCGCCAGGTTCGTCTCTTCAAACCTGGCGGGTGCAACGGATTGGCTTACCCTCAACGATCCCATGTCCTCAGACCACCTGCCCATATCTATCACCATTCATCTCTCCCCTACACTCCATCTCCCACCAGCGCAGGAAAAGTTCAACCTTTCCAGAGCAGACTGGAAAGCGTTCCAAGCCTTCCTGGTAAATTTTCAATGTCATCATGACCCCAACTCCACAATAGAGGACCTAAACGCCAGATTCACTGACACCGTGCTCGCAGCAGCAAACTACGCCATCCTCCAAGTAAGAACCGGAAATGGGAGACGGGGTCATCCATGGTGGACAGACGATTGTCAGAACGCCGTCCGAAACAAGAGAAGGGCCTACCAACGCTACCTGAGAGAGGGAACAGAGGAAGCCTTTACCGACATGAAGAGGACTAAAGCGGAATGCAAACGGACCATCGCCAGGGCAAAACTAAACTTCTGGAGGAACAGCGGGGACGACAAAGAAGACCTCACTGCAGCCTGGAAGAAGTTCAAGATTATGAAGATGCGCTACAACCCTCCAAGTAGAGACCTTACTGCCCCCGACGGAGAATTACTACGTACGCCGGAGCAGAAAGCTGAGGGATTCCTCCGCCATTTCGCTGACGCAAGCTCGACGGACAACCTCCCCGAGGATCAACGACGTGCTCGCCAAGAAGAAGAAGCCCGCATGGACCTCTCCCCCCCCACCAGGATCGGACGCAGACTTCACCCTTCAGGAACTGCGATGGGCGTTGAGGGCAACCAAGGCTACCAAAAAGTCCCCAGGTGCTGACAGGGTCACATACCCACTTCTGCAGCACTTTCCTGCCCTCATGCAAAAGACCCTCCTTTCCCTCTTTAACAAGTGCTGGAAGGAGGGAATAGTTCTTGAAGCTTGGAAACACGCCATTGTGGTGCCTATCCCCAAGGCAGGCAAACATAGTGGGAAGATCGTCAACCATAGACCAGTTGCCCTAACCTCCCATATTGGCAAGGTATACGAGAGATTGGTGCTAAATCGCCTAAAGGACTTCGTCGACTCCAGAGGGGCACTTCCAAAACACCAGGCTGGGTTCAGGAAAGGGAGGAGTGTCACAGACCACGTCGTACGGCTATCTGAGCATATCCGCAGGGCCCAGAGGCAAAAAAGGGTACTGCATACGTGCTTCCTCGACATCGCCAAGGCCTTTGACACCGTCTGGCACGCCAAGCTTTTGAGTAAGCTGAAATCACTCGGGGTCTCCCCAGCCATATACAAATTCGCCTGCTTCTTTCTCTCTGGCCGTTCCATCTCGGTAAGGAGAGAAGGGGCTCTCAGTACTAAGGCAGCCATCGACATGGGGGTCCCCCAAGGTTCAGTTGTAGCCCCCCTCCTTTTCACGTTGCTCATTGCAGATGTGGGGAAAGGGGTGAGAGGGGACACGATCGTCACTGCCTATGCTGACGACATAGCACTATGGAGGAAAACAAGGCACCGGCGACCAAAGAGGGACTCAACTCAGCTCAGAGCCGAACTTCGTCACTTCCAGAGCCAGATCGATCTGGTAGTAACCCAACTTACAAGCCTGGGTTTCTCGCTCTCGGCAGCCAAGACAACCTATATGCCTGTCCACCAGATAGGATTCAACAGTGGCACATACCCGGAATGGAACCACATCAAGATCTGTGGAACACCTGTAAGACCTGCGAAGTCCGTCCGGTACCTAGGGGTTACATTCCAGAGAGATGGCAGGTGGTCTCAACACATCCAGTAAGTTACACTCAATGCACGACGGGCCCTCAACCTTGTCAGAGCCATCCGGCACGAACCCTGGGGCCAACACCGCAAAACTCTTGTCCCCATCGTTCAGAGTCTAGTGCGGTCAAGGCTCCTCTTTGGGGCGGCAGTGCTGCATGACCTGTCAAGGGATGCAGTGCACAAGATGACCCAAATTGAGTGTCAAGCACTCCGAGTGGGACTTGGTCTCTCGCGGTCGGTCCCTCACGAGCAGGTGTACAGTGAAGCTGGCATCCTGCCACTATGGCGCCGTATCAAAAGGGACGCCTGCCGATACCTCTTCAGTGCAGCCAGAGTACCGAACTCGACTGACGAGGAACTTTCCGAGGGATGGGTCGCGGCCCCACCGACGGAACCCGTATGCGGTCTGCCTATCTCCGTCAAGGATATCTGCCTCCAAGCTGGACTACAACCTGGTGATCGCCGCTTAGTGGCCCAAAATCAGCAAGACCCCTTTCCTCCCTGGACCTATTCACCACCTGAAGTAAGGACCGAAGTCTATGGACTAGGCCGCCAGGTAAGCCACCATCTGTTGCTCGAAAGTACCAAGAAATTCCTAGCAGAACATTATGCTGGGGATTTTCTAGTACAGTATATACGGATGGCTCTGTACTTGAAGACGGTCGCACAGGAGCTGTCTTCTATCTACAGTCCACTAGAGAGACTTTCTCCATAAGGCTTCCCCCCACCACCATCCTCACGGCCGAACTTGTTGCCATCCGGGAGGCTCTGATCAAAATCATCGCCCTTCCTCAGAAGCCACCACGTGTCACGATCCTGTCGGACTCCCGTTCGAGCCTGACTGTCTTGCAGGGCGCCCACTGCACTACAAGACCCGACGTCTTAAATGACATACTGCGTCTCTCGGCAGAGGCGGCCCAAATGGGTGTATGCCTCCAGTACCAGTGGGTCCCCTCTCATGTGGGACTCCAGGGCAACGAAAGGGCTGACAGAGCTGCCCGCCAGGGAGCGCTAGCTCCCGAGGAAGAAGCTATACCCATACAGCTCACGGCAAGTGATATGTATCGGATGATAGATCGAGCCGTCTGGGACATGTGGAAGGCAGAATATGCCGCCACTGCTGTCTCCCGGGGATGGCCAACAAAGACCTGCCTCGAGGCCAACGACTCCAGTCTCTCCTCGCTGCCCCCCCCCCCCCCCATATCGTGGCCATGGTATCGCGGCTTCGGACAAATCACTGGCGGACCCAGTGCACACAGACCATCTGCTCGTGTGGCACGGAACTGGTGTCCTTTAGCCACTGCGTCTTCCTCTGCCCCGACCTAGAACAACATTTTAGCCTCATCCGAAACCTCCTTGGTGACCCTGCCACAGCCCTTGAACGCCTGCTGGAAAACAGCCTCACAGACGCCGGACGAAGACGACAGCTGGTCTTTACGGCCCACCTCATCTGCTCCTCCCCAGTAGTATCTCTACTGTAAAATTGATAAATCCCCAAACCCTAAACCCCTCCACCCTACCCGCCAATCCTCCACTTACATATATACAGTA
The DNA here is from genome assembly GCF_046742065.1 of Oratosquilla oratoria. Lineage (NCBI taxonomy): Eukaryota > Metazoa > Arthropoda > Malacostraca > Stomatopoda > Squillidae > Oratosquilla > Oratosquilla oratoria. Next base: position 38,487,923 of record NC_134817.1, on the reverse strand, counting down.
CATGTACATACATAGTATGTATATATGTGTGTGTGTATGAATGTATATAGAGATGTATATACATATATATGTGTGCATAAAATAATAATGACAATATAAAAAAGACAAGAATTATAAAAAAAAAAAATTAAAAGACAACACACATGATAAACACACATTACACATATTACATGGCAAACACACATTACATGGTAAATTAAAAGCCAGTCCCAAAATCGGCAAGGGCCGCTGGGACAAAAAAAAAAAAAAGTAACATAGCGAGTCCTCTGAAGAAGGTCATAGTGACCGAAACGTTAGAACGTATTCTAGAAGCCCATCTTCATTTACCCTTCCCCACCTATCACTCTCTCATATATATATACATATATACAGTATATATATATATATATATATATATGTGTGTGTGTGTGTGTGTGTGTGTGTGTGTGTGTGTGTGTGTGTGTGTGTGTGTGTGTGTATTTACCTAGTTGTATTTACCTAGTTGTATTTTACGGGAAGGGGAGCTATGCTCGTGGGGTCCCGTCTTCATATCTCATTTTATCTAAACTATTTTTAAATTCATGTATTGTTTTTGCACACACCACTTTCTCATCTAACTTGTTCCAACTGTCTATTACTCTGTGAGGAAAGCTGTTCTTTTTCAAATCTCTTCTATAGCTGTCTTTTTTTATTTTCTTTCCGTGTCCTCTTGTATTTCTGTCATCCCATTTTATCAGATTCTCTCTATCAGTAATTTCCATGCCTTTCATGATTCTGTAAATAGCTATCAAATCTCCTCTCTCTCTTCTTTGCTCTAGTGTCTGTAGTTTAAGTTTTTGTAGTCTCTCTTCATATGATAGTTTTGAGAGTGTTGGTGCCAATTTTGTAATTGCTCTTTGTATTCTTTCAAGTTTTTTTATACATTTTTTTGTACTTGGTGACCATATCGTTGCTGCATATTCCAATCTTGGTCTTATCAGGGTGATTAGGATTTTCCTCACCATTTCTTCATCCAGGTATGTAAATGCCACTTTGATTGTTCTTATTAAATTATAAGTTTCTCCAAAAATCTTATTTATATGTTTCTCAGGTGACATATTATTCATAACAATGACTCCCAGGTCCTTCTCATTTTCTACTTTTTTTTATTCCTTCTTCTCCCAAATTATATGATCCTGTTATTCTGTTTTTGCTTTTTCCAAATTCCATTATACTACACTTTTTTGTATTGAACTCCATCTCCCACTTCCTACTCCATTCTTGTACTTTATTTAGATCTCTCTGTAGTGATTCACAATCTTCTTCAGTTTTCACTCTTTTCAGTAGTTTTGCATCATCTGCAAAGAAGCTCATATAGCTTTCAATTCCTTCATCCATATCATTAATATATATAGCAAACATTATTGGGGCCAGAACTGTTCCCTGCGGGACACCGCTTATTACTTCATTCCATTTTGAGTGCTGGTCTCTTATCACTACTCTCATTTGTCTTTCTTGCAAAAAGTCTTCCATCCAATTTAGCAATTTACCTTGTATTCCTCCTTCATATTCTAATTTCTTAAGCAACTTCTTATGTGGTACTTTGTCAAAAGCTTTTTTTAGGTCTAGAAATGCACAATCAGCCCATCCATCTCTTTCTTGTATTATATCTATTAGCCTTGAATAGAAACATATTAAATTGGTGACGCATGATCGTCCTTGTCTGAATCCAAATTGCCTTGGATTTAGTACGTTGTTTTTTTCCAAGTATTTTACCCATCTACTTTTGATAATTCTTTCACAATTTTTTGCTATTGTACTTGTTAGAGAGACTGGTCTATAGTTGGTAGGTTCTTCTTTATTTCCTCCTTTATATATAGGTACTATATTTGCTTTTTTCCAATCTTCTGGAACTTTTCCTTCTTTTAAGGAACTGCTTATTATGCTATGTATTTTGTCTGCCAGTTCATTCCTGCATTCTTTCAGAATCCAGTTTGCTATTTCATCTGGCCCATGCGATTTTCTGACATCAAAATTACCCAAGTGTGTCAATATTTCATTCTTTGTTACTTCTATTTCTTCCATAGGGGGGACTTTTTCTTTCCACTCAATCTCTTCAGGTTGTATATTTTCCCTTGTAAACACTGATTTAAAATGTTTGTTCATAATTTCTGCCATTTCCATTTCCTCAGTGTATTCAACTCCTCCTTGTCTTAATTTCTCCAAGTCTTGTTTGTTTTTCAGTTTATTGTTTACAAATCTGTAGAATAGTTTTGGTTGATCTTTACACTTTTCTATAACATCTTTTTCATATTTTATTTTTTCCTCTCTGCACTTTTGTGCACCAGTATATATTTTCCATTTTTCAGGTCTTCTGTCTTTTTTCCATCTGGTCCAGGCTTTGTCTCTTTTGTCTTTTAACTCCCTACAACTTTTGTTGTACCAGCATTTTACATATTCTTTTTCTTGTTTTTGTCTTGGGACATACTTTTCCACTCCTTTTTTGTAAATTTTTGTCAAAATATTCCATTTCTCTTCCAGTGATGTTTCTTCTTTGTATATTTCTTCCCAGTTTTCTTGTTGGAAGAATTCTCTTATTTTATCAAAGTTTGTTTTTTCATACATCATTCTTCCTTTTCTATATTGTTCATTTCTTTTCATATATTTTTCTTCATTAAGTTCCAGTTCAATCAATATGTGATCACTTTTACCTATTGGTGTCTTATATTCAATCTTGTCCACTATTCTAGGTTAAGATGTAATTATTAAGTCTAGCCTCGATGGTTCTTCTTCATTTCTATACCTAGTGTTCTCTTGTATCCATTGTGTCATTGAATGGTCAGTAATCATCTCAAGTAGAGCATTTCCCCATGAGTCATCACCACTCTTTACTGTCATTTCTTCCCAGCAGATTTCTTTGCAATTAAAGTCGCCCATCATAACTATTCTTCCTCCGTCTTCCATTATTTTAGTTAATGCTATCTTTGTGTCCTCTAACATACTTTTATGTTCACTCTCCTCCCATGAGGCTGTTTTCGGAGGCACATAATTGATCACAAATTTTCTGCTCTTCTTATCTCGGTCTTCCACTTCTATCATAATCATCTCTACTGTATTCTTTCCATATATGACACCTTTCACGTTTATATCCTTCTTGGTCAGGAACATAACTCCACCCCCTTGTTTTTTCTCTCTGTTTCTAATCCAATAATTGTATGCATCATGTCCTACACTGTTGGGTGGTAGTGGGCCTTTTAATTTTGTTTCTACAATTCCCATTATGTCCGGTTCTTTTTCTTTCAAATAATCATTCAGTTCATTCAATCCTGTTATCAATCCATCTATATTTGTGTAAGACGCTCTTAGTTTTCTGCCACTTCCATTGTGTTCTCTGTTTCCCTTATGTTTTTCTTTAGTATGTCGAACTGCTTTATTTTCATGTTCACTACTCTCCAATAGAATCTCTCTTTCTCTGACTCCGTTCTTTCCTCGTTTTTTGCCTTAGCTTCAAGTCTTTTCTGCTTTTCTGCCTCTCTTTCCTCCTTATTCATTTCTCTTTTTATCCATACCTTTTTATATTGATCATTTGTTGCTAGTTTCCCTGTTTTGGATAGAATTTTCTCTGCCGTTGTTTGTGACCTGAATTTAATCTTAATTGGTCTGGTCTTATCTGTACTATATTTTCCGAGTCTGAATTTTTCCTCAATTTCCTTTATAATTTCTGGTTCATCTTCCTGGACTAATTTTAATAAACTGCTTACTCTTTCATTTTCCTCCTTGATTCTTGCGGTTCTATCTGGGTTATGTTTCTCTTCCATTCCTAATATAATTATACATTTCTTTTTGTCAGCTAATTCTCTTACTATATTCTCCTTCTGTCTCATCACTTTAATAACTGAGTCTTCATTATGTTCTTTCAATTGCTGTTTGACTATGTCAGTGAATAAAACCTTATTCCCTTCTTGGGTTGTTCTCCAATTTTTAGCCTCTTTAGCTATTTTCTCTCTGTTTTCATTACTATTCTTCTTCAATTTCTCATTCTCCTCCTTTACATTTCCTAACTGTCTTTTTAGGTCCTCTATTTCTTCAGTTAAGTTTCTGTTAGCCTTCTCTAGTTGTTCCAACCTTTCAATTCTCTGGAAAATGGAGTCAACATTACCTAACTTACGTTCCAAGTCCTCGATCACCTTATCAACTCTCTCCTCTAGTCTTATCAGTCGGGGGGGGGGGTTGTGTCCCCCCCACCCTCTTTAAATCCCTGGAACATATTCTCGTCACTTTCTACTGTATTGCTCCTCTCTATACTTCTAATCTTTACATTTTTATTAGACATTTCATCCTCACTCAGCCTTTTGTTTACCTTTCGCTTGTCTGGCTGGGCCAAGTCTACTCCCTCCTCATTTCCTTCCATTTCCCTCAGTAATCCCTCCCCTTTTCCTCTTTCCCTACTTTCCCACTACTCCACGAGCAATTTCCCCCCCACCCTGTAAAAACACTAGGCACTTCTCTTTGCGTTGGGATCCACAGACTTCAGTTTTCTTCAGAACGTCATCCAAGCCGTCCATTCGCTGAAGCGTGTGTGTGTGTGTATTCACTTTCACTTATTTCACTTAGTCTTTGGATCACGTGTTGGACTCGTGATCGACAGCTATTTCCCTCCTGGAAGAGAGCTCAGAGCTCGTAGGTCCGATCTATGGGTAATGCTATGACCTTGCACACACACACACCCCCAACTCCCCGCCCACGAGAGTTGGAGTAACACCCCTCAGCGCTGCGATACTGATATTATTTCAGCCCCGGGCGAGGATCGAACCCGGACCTCCGTAGTGGCAGGCCAGAGCTCTAACCACAGCGCCATGAGTGTGTGTGTGTGTGTGTGTGTGTGTGTGTGTGTGTGTGTGTGTGTGTGTGTGTGTGTGTGTATTTACCTAGTTGTATTTACCTAGTTGTATTTTACGGGAAGGGGAGCTATGCTCGTGTGGGTCCCGTCTTCATATCTCATTTTATCTAAACTATTTTTAAATTCATGTATTGTTTTTGCACACACCACTTTCTCATCTAACTTGTTCCAACTGTCTATTACTCTGTGAGGAAAGCTGTTCTTTTTCAAATCTCTTCTATAGCTGTATTTTTTTTATTTTCTTTCCGTGTCCTCTTGTATTTCTGTCATCCCATTTTATCAGATTCTCTCTATCAGTAATTTCCATGCCTTTCATGATTCTGTAAATAGCTATCAAATCTCCTCTCTCTCTTTTTGCTCTAGTGTCTGTAGTTCAAGTTTTTCTAGTCTCTCTTCATATGATAGTTTTGAGAGTGTTGGTGCCAATTTTGTAATTGTTCTTTGTATTCTTTCAAGTTTTCTTATACATTTTTTTGTACTTGGTGATCATATCGTTGCTGCATATTCCAATCTTGGTCTTATCAGGGTGATTAGGATTTTCTTCACCATTTCTTCATCCAGGTATGTAAATGCAACTTTGATTGTTCTTATTAAATTATAAGTTTCTCCAAAAATCTTATTTATATGTTTCTCAGGTGACATATTATTCATAACAATGACTCCCAGGTCCTTCTCATTTTCTACTTTTTTTATTCCTTCTTCTCCCAATTTATATGCTCCTGTTATTCTGTTTTTGCTTTTTCCAAATTCCATTATACTACACTTTTTTGTATTGAACTCCATCTCCCACTTCCTACTCCATTCCTGTACTTTATTTAGATCTCTCTGTAGTGATTCACAATCTTCTTCAGTTTTCACTCTTTTCAGTAGTTTTGCATCATCTGCAAAGAAGCTCATATAGCTTTCAATTCCTTCATCCATATCATTAATATATATAGCAAACATTATTGGGGCCAGAACTGTTCCCTGCGGAACACCGCTTATTACTTCATCCCATTTTGAGTGCTGGTTTCTTATTACTACTCTCATTTTTCTTTCTTGCAAAAAGTCTTCCATCCAATTTAGTAGTTTGCCCTGTATTCCTCCTTCAGTTTCTAATTTCTTAATCAACTTCTTATGTGGTACTTTGTCAAAAGCTTTCTTTAGGTCTAGAAATGCGCAGTCCGCCCATCCATCTCTTTCTTGTATTATATCTATTAGCCTTGAATAGAAACATATTAAATTGGTGACGCATGATCGTCCTTGTCTGAATCCAAATTGCCTTGGATTTAACACTTTGTTTTTTTTCTAAATATTTTACCCATCTACTTTTGACAATTCTTTCACAAACTTTTGCTATTGTACTTGTTAGAGAGACTGCATTTTACATATATTTTTCAGTTGGTAGGTTCTTCTTTATTTCCTCCTTGATATATAGGTACTATATTTGCTTTTTTCCAATCTTCTGGAACTTTTCCTTCTTTCAAGGAACTGTTTAGTATTCTATGTATTTTGTCTCCCAGTTCATTCCTGCATTCTTTCAGAATCCAGTTTGCTATTTCATCTGGTCCATGCGATTTTCTGACATCAAGATTACTCAAGTGTGTTAATATTTCATTCTTTGTTACTTCTATTTCTTCCATAGGGGGGACTTTCTCTTTCCATTCGTTCTCTTCAGGTTGTATGTTCTCCCTTGTAAACATTGATTTAAAATGTTTGTTCATAATTTCCGCCATTTCAATTTCCTCTGTGTATTCAACTCCTTCTTGTCTTAATTTCTCCAAGTCTTGTTTGTTTTTCAGTTTATTGTTTACATATCTGTAGAATAGATTTGGTTGATCTTTACACTTTTCTATGATATCTTTTTCATATTTTCTCTTTTCCTCTCTGCACGTTTGTACATATTCATTTCTATAACAGGTATATATTTTCCATTTTTCAGGTCTTCTGTCTTTTTTCCATCTGGTCCAGGCTTTGTCTCTTTTGTCTTTTAACTCCCTACAACTTTTGTTGTACCAGCATTTTACATATTCTTTTTCTTGTTTTTGTCTTGGGACATACTTTTCCACTCCTTTTTTGTAAATTTTTGTCAAAATATTCCATTTCTCTTCTACTGTTGTTTCTTCTTTGTATATTTCTTCCCAGTTTTCCTTTTGAAAGAATTCTCTTATTTTATCAAAGTTTGTTTTTTCATACATCATTCTTCCTTTTCTATATTGTTCATTTATTTTTCTTCATTAAGTTCCAGTTCAATCAATATGTGGTCACTTTTACGTATTGGTGTTTTATATTCAATTTTGTCCACTATTCTAGGTTCAGATGTAATTATTAGGTCTAGTCTCGAAGGCTCTTCTTCATTTCTATACCTAGTGTTCTCCTGTATCCATTGTGTCATTGTATGGTCAGTAACCATCTCAAGTAGAGCGTTTCCCCATGAGCCGTCTCCACCCTTTACTGTCATTTCTTTCCAGCAGATTTCTTTGCAATTAAAGTCGCCCATCATAACTTTTCTTCCTCCGTCTTCCATTATCTTGTTTAATGCTATCTTTGTGTCCTCTAACATACTTTTATATTCACTCTCTTCCCATGAGGCTGTTTTCGGGGGCACATAATTTATCACAAACTTTCTGCTCTTCTTATCTCTGTCTTCTACTTCCATCATTATCATCTCTACTGTATTCTTTCCATATGTGACACACTTCACGTTTATATCCTTCTTAGTCAGGAACATAACTCCACCCCCTTCCTTTTTCACTCTGTTTCTAATCCAATAATTATATGCATCATGTCCTACACTGTTGGGTGGTAGTGGACCTTTTAATTTTGTTTCTACAATTCCCATTATGTCTGGTTCTTTTTCCTTCAAATAATCATTCAGCTCATTCAATCCTGTTATTAATCCATCTATATTTGTGTAAGACACTTTTAGTTTTCTGCCACTTCCATTGTGTTCTCTGTTTCCCTTTTGTTTTTCTCTTGTATGTCGACTTTCTTTAGTTTCATATTCACTACTCTCCAATAGAGTCTTTCTTTCTCTGACTCCGTTCTTTTCTCGTTTTTTTTTCCTTAGCTTCAAGTCTTTTCTGTTTTTCTTCCTCTCTTTCCTCTTTATTCATTTCCCTTTTTATCCATACCTTTTTATATTGTTCACTTGTTGCTAGTTTCCCTGTTTTGGATAAGATATTCTCTGCCGTCGTTTGTGAATTGAATTTAATCTTAATTGGTCTGGTCTTATCTGTGCTATACTTTCCGAGTCTAAATTTCTCTTCGATTTGCTTCATAATTGCTGGTTCATCTTCCTGAACTGATTCTAGTAATTGGCTTACTTTTTCATTTTCCTCTTTGATTTTTGTGGTTCTATCTGGGTTGTGTTTTTCTTCCATTCCTAATATAATTATACATTTCTTCTTGTCTGCTAAATCTCTTACTATATTCTCCTTTTGTCTCATCACTTTAATAACCGAGTCTTCAGTATGTTCTTTCAATTGCTGTTTGACTATGTCAGTGAATGAAACTTTATTGTCTTCTTGGGTTGCTTTCCAACTCTTAGCTTCTTTAGTTATGGCCTCTCTGTTTTCTTTACTATTCCTCTTCAATTCCTCATTCTCCACCTTTACTTCTCTTAACTGTCTTTTTAGGTCTTCTATTTCATCAGTTAAGTTTTTGTTCGCCTTCTCTAGTTCTTCCAATTTTTCAAACCTCTCGGCGATTTTTGTCATCTTGCCAAACCTAACTTCCCAGTTGTCAGACATTTGTTGAAGTTTTTCCTCCAGTTTTGTCAGTCGGGGGAGGTTGGTATCCGCCGCCCTTTCATTAAATCCTTTGAAATTATCATCCTCACCTTCCATTGTACTGCTCTTATCTATGTTTCTGATCTTTACATTTTTATTAGACATTTCGTCGTCACTCAGCTGGTCGGGGGGCCGTTTTTTGATGTTTACATTTCGTCTGTCTGCCTGGGCCAAGTCTTCTCCTTCCTCATTTCCTTCCATTTCCCTCAGCAATCCCTCCCCTTCTCCTCTTTCCCTACTTTCCCACTACCCCACGAGCAATTTCCCCCCACCCTTCAAATACAATAGGTACTTCCTTTGCTTTGGAATCCTCTATTTTTCACTTTTTCTTCAGAACGTCGTCTATGCCGTCCGTTCGTTGAAGTGTGTGTGTGTGTGTGTGTGTGTGTGTGTACATATATATGTGTGTGTGTATAAATATATATATATATATATATATATATATATATATATATATATATATATATATATATATATATACATATATATATATATATATATATATATATATATATTATATATATTATATATATATATATATATATATATATATATTTTTTTTTTTTTTTTCGCCTACCATGGAGTAAGCCAAGTCAAAAAGCATATACTCACTTCCACCCTTCCACTACCTTTTACTCCCTCTCATCTTAGTTCTTCATGGATGGCGGGACATCTCTATCCCACCCACTGCCCTGGGTCATAAGCAATGCGGCAGGACAGAACACATCCACAGAAAGGCTGCTTCACTTGTACCTCCCATAGACCTTTGGCATCGAGAGGTCAAAAGTCACTAGGCGTTCGGTGCCACATCGAACCCGTGTTAGGCAGTTCAAGACAAGAGTTGACACTAACCAGAACGTGATTGGGGAGTGATATGAAATTTACCCCCAATCACAGACCTCATATAAACCCAATAGTGTGAAGTATAAATGCGACTAAGCGTGTGCTAAACCAAATTGGGGGGGGACACATTCTATGAAAGAGCCCGTTTCACCTAAACATATACCTTCATGCATGAGAAATCACATGAACTCGTGATTCTAAATATGCGGAAAAAACACCAAGGAAAAAGATAAACTGATGACCAAGCGCTTTCGTCTATTCAAACATCCTCAGAATACATAGAAATGAAAAAGGACACAAGAATATATATACAGAGTATAAGGTCAGGAAGGTAACCGGGAAAGGTTGTGAGGCTCTATTGTCGGCCTGACCCGTTCGCGGCAGCGGACGTTTGGGCCACTACCTTTTTCACAATAAAATTGGCCAGTTTGTGCATACCATGACTTAAATTTAGGTTATTGACAAATGTATCTTTGATCAGACTGGATTCTATTATATTTCTAGTCAAATGTGACTTATTTCTAACAATTTCTTTAGCACCCTCCCAATTTATGCAATGATTAAAATCCCTTACGTGAAATAATGCATTAGAAATTTGCCCACTCTTGACGCTATACCGATGTTGTTTTAACCTTACTTTTAATTCTTTTCCAGTCTGACCAATATAGCATGTGTCGCAATTTTTACATGGAAGTGAATAGATGCATCCTTCTTCCTTAAAAGGAGAGTTTTTAATTAAAAGACTTTTAGCTGTATTGGAGTTCTTAAATGTTACTTGAACAATTTCACTATGAGCAGATGCTCGCGATCAAGTTGAGCACCATTCGCGGTCCCATCCTCCTGTGTACCCTCTACCGCCCTCCCCGTATCCCCTTCCTCCCCTTTGTTGACATTGTCAAGGTGATGTCATACAAAGTCCCAACCTTCTTCATTGGCGACTTCAACTGCAGACATGCTGCTTGGAGCCCTGGAACGCACAACAGCGGCTCAGTGAGTCGGCAACTACATTCTCTTACTATTCTTCACCGGCTGAAGTTCCTAGGTCCGGACTTTCCCACATTCATAGGTCATGGATTGCAGGGTAAGCCCGACCTGGTGTTCTCCAACAGCCGAGCTTTCTTCCTCAACTCTGCTATCTCACCCGGTGCCCCCACCCTATCAGACCACATACCCTTAATCCTTCGCATCTCCACCTCACCCATCCTTATCCCCAGTGATCCTCGGTTACACTACAGTCAGGCCGACTGAGAAGGTTTCAAAAACACACTCATGACATACACCAACACAAACATGAACAACGCTCCACATGCGGCGATAGAGCAGGAATGGCGCTCACTTACAAAGTTTGTCAAAAACGCTGTAAAAAAGCACATTCCTAGTACAAAGCACCGAAAGGTTGCCACATTCACCGCTTCTATGCACACTAACAGACTACGCATTGCACTACAGAACAGATTTACAGACCTATTACAAGCACCCCTAGAGGCCCGTGTCGCCATCCTACGAGACATGCACTGGGTACAGAGAAGCCTGAGGAAGTCCCTCTACATCGATTCACATCGTGAGGAGGAGCAACTGATGGCCTCGCTCTCCGGCGCCTGTGAGACGGACCCTTCCAAGTTCTGGAGGACCGTCAAACGTCAGCTGGAGGAGTGCTCTGTGCCTCCACCCAAGGTCATCAACCATCTTAACCATTCTGCACACTCCCCCTAACACCAAGCTGACCTTCTGGCGTCAGCATGGAGTGAGGTATTTAAACCCCATCTTGTGCAAGGACCACATTGCTTTATCACCTTACACAGTGTTAACTCTTTCATGAACAGATGTAGTGACCTCATTCCCGACGAGACTGTTGATCTCTCTCAGTTAGATGAATATGATCCCCTTATCTGCCCCATCGTTTTGGAGGAGGTAAAGGGGGTTATCTCGGCTTTAAAGTTAAAATCCCCTGGCCCTTCAGGCATCGATACACACATTCTCAAACTTATGCCAGACAACATAATCTCTGGGTACTTCCCGCAACTATTCAAGGCCTCTCACACCATCCTCATTCCTAAACCCCAGAAACCCGCCTCCGCTCCCCTTTCATACCTGCCGATCTCCCTTCTGGAGTACTTTGGTAAGGTGTTTGAGCACGTCCTCTGCCGCTGCCTGACCGTGTACCTAGAGACGGAGAATAGGCTGAGGGATTGCCAATTTGGTTTTCGGCCGGGGCGCGGTGCAGACGACGTCATTTCCATGATTACTCAGTGGGTTCAAAGACCGCCAGACGGTCGCCCTGGTAAGGACATTTTGGTTTGTAAGGATGTGGAGAAGGCATTCGATACTGTCTGGCATGAAGGCCTTAAGTATAAATTGTACCACAATTTCGACTTTGCCTTGCCGTTCACAAGGTTGCTTTGCAACTACATGGACGACAGGACAATAAGAATAAAGTGGCGGGGCTGTCTGTCCCAACCTTTTGTGCCGAAGGCTGGAGTGCCGCAAGGGTCAGTCCTTGACCCCACTCTGTACAATCTATATACGAATGACCTGCCAAAGCCAGCTTATCCGCGCAACCGAGCTCTAACTCTTTCGTATACGGACGACACTAACCACATTAGCAGACACAAAACGCTGCAGGGAGCGTTACACGTAATGCAAAACATCCTAGACGGGGCATACGTGTGGGAGCAATAATAGCGTATTAAGACCAACGCGTCGAAATGCAAAGCTGAATACTTCTGCTGCAAGCGAACCAACAGAACAATCACAAACACTCCTCTTAAAATAAACAACACAAACGTCCCAGTGAAAGACCATACCTGTGTGCTGGGTAGCACACTTGATAGTGGCCTTACCTGGATCCCACACTTCCGCAAACAGGGAGCGAAGGCTAGGGCTGTGCTGGGAAGGCTAAGACGCTTCAAAACTGCAACACTGACCACCAAACGTCGATTGTACCTAGCTCTCGTCAGACCGATTCTGTGCCAATCCCCGGGACTAAGCCAGCTGACATGTCCCACTAATAACTACGACCATCAGAAGGTTCAGAATGCCGCTGTCAAGTTCATCACGGGTTCCCGATGGGGCGACTTCAGAACCATTGAGTCTCTACACCGAATTTCCAACATCCGTCCACTCAACCAACACAAACACAAACTTCACACAAGATACCTAGAAAAACTGCACGACAAACACAAACACCTGATACAACACATAACACCTAGACCACACCGTACAGACTATCTGTAAGCTGCACCCGTCCCACGTGCGGTGTACACGATGAGACGTGTATAACCGTACTTATCAATAATGTACCCCTTCACCAGCTTTGACTGGTAATAGCAACAATAATAATAATGATAATAATAATAACATTGCATGTAGCCCATTAATTGACAGGCTATAAGCATACACATTGGCGGCATCAACCCTCTATGTGTAGAATACACATAAATCCATACCGCAAACGAAAATAACACAACTACATGCACAAACAACTACATAAACTTTCTCTTCTACTGAAACTATTTTCATTTCCAACTTTCTCTCCTACTACATCTTCTCATTTCAGTTTACCTACCACTAAAATTATTTTCAATTTCTTTATCTTTCTCTAAGACTAAGCCTCCTACTCATTTTCTAACTTTGTTGGATGAGGATGTAGTGACGTGATGCATCCTACGACCCGTCACACACTAATCAAAGAAATCTTCGGAGCTAGCCTTTCCAAGTTCCTGTAGTTGGCAAGCGTAGTTCGCAAGGGTGTCCCTGCCAGACAGCGGTCAGCCAATCAGGAACTTAGAAAGCTCCTCATGTTCCCGCCAGCCTCCTTTAAAAGGTCGGCGTTTCGCCGAGATGGGCAGAACAGTACCAACCAGCGCACAAACTACATCTCCTCGTCCAGTCTTCTAGCTGTCCCATCGAGCCTCGCCGTCATCATCTGCTATCGCCTCGCTGACGTTAGGCTCCACGTCCAGCTACAACCATAAGCTCCACTAAGCTGTGGCCTTAGTCCGAGCTTCACCTATATTTCTCATGTGACACTTCTAGTGTCGCACCTTGTGGCTAATTACCAAAAGAAAGAGATTAGATATTTTGTGTTGATTTTCATTTGTCCTGCCGTTGTTCCGAACTAAAACTACTACAAAGTGGTGACCTCGGTGAAGGACAACCAGGATTATGGAAAACACACAAGTGAAACTTCCCAGTTTCTCCCGTGACTTGGAGAGCTGGCTAGTTCACACAGAGGCCTATTTAGCCACTTAAGGTAACGTGCCGGACCTCCAATCCTTCGGCGTGTACATCGCCGCTCTACCAACGGACGTCATCGCCCTTGTCCGTAACGTCGTCTCCTCTCCTCCGCAAGAAGGCAAGTGTTCCGCCCTCAAGACTGCCTTACGAAAGCTTTACACCAAGCCCGACAACCAGCTCTACCGAGATATCCAGCATAGTGAACTCGGCGACATCACCCCGTCACAATTATACACCCGTATGGCCACCCTCAACACACGGGCAAAGGTGTCTTTGCCCAAGGAACTCCTCCGCTCCATTCACCTCTCCAAGATGCCGGACGCCCTCCACTTACACCTGGAAGCTCTAGCCGGCGATAAGGACGACGAACAATACTGCGAAATAGCAGATAGATTGTTCCAACGTCATATCTCGGTATAAGTCCGGTCATCCAGCAGCTTCCACCCCTGTGACAAACCAGTGCAAAGTGTTCAGTGTAGTGACGACCCAGGTGTTAGTGACAATAGTGCTGTGAGTGAAAACATTCCCGTGTCATATAGTGCCAGTGACCAAAGTGTGCAGCAGCTACGACAGGAAGTGGCCGACATGAAGACATTGCTCAACCAGTTTTTAGCCGAGAAGGGAAGCCATCAACCACCACGTAGCCCCGCTCCACGACAGGATACTACCTCCTGCTGGTACCATACCCGCTTCAGAGCCAAGGCGCTCAGATGCACACAACCATGCAGCTGGTCGCAGGGAAACGCCAAACGCGGGGGTCGGTAACCACCCCTACCCCCGCTAACCATACCCACACCCTCCTCTCAGTGCATGATCGCCATTCTGGCCTATCCTTCCTGGTAGACACAGGTTCAGCCGTCAGCATCATACCCCCGACGGAAGAACCCAACCACGGTACACGTTGGCCATCCTACGACCTGCTTGCAGCCAACGGTACGCCCATCGCAACGTACGGCAGCCACCACAGCGTCCTGGAACTCCACGATGTCAAGTTCCCTTGGACATTCGTCATAGCAGCGGTACAGCAACCCATTCTTGGCTACGACTTCCTCCAGCACTACAATATGGTAGTTAGCGCCAAGGATAACTGCTTGTACCACGGCACAACAAGCATACCAGGAACCACCACTAACGCAACTTCCCACCAGATATCGTCACTCCAGCCCGATGGCGATTATGCACGCATCCTGCAGGAGTTTCCCCAGCTAACATCGCCAGACAAAACCAACACCACCACCACCCCTCACAACATCATGCACCACATCCAGACATCTGGACCGCCAGTATACAGCAAGCCTCGACGACTTTCCCCAGAAAAGATGGCCGCTGCCAAACAGGAGTTCCAAGAACTCCTAGACCAGAACATCATCCAACCATCGGAGAGTGCTTGGGCATCACCACTCCACATGGTTCCCAAGCCACCCCCACCGCCCAACCAATGGCGGGCTTGCGGTGACTACCGTAAACTTAACCGCATCACGAAGCCCGTCCGCTACCCCATCCCTCACGCTCAGGACTTCCACTTCAAGCTTCACGGGAAACAGGTCTTCTCTAAGATCGACCTGGTCAGGGCGTTTCATCAAATCCCTGTAGCGCCGGAAGACGTCCAGAAGACAGCCATAGCCACTCCGTTCGGCCTCTTCGAATGGAAGATGATGGTCTTTGGCCTCCGGAATGCCGCCCAGACGTTCCAAAGGTTCATAGACCATGCCCTGAGAGACTTCGACTTCATCACCGTTTACATCAACGACATCCTCGTAGCCTCCGATACTCACGACCAGCACCGCCAACACCTCCGCCTCCTCCAAGATTATGGCCTCCGGGTACACCCGTCCAAGTGTCTCCTCGGAGTTTCATCTCTCGACTTCCTCAGACACCGTATCTCAACGGCAGGCCTGTATCCTCTCCCTCAAAAAATCGACACCATAAAAGACTTCCCACAGCCAACATCCATCAAAATCCTCCGACGATTCCTAGGAATCGTCAATTATTACCATAGATTCGTCCCCGACGCAGCTTCAAAACTCGCTCCCTTGAACGACCTCACCAAGAACCATTCCAAGCGGTCGGTCAAACCTGTGAAGTGGTCTTCCGAAGCGACCCAAGCATTCGGGCAAGTCAAGGCGGCAATCGCTAAGGCCGCCCGCTTGTCCTACCCGGTAGCTTACGCCCCCACATTCCTTACCACCGATGCCTCCTCCTCAGCAATTGGCGCCGTCCTCCAACAGAAGATCAACGGCCAGCTCCAGCCTATCGCCTTTTTCTCCAAACGTCTGGACCCTCCTCAAATTCGCTACAGCGCCTTTGACAGGGAACTGCTAGCCATAGTCTCGGCCGTCAAGCACTTCCTTTACTTCCTTGAAGGCCGGCCTTTCGTCATCCTTACAGAACACAAGACACTCGCCCATGCCCTAAACAGGGTCTCCGACCATAACTCCCCAAGAGTCTCCCGGCAGCTGTCATTCCTCTCCCAATTTGATACTCGAATTGAGTATATCAAGGGAGAGGATAACCAAGTGGCCGACGCCTTGTCTAGAATCACTTCCAGCATCCTCCCTGACCACAACATAGACTACTCACGCATCGCCGCATCTCAGAATAACGACAGTGAACTCCGCCTCCTACGTATGCACGACACCTCATCCTTACAGCTAAGACAGCTTCCTAACAACCCCGTACCATTGTGGTGTGACGTCTCCACAGGCAAACCCCGCCCGTACATCCCCGCCTGCCACCGTAAGGACGTCTTCTCCTCCTTCCATGACTACAGTCATCCGGGCATCCCCGCGACACAACGCCTCATCACGGATCGAGTCGTCTGGCCAGGCATCAACAAGGATGTCAGACAATGGACCCGGACCTGCTTCCCCTGCCAGACGGCCAAGGTTACGCACCACGTCCACGCACCACTCCAGCGTTTTCCTACACCCACGGCACGTTTCCAGTCAGTCCATGTAGACATTGTGGGCCCCCTTCCGCTTTCTCGTGGCATGCGTTACCTCCTTACGTGTATCGACAGGTACACCAGGTGGCCAGAAGCGATCCCCCTTCCGGATATATCCGCCGAGACGACCGCCCGTGCTTTCCTCTCCGGTTGGGTATCCAGATTCGGCGCACCTCACATCATTGTCACCGATAGGGGCCCTCAGTTCGAATTTGACCTATGGTCCAGCCTCCTCAGGTTCCTTGGCACCAAACGCAATCGGACTACCGCTTACCACCCCCAAGCCAATGGACTCGTGGAACGGTTCCACCGCCAACTGAAGGAGTCGCTTAAGGCACAACCCTCATGCGACTGGGTCGACGCCCTTCCCCTGGTGCTTCTCGCGATCCGCGTCACACCAAAGGTCGACAACGACATTTCCCCATCTCAGCTACTTTACGCTGAGAACCTTCGCCTCCCTGGGGAAATTGCCACGCCTGCCGTCGGCGATCCTGACCGTCACGCCCTCCTCCAACTTATCAAGGAGACATTCGCCAACACCCGTCCAACCCCCCCTCGCCCACCACAACCTCAACCGAAGCACCTTCCCCCGGCCCTGTCTACAAGTGACTACGTCTTCCTCAGGCGAGACTCCAAACGAACTCCTCTTCAACGCACATACGATGGCCCCTTCCGAGTCCTCACCAGATCAACAAAACACTTCGTGATCAACCGAGATGCCAAACCGGATCGCGTCTCCGTCGACAGGCTCAAGCCGGCCCACCTCCCCACCACTCCCCCTACCAAAACTCCAGGGCCACTACAATACCTCTTGCATCATGGTCCTATCCCACAACCACACCCTTCTACAACTTTTCCCGGCACCCACCAAAATCCTCCCCACCCCACGCCCCCGTTCTACCATGCAATGCAACAATTCTCACCCAACCTTATGTCTCCACAGCTCCATACTCAACCGACCTCCCATTGCCAGGCCTCCGACCTCGACAACACCACCCTGCACTCGAGCCCCCCTCCATCAAGGCCCTCCTCGCCAGACATGCCCCCTGACGGCATGACCACTCGTTCGGGGCGATTGATCCGAAGGCCAGACAGGTTCAAATACGTCGCGCGCGTCGCTCCCTATCCTCCTCGACGCCCGCTTATGAAGAGCGGGGGGAGTGGTGTAGCGACGTGATGCATCCTACGACCCGTCACACACTAATCAAAGAAATCTTCGGAGCTAGTCTTTCCAAGTTCCTGTAGTTGGCAAGCGTAGTTCGCAAGGGTGTTCCTGCCAGCCAGCGGTCAGCCAATCAGGAACTTGGAAAGCTCCTCACGTTCCCGCCAGCCTCCTTTAAAAGGTCGGCGTTTCGCCGAGATGGGCAGAACAGTACCAACCAGCGCACAAACTACATCTCCTCGTCCAGTCTTCTAGCTGTCCCATCGAGCCTCGCCGTCATCATCTGCTATCGCCTCGCTGACGTTAGGCTCCACGTCCAGCTACAACCATAAGCTCCACTAAGCTGTGGCCTTAGTCCGAGCTTCACCTATATTTCTCATGTGACACTTCTAGTGTCGCACCTTGTGGCTAATTACCAAAAGAAAGAGATTAGATATTTTGTGTTGATTTTCATTTGTCCTGCCGTTGTTCCGAACTAAAACTACTACAAGAGTACCATAGGGATCAGTTTTGACACGTGTAATCTCCCAACTGTTTATTAATTACACTGGGCTGCATCAAAAATGCAACATAAATGACAGTATAATTTTCTAGACCAATTTTTCGTGCTGATCACGGTGGTAGTAGTCATTTTGCTCCAAAAGTTCTAGTTTATGTGTTACAGCTTATGTCCTAGTGTAGTGTTTTGTTAATCCGCGCCAGATTTGTGGCGCCTTACGTTAATTAGTGGAGTATTGAAGGTGTTAGGTTTAATCTATTAATTGTGAGTATTAATTTAATTAATATATATGTTTAATGCTATATATATGTTTAATACTGGTACATTGCGACAAGTTGATGAAGGTGGAAAAAGAAGTCACGGGTCTAGTTCCGAGTTCCTGAGTTTATTCCTGACAGGTTTCGCTCTATGCTTCTTCAGAGCGAAACCGGTCAGGAATAAACTCAGGAACTCGGAACTAGACCCGTGACTTCTTTTTCCACCTTCACCATATGTTTAATACTATATGTTTAATACTAGTTTAATACTAGTATGTTTATATACCTATTTTGTTGCAGATTCATTGACGGATTGCTGCAGATTCATTAATTGAAGGATACCACGGACTTGCAAGAACCACCCCGACTCCTTTTGCTACATATGCGGCAAGTACACACCATCAAAACAGAAGCGCACCATCACTTCTTCAGTAAAACATCTCTATCGTGCCTACTTTGGCATCAGAATTGGATATCAGGATAAACCATGGGCTCCTCACATTGCCTGTGTGAACTGTTTTTCTGGTTTATGCCATTGGAGTAAAGGAAACCGTAAGTCAATGCCATTTGGTATACCAATGGTGTGGCGGGAACCTACAAATCACCTTGAAGACTGCTATTTTTGTATGGTGAAACCGCTGGGAAGAAATGCTAAAAGCTCGAAACACATTAGATACCCAAACATTCCATCAGCTATGCAACCTGTACCACACAGTGATGATGTTCCTGTGCCAATACCTCCTGAGAATGTACACCGTGCTAGTTCAAGTGACTCTTCATGTAGTGACGGTGAAAATCCGGATGTGTATCCAGAGATCAAGTTGACTGGGACCTCTGGGAAAAGCCCTCAGTTGTTCGAACAGAGTGAGCTAGATGACCTTGTAAGAGATCTTGGGCTGTCAAAAGAATCTGTACAATTGTTAGGTTCAAGGTTAGCAGAGAAAAATCTTTTGGCAAGTAATACACACTTTGCATGGTATAGGCATCGAGAGCAGGAATTCGTGCAGTACTTTACTAAGTCAGATGACATGGTGTATTGCCACGATGTTTCAGGTCTTGTAGAACACATGGACAAAGAATACCATCCTGAAGAATGGAGGCTCTTTATCGACTCCTCCACCAGGAGTCTGAAAGCTGTGCTACTTTTTAATGGTAAACAAGTAGCATCATTGCCCATTGCTCATTCTGTTACCTTCAAAGAAACCTATGCTACCATGTCACTTCTTCTTAACATACAATATCAGGATCACAACTGGCTTCTCTGTGGTGACCTAAAGGTCCTGACTATTTTGTTAGGGATGCAGGGAGGCCAAACAAAACATCCATGCTTTTTATGCTTGTGTGACAGCCGTGCAGATTCCGTACACTACCGACAACGGGAATGGCCACAACGGACGGAATTTGAACCTGGCCGCCATAACGTCAAAACACTACCACTTGTACCAGCAGAGAAAGTGCTTCTACCTCCCCTTCACATAAAGCTGGGATTGATTAAAAAAAATTGTGAAATCACTTCCGAAAGATGAAGAAGTGTTTAAATACCTGTCCCATAAATTCCCTCTTGTTAGTGATGCTAAACTGCAAGCTGGCATATTTGTAGGACCACAGATTCGTGAGCTTATGTCAGATTCCGGATTTAGTGAAGCATTAGCACCTCGTGAAAGAAGTGCTTGGGAAAGTTTTAAGTTAGTTGTGGCAGGGTTCTTGGGGAACAGAAAATCTGATGACTACAAGGAACGGGTTGAGAACATGCTTCAAGCATATAAGGCGGCTGGCGCACGCATGAGCATCAAAATACATTTCCTACATAGCCACCTTGACTACTTTCCTGCTAACGTGAGTGAGTACAGTGAGGAACAGGGGGAGGGGTTCCATCAAGATATATCCAAAATGGAGCGCCGCTATCAAGGCAATTGGAGTGTGACCATGATGGCTGATTACTGCTGGTCTCTTCGAAGAAGCTGGACAACATCTGCTGATAAACCGGCACACAAGAGAATGTCGCGAAAGCGTGCTTTTCAAGGAGAATAGCTGCCTTCAGCTTTCAAATAAAACTGTGTTTTTTGTAATCAGATATCTACATGCCTGCATGTATGTTATGCCCATTTATCATGTTTTTGTTTGTTTTCAATAATATGAAATGTACCGTCAACCTCGAATGTCCTTATGTATTCACAGGTCTTTTATAGACCTGGCTTAGACGCATTTCTGCACAATGAATCTTATAAATATAGTGTCAGTTATTACAAAAAAAAAAAAAAAATGAGGACCTCCCTGAAAAAAATGGGTATGCTTTATGGGTTTAGCATGCGAAACTGTAATGAAAAACATTAATGACGTCTCTGTTGCAAGAATTTTTTTTTCTGATCCAACCCAGTGTTATATGCAGAATGAAATAGGTGGTTATGAAAACTTATTTGTAGATGACGCCAAGATCGTGAAGGAAATGGACAATGAAAATTATTGTAAAGTGCCACAAGAAGACCCAGATAATATTAATGAGTTGAAGGTGAATGTCTGTAGACAGCAAATGATATGTTTGAAATATAGAAATGGAGAAACCATTAAATGCAGGGACAGAATGGTAAAAAGAGTAGAAGAATTTTACCAAGAGCTTTACTCGTCGAAGACCGTAGTTGAGTCAGTAAATTCATCTGTAGACGTTAGTAGTGTACCAGAGATTACAAAGGACGAAGTAGAATTTGATCTAAAAATATGAAACGAGAAAAACCACCTGGGGATAGATCTGTTGAAAGACGCAAGGAAAGAAGTTCATATTAAGTTAGCTCAGTTGTACATCCAGTGTTTACGTCAGGAAAGCATCCTGAATCGTGGTGCAATGTGATTTTGCTTCATAAAAAAGGAGACCAGAAGGACCTTAGTAATTATGGACCGACTAGCTTGATATCAAATGTATATATTCTCCAAGATCCTTACAAATAGACTAAGTCAAGTTTTAGATGGAAACCAACCGAGAGAACAAGCAGGCTTTAGGAGCGGATACTCGACTCTGGACCATTTGCGGACGATTAACCAACTAATCGAGAAAACGATAGAATAGAATATGCCTCTCTATTTAGCTTTTGTAGATTACGAGAAGGCCTTTGGCTCGGTAGAACAAATAGCGTTATTAACTCGCTACGCAATCAGGGTACAAACGAACAGGTCGTAAGTGCTTTAGAAAAAAAATATGAGAAAAGATACCGCTATAATTCGACTACATAAAGATACAGAAAAGATCAAGATCGAGAAAGGAGTACGGCAAGGCGATACAATTTCTCCCAAATTATTTACAGCTTGTTTGGAAGAGATTTTCAGAAGGTTGAGTTGGGAAGAGAAAGGTTTGAAGATTAATGGCGAATATTTGAACCACTTTAGAATTGCGGATGACATTATTCTTATTTCAGAAAGATCAGAAGACTTGCAAGATATGCTGAGTTGTCACAACTTTGCCGTTGTGATACACTGCCTAGTGCTTCCCATTTTCTTTCGTCTCATTTCAGCCCCTTCAGCTATTCCTTTTCCTTCGCTCTATGGAATCGCTAGAAGTCTTACGGCCTCTAGTAACTACTTCTTGGTATTTTCCCTACCCCTTCTCCCCTGCAACTGTTGTGGAGTTTAGCGCTAATTGGTTACAGTGCCTTATCGAGTTTAAGTATCTTCTCTTTGCTCAGGAATCTCCCACTCTCGTCTTCCAAGATGTATTCGTATGCTCATGATCGAAGTCATCACAGATGTTATAATGTTAAGATTGAAATGTCTCAACTTTTCAGTTTAACTAATTCATCATATTACAAATTTGTATCCTTGTACTTTGTGATTAGGATTGGTACATATTTACCTATGTATTACCATTTAATTTTGTTTCTCAATTGTTTTGGTTGGAGGAGGCGATGCTTATTAACCCCCCTCCTGCGCACTTGCCACTTCTCGTTTAGGCTAGTTTTAATTAGGCTAATTAGGGTCATATGTCCCTTTCTCGTAACTAGTAACTACCTCACAAGACCACTAGAAATACCTCAACTTCTGCATTCCTCTTGCAATTTAACGATTAGAAAAGTGTCCACCGAAAAACAGTGCACTGGACCTCATGCTTAATGCCAGTAGTATCACGCAGTAGGCATCACGTCCTCGCAGTACGAATAGGCACACCACACTCTCCAAGAGAACACGTCTTAGGACCTCACTTCCTCTACAGTGAATAAATCAACATGAACATATTATTCTTGTCGTTGGCCATCGCCGATCACGTTGCAGTGACTCGTGTTTAGAGTGTCCCGGAAACTTACTGACACAAGAAATAAACTTCGTGACATGCCCCGAAATCAGAATCTTCAAGATCAGTCGGGGTTCATTGCCAAACCCACTCCAGTGATTCAATACATGGAACTTACGTGTTCAAGAAAACAAACTTCTAGATAGTGTATGAAGCGGAAATATCGACGAAATCGGGAAAATGAAATCCTTGGGCGCGATTCCCTTCCCCCACCACGTGTCAGTGTTATCGACTAAGGACAGGCATGGTTCCCGTCGCCCCTGTGCGACACATGGATCCACGAATATCAACAGCATTCTGTTCATCTGAGGGCATCCACTCATTTGAAGACATCACCAGTCAATGCACTATTAAAGGAGAGGTCAAAGGGATAATCAGAGGTATTATCTTGTTGTATTAGCTACAGTAACGTGCACAGACATTGCAAGGGGAGGTGCTTTGAGATGGAAATTGGGCACTTCACTCTTTTGTATTATTCGTGTGTGTGTGTGGGTAAACTCTGTGCAGCACCATTTTCCACATTATAATTTCTGAATGGTAAAAAAATGGAAAAAGCCTGAGAGAAATAATTTTTCATTCATTTTTAGATATTTTTGTGAAGGGCACTTTTGGGGCACAGGGCAAAGGGGCAGGTGCTCGGGCACCCCCAGCACCCCCCCCCCCCCTCTGCACGGGCCTGGTTAGGGTCTTAGAGCGCGCAGGCTAGCCAGGTAGGAAGTCTCTAATCTAATACGTATGTTGTGTTTTGCCCGGTTGGTTGATAAGTGAATTGCTGTTCATGATATTGAAGATAAAACTTGTTGAATCTATTGCATGCAACTGATTGAGGATATATCTTAAATCACATTAAAATCAGTGTAGTATGTTCTGTTTAATTAGCCGTAGGACTGTGATTTACACGAGTTTGCTCCCTTCTTCTGAGAAACATTTCTCTGGTCCTTCGAAATCAAAATTACACGCTCGACTTGAAGGGAACGTGCTTAGTCCCGTCCGGCGTTCCAAATTTATTGGACTTAGGCTCCAAAACTACAGCTATCCACCGTCACCAAATTCCCAGTGTATTACCTAGTTGTATTTTGCGAGAAGGGGAGCTATGCTCGTGGTGTCCCGCCTTTGCATCTCGCAGTGTGGTTTTCTTTTAAACTCACGAATGGTTTTTACGCATACTATTTCATTATCCAGTTTGTTCCAAGTGTCCAATACTCTGTGTGGAAACCTGTTTTTCTTAAGTTCTCTTCTATAGCTATGTTTTTTTTTTTCATGTCCTCTTGTGTTTCTCTTGTCCCAGTTTAGTAAGTCCTCTCTATCAAGTATATCTGTGCCTTTCATGATTCTGTAGATGGTCAGTAGGTCACCTCTCTTCTTTGCTCCAGCGTCGGTAACTCTAGTTTAGCCAACCTCTCCTCATATGATATGTTTGCAAGTGCAGGTGCCATTTTTGTAGCTGCTCTCTGGATTCTTTCTATTTTCTTTATATTCTTTTTGGTACTGGGTGACCACAATGTCGCCGCATACTCTAGTCTAGGCCTTATCAATGTAACCAATATATATTTTTTTTTCATGTCTTCGTCCAAGTATGCAAATGCCACTTTTATTGATCTTAGCAAGTTGTAAGTCTCCCCGACAATTTTGTTAACCTGTTTATCATAGGACAAGTAGTTTGTGATAATTACCCCCAAACCTTTTTCGGATCCTACCTTCTTTACTTCCTTGGTTCCAATTGCGTATTTTCCTGATATTCTGTTTTTGCTTTTTCCAAACTCCATTATGCTACACTTCTTAGTATTAAAGTCCACTTCCCATTTCTGACTCCAGTTCCATACCTTATTCAGGTCTTTCTGCAGTGCTTCACAGTCAGTGGCGGCGCCAGGGGGAGCTTTAGCCCCCCCAAAAAGGTGGCCAGCCCCCCCATTAGCCCCCCAACTGAAATGAGCAAATTGAAAATTTAAAACACTCATTGAAATAATTTCATTAAGTGGAATTTCTAATTGCCAGGGCTAAAGATTTGTCAGCCATCAGTGCTAGCCCAACCATTAATCCCCTCCCCTTCAGAAATGAGGATAAGATATGTGTATTATCATATTATCATTAGCCCCCCAAAAAATTTGCTCAGCCCCCCCTTAGCCTCCCCAACTAAAAATTCCTGGCGCCGCCGCTGTTCACAGTCCTTATCAGTTTCTACTTTCCTTAACAGTTTGGCGTCGTCTGCAAAGAAGCTCATGTAACAATTCACGTCCTCGTCCATGTCATTCATATAGATAGCAAACATTATTGGTACCAGTACAGATCCTTGCGGTACTCCACTGATCACCTCTTTCCAATCTGAATATTTTTCTCTGAGCACTACTCTCATCTTTCTACCAGTCAGGAAGTCCTCCATCCATTTTAGTAGGTTACCTTGTATTCCTCCTATGTGTTCCAGTTTTTTTTTTTTTTTTTTTTAGTAATTTTCTGTGTGGTACTTTGTCAAAGGCTTTTTGCAAGTCTGGGAATGCACAACCAGCCCATCCATTTCTTTCTTGCACTGTGTATATTAGTCTTGAGTTGAAGCATATTAAGTTTGTGGTGCATGGTCTTCATTGTCTGAACCCATATTGTCTTGGGTTTAATATGTTGTTGTCTTCCAGATGTTTTATCCATCTATTCTTGATGATTTTCTCACAAATTTTGGCTATAGTGCTTGTTAGTGATACTGACCTATAGTTGGTGTGTTCTTCCTTGTTTCCTCCTTTATATATTGGTACAATGTTAGCATGTTTCCAGTCATTAGGTATCTTTCCTTCTTTGAGTGAGCTATTTATTATGATGTGTATTTTGTCTGTTAGTTCTTCTTTGCATTCCTTTAGAATCCAATTTGCAATACCATCCGGGCCATGTGATTTTCTGACGTCCAGTTTTGATAGGTGTTCTGATATTTCTTTTTGTGCTGTTGTAAACTCACTCATGTGGGGAGATTGCTTGTTATTATCTTCGTCCCAATTTTGTATTTTCTCTCTGGTGAAGACAGATTTAAAGTGGTTGTTCATGACTTCGGCCACCTCTAATTCTTCTGTGTATTCTATATTTCCTTGGTGTAGTTTCGCCATTTCGTGCTTGGTGTTAAGTTTACCATTCACATACCGATAGAATAGTTTGGGTTGATCTTTGCATTTATCTGTAATATCCTTCTCATGGTTCCTTTTCTCCTCTCTTCTCATATTAACATACACATTTCTATAGCTTATATAAATTTGTCATTTGGTATGTTTTTTGTCTTTTCTCTACCTTTTCCAAGCTGTGTCCCTTCTGTCTTTTGCCTCATTGCATCTTTTGTTGAACCAACATTTAATGTACTCTCGCTTTTGTCTTGGTACATGCCTGTTAACCCCTTCGTTGTAATTTTCCATCAATATATTCCATTTCTCTTCCACTGTTGTCTCTTCCATATATAATTTTTCCCAGTTTGCATTCTGGAAGAATATCTTTAGTTTTGCAAAGTCTGTTTTGTTGTACATCAATCTTCCTTTCCTATGCTTTTCATTTCTCTCCATGTCTATTTCTTCCTTTAGTAGTTTCGATGAGTATATGGTCACTCTTTCCAATTGGTGTCTTGTAATGGATTTTGTCCACAATTTCAGGTTCTGTTGTTAATATTAAATCTAGTTTCGATGGTTCTTCATTGTTTCTGTACCTGGTGTTTTCACTGACCCATTGGGTCATTTGTGTATTCCTCAACCACCCTCTCCTCCTTCCACTGTCCAGGGATTTCGGGACATGGGTGATCTGAACAAGGAAAGTATCAAAGTAGGTTTAAAAATGAATAGGACCAAAACCAAAGTAATGTTCAACACGAAAGTTCAAAGTAAAAGGATTATAATCGATGGTGAGTCTTGAAGAAGTTGAAGAGTATAATTATTTAGGCCAGATGGTGAAAGTAACAAAAGATCATGATAATGAAATAAAAAGACGTATTACAGATTGGAAAGTGTTTGGTAAGTATAATAAAAACCCTGAGAGACTCTCTACCTTTATGTTTGAAACGTAAAGTTTACAATCAATGCATTTTACCGGCAATAATCTACGGGTATAAAACTTGGAAACTGTCGAAGGCAATGGAAACAAAGCTAAGGAATGCACAAAGGAGAATAGAGAGATCAATGATGGGAATAAAACTGAGAGACCGAAAGAGAGCAAGTTGGGTGAGAGAGCAGACTAGAGTGAAAGATATTGTGGAGACGGTGAAAGGGAGGAAGTGGAATTGGGCAGGTAAGTTAGTGCGAACGACTGATGAGCGATGGAGCAAGTGTGTTACTGAGTGGACACCGCGAGATGGGAAGCGTGGAAGAGGGAGAGCAGATAGGTGGAGAGACGAGATTGAAAAGTTTGCAGGAGTGACGTGGCAGAAGTTGGCGCGGTCGTGTGAATCATGGAATGGTCGTTGGATGATACATCTGGGCAGTGTGTATGTGGAGCTAACGAGTTAGAAAAATGCAGTGGAAGAAAAATAAGAGAATAATTAGCTAAGGTAGGACTGATAGGCGATACGAGTGAAAACGAAACTAGTTAGAAGAGTCTTCGTCATCGAAGAAGATAAAGAGGCAGGGAATAATGCGGACAATGTTAGTGATGTGGTGACGCGCCGCTGGTCAAAACCAGACTGGCCGTCACAAAACTCGAGCTAGGCCTTTATACTCACTTTAGTTGGCAAGCGTATTTCGCAAAGACGTCTCGGCCAGCCAGCCAGCAGCCAATCAGAAACTCGGAAAGCTCCCCAGGGACCCACCAGCGTCCTTTAAAAGGACGGCGTCTTGCCGAGATGGGTGGTCTTACCTAGCAAGTCGCAAGTTCTCGCGGAGAATCAACTCAGCGCTCGCAGAGGTCAGACGTCGCTCTCCGTTCCAGCTCACTCAACAGCGCCCATCGATCTTCGCCGGCCGGTGGCGGCGAAGAGACTTTTCTCCTTTGCTGCTGCCGGTCTGGCACAAGGCTGACCTCTTCGTTGACGTCAGCAGACGGGTTTACACCAAAGACAAATACACACATTTCCCAAGTCACGCAATTCTCTGTTTTCAGAGTTGTGCTTAGAAGAAAAGAGATACACGCACACTTGCTCGCTGGCTTAGCAGAGGCCCTTAATCCAGCTCTGATTCAGAGCCCTTAACTCTTCGCTGGCTGGTCGTGGGAGACGAATTGGGGAACCTCTCTTGCCGACCGGCCGCACCCACGCCTGGCCTCTTCGCTGACGCTGGCGAACGGGTGTACACTTCTGACATTTACACACAATTCCCAAGTCACGTAATTCTCTGTTTGCAGAGTTGTGCTTAGAAGGAGAAAGATAAAACAACATCCACCCGTCTGCCCCCCTCGCACCGCCATCTGATCCACTCTCCTGACTACGCTTCGGATATCGCTTGCTCATCGCTCAAGCCCAACCTGGGGCTAAACAGGACCTCTCATGCCTAACCTGGGGCTAATCAGGAACGTGCTACCTAGCTGGGGTTAATCAGCATCTCCACACGCGGGAAGTGAACTCTACTTACTTCCCGTAAGATACATACACACACCTCTCACGAACATAGCCACGCCCCACGCACAAACATCTACGCGTACTTTTTCTTCGACTAAAATTTGCTTCCTTTCTAACTTTCTCTTATACTACATCTTCTAATTTCAGTTTACCTCCCACTAAAGATTTTTCCGTTTTTCCACCTTTCTCTACTACTACGCCTCCTACTATTTTCTCGACTTTTGGTGATTCTAATCCCAGGCGTCGGCGCCGCCATCCAGGTTCCCTGTCCATTTCTCCCGAGACACGACCACCAACCGCCCGTAATCGCTCACGAAAAAGCGCATTTTGGCAATAGCCCTCTTTTATACACTACTATTTTTTCATTTTCTTAGACATTCTTCCCCTCCCACAAAAACCGATCCTGCGCAAGCGGGTGGTCTTCTCTCCCAAGTCGCAAGTTCTCTCCCAGTCACATCTCCAAGCAGCGGTCCTCTCCAGCAAATCGCCTCGGAACCAGTTCTCTCCAAGCAGCAGTCCTCTCCAGCACACCTCGGACGCAGTCCTCCCCTGCAAGTAACGTCGCCAAGCTTCAAGCGGCCCTTCGCACCAGTCCACGACACTTGTTGAGGCCCTCACTCAGGACCTTCCCTCTACGAGCACTCGTCCTTAACCTCCGAGCCTAGTAACCATTATAGCTTATTGTTAGTTTTACTGTAGGTCTCATTTCACTGGCTTGTCCAAACTACAGTAAACCACAATAGTGATACGTTGCCCCGCGACTACAATTTCTCTACAATGAAACTTAAGAAAAAACGAACTAGGTCAAATTTAGATATACAAATAAGAATGTTAAAATGGAAATTGAGTTAATAACAAAGAAAGAATGGGATTAAGATATCATCAGAGATGGTCTCTCTCCAGAAAATCATATGGAAATGAGAGAAGATATAATCTGCTAAATAACATAAAGTGTCATTTCAATACATGTTTAAGGGGACCCCCCGCCCAAAAACATTTTTTCCGAAGGATCTTGCTGATTTTTTCTGTGTGATATCTAGGTCTGAGGAAACCTTCACAGCTTGAGTTTTATTCAGATCTGACCAGTAGTTTTTTTTCTTCTTCTTTTTATAAAAATGTAAAAAATACCATATTTTTGGGCTTCTTTCAAATCCTATCTCCTCTTACAATTTTTATTTGATGTATTTCATTTTATAGCAAATGAATCTTCTACATATATAGAAAAACAAAATAGAAAGCTTTTTTTAATATCTTTGTTCAATGCCGAGGAAAAAAATATAATTAAAAAAAATCAAAATTTTGACTTTGACACGTTATTAAAAAAATTCTATTTAATATATGCAAAAAAAAATCTCTATTTCATTTTTTGTCGTTTATCTAGCTATCAATAGAGACCTCATATGAAAAGATAGGTTGAAAATTGAGGGAGGAGATAGACTTTGTGTATAAAAAAACTTACATTTTTCAGAAACGAGCGTTAAAGGTTTTTTTTCTTAGTTTTACTAAATTTTACATTCATGAACCTCCTAAGAACCATTGAAAACAGGTTCCATTGTATTTTCATGATGATTTTGCATCTTTCAAGTAACTCGGGCACTTTGTCCCCTCCTACAGTGTAGGATATTATTCACTCAAAGTGAGGGTCTCATAAAGCGCCACCTTACTCTTTGTCGCAAAGTTTGAGTTATTGGTCTAGAATGACCCAGCAAGGTAGTCTGATTGCTGGGATTCAGCTCTATTTATTTTCTTAGATTTCCTTTCTGGTGTTGGAACAGGCTCCTTCCTCCATCATTTTCTCATAGTGTTCCGTCTGTTTCTTATCAAGGTACTTCGTGTACCTAAAATACTTGCCCTTGCTAAACGTAGCAACACCCAAGCCTCCAGTTATTCTATTCAGTCCTGAGTTTCCCATGCTGTTTATGAGTGACTCATACACCATAGCTGAGGATGTGGGTGAAGATGGGGAGGGAACTGCTGGAGGGAGTACTGGTGGTGGTGGCGGAGGTGGTGATAACAAGGTTGATGCTGGGGGTCTTTCTTTCTCCCCTTTCGTTACTAATGTAGACGTTCTTGTCTTCTGCAAGTGTGCCTTTTGTTTGGAAAGCTTAGGCATGGCTAATATCTTCAAACTTCTCTTCACTGAAAAATAGATGCGAATTTCACACGGCAAATTAGTGAACGTGGCAAGCTAGCGTATGCCACTGGCTATCGAGCGGGCCTTTTCCTCATACCACACACTCACGTGCATGCCAGACGTAAGAGAAAACTTTGTAAGTGCATCAAACAAAAACAAAAAATGAGTAAAAGAGGTGTTTTTATGGTCAAAACGAATGTAAACAATAGTCGTGCGCAGCACGCGGCTGCCGGGGGGAGGGAGGGTAGGCCCTTTAAACCCTTTAAAAATGGCGGGACGATAAAAATATTTTAACAGTGTCTACAGCGACCGCTCTACTATGTATTTATGCAATAGAAAGAAATTATTTTTATTTTTATTTTTCGTAAATCTGGGGCGGGGGGGGGTCCCCATAAGGTTATGATGATAATCATAATAATCGAGTTTTTCTTTTGTACCATATTAGTCTCAAGAATAAAGATCCTGTTATTTACAGAAGAAAAAAAACCTTGGGCCGATTAAGCAATTACTGTAATATCAAATGTTTGAAATCCTGTGATTGCACTAAACCACTTTGAGTGTGATTCGAATGCAATAAGCACAAACACTCAACGAACGTTCAAATGAGGTATATCGACAAAGAGCACTCTAGCAGTTGGAATTTGCTACTATTAGTAGTTCCGTAGCATTTATATCTAATTAGTGTAGCGAAAATAGCTTAGCAGATTTCAATGGAAATTTATTAGGATACCAAACCTAGAGACACGAATTTTTGGAGAGTAAACAAACGCACCTGTGACATGACAAGACACCGATTCACTTTTTCAACAGTGTGGTTGCATGAATCGATCAGGTGATGATTGCCGAAGTTTGTGAGTAACTGGGCCCTTGATCTATTCATTTTGCAGCACCATGTACATTAAACCTATCAATGTTGAATGTGAATGTTGATATATGTGATTATCATTATAGTCACGGTATATTATTATATACATAAATATATTATATGTATATATATATATATAATATATATGTATATATAGTATATATTTATATATGCTAATAAGAACATGGGTACGTGTGTTCACCTATGCAAAGTAGACCACTTGGAAAAAGAAATTAACGAAGCAGAGCGCTTTCGTATATTACATCTTGTTGCACTGAAGATGTAATATACGAAAGCGCTCTGCTTCGTTAGTTTCTTTTTCCAAGTGGTCTACTTTGCATATGATATATATATATATATTGATAATTGTGGTTTTGTACTACTCAGCTACTGGTTGAAAATTATATCTTAGCCAGGTATTCTGTTGTAGATAAGGTGTTGACTGTTGTATACATGATTTAATTGCAGTTTAACGCGGTAATCAACAGACAAAATTCTCACTTTTACAAAGTTAGTCTTATTATATCAGCTACTTAGTTTACTTAGTGAAGTTCCAAGGTCGATCCTCACAGCTGTAGTGGACTACTGCTGCTGCCAGCCCTGTTGTCCCTCCTTGCGAGGGTCAGTTGGTCTGGTAGTGAGTTTGGAGAAAACCTACTGATGGCGGTGTAGCCTGGCACTGGAGGCTCGTCTGGCACCTTCCACAGGAACCTGTCCAGCGCATGTTTGAAGCTGTCCACTGAGCATTTAGTTTTCTCTCTCACCTCTTTTGGGAGGGCGTTCAAGATTTTTGGACCCTCATGGTCTAGGCTGGTTGCCAGTAGGGTCTTAATCGGACAATTTATAGTTTCACCCAACCATAGAATTTGATATGTGCCTTATGTGTTTCTGGTGAGAAATGTTGTGATATGAATGATGGTGTACATCATTTCCGTCGCAAATGCTTACTTTTGAAGTAATTAAATATTGAAGTTATGCACTTAAGCCTACATCTCCCGAATGATCTGGGGGGATGTGTGGGAAGTCGGGGTTTTTGGGTGGGGAAGACTGATAAATGGAGTAATGTGCATTGCAAAACAGGTATAAAATGAACAAAAACACTTAAAAAAATAAAAATTAAAAATCACATTTTACGGCCGGAGTCCAGCGGTAGCCATCTTTGTTTTTACCAACGATTCGAAAAAGGTCTCGCTAGATCTGTTACACTTAGCGAAGTCTACTCCAGCCGCGCAAGACTTCCTAACCGTAAACTAACGTTACCTCCGTTAGGTTAGGTTAGTTTACAGTTACCAAGTCTTGCACAAGCGTCCTCCCTAAATCTAGTGCTTCTACTCGCAAATACTTACAATCGTTAGTAAACAAACATGGTGCCACACGTGGTATCTGCTGATATGGGATTTTTTTTCTTTAGCCTTCTTCTTCATTTTACACCTGTTTGGCAATGCACATTACTCCATTTATTAATCTTTCCCACCCAAAAACCCCGATTTCCCACACGCCCCCCACATCATTCGGGAGATGTAGTCATAACTGCATAACTTCAATACTTGATTACTTCAAAAGTACGCATTTGCGACGGAAATGATTTACACCATCGTTCATATCACAACATTTCTCACCAGAAACACATAAGCCACATATCAAATCCTATGATTGGGTGAAACTATAAATTGACCTCTTGATCCTTTCCGGGGCTCTTGATGGGAGAGTTTGTCTCTCACACTTACGCCCATGCCTTACACTGTGGTATGGCTTGATTGTTGAGGGCGTGGGGTCTGGAACAAGTCCCTCAAGGATTTTCCATGTGTAAATGGCCCTGTATCTTTCTCTCCTCCTTTGTTGAGAGTATAGATCTAGTGCTCCCAGGCGATCCCAATAGTTGAGATCTTGCATCCCTTTGATGTGCCTGGTGTAGTTCCTTTGGACAGCTTCAAGCATCTGGATGTCTCCGTGTTTGTGTGGCGACCAGAGTTGGCTACAATAGTCCAGGATCGGTTGAATAAGGGACTTCCAGAGGGTACACATCACTTGAACCTCTCTTGAGGAGAAAGTCCTTAGGACCCAGCTGGCCATCCCTCTTCCTCTTTTCACTGACTGCATGCTGGAAAGTGGCATCATCACTTAAGTGAGTGCCCAGGCTTTTTACATGGGCTTTGGGTGTGATTTTCATACCTCTTTCCGTGTGCAGTTCAGTGTTGTCTTTAATGCCTTGGTTTGTGCCATATCTCAAGACCTCAAACTTCTCTTCGTTGAATTGCATGTTGCTGTTGTTGGCCCATGCATAAACTGAGTTGAGATCGTCTTGTAGATGTTGCACGTCCCCACTTTCCCACACTGCACGGCTGATGTGGGTATCATCGGCAAAAGACAGGAGGGTTGAGTCCACCCTCCTATTTATGTCATTCATATGGACTAGGAATAGGAGGGGGCCGAGCACAGATCCTTATGGTACTCCGCTTATTACCTGGGATTCGATGGACTTCACACCATCAACTGCGACTGTTTGTGTATGTTCTGTCAGAAAGTTGTGAAGCCAGACTCCTAGCTTCCCTGAGATTCCTAGATCCCTTGCCTTGTGGAGGAGGACACCGTGGTCCACCTTGTGGAAGGCTTTGGCAAAGTCTAGGAATACTACGTCAACATTGCTCCCCTCCGACAGGTTCCATAGTAGCCAGTTGTAGTGTGCCAGTAGGTTTGAGCAAATTGAGAGGCATGACCGACCTTTCCTGAAACCATGTTGATTCTCTTTAATGAGTTTATTCACTTCAAGGTGTGTGAACAGCTTGTCCCTTACACATTTCTCAATTACCTTGACAATGTGTGACGTGAGGACGACAGGTCGATAGTTCTTTGGCAAGGTCCGATCTCCTCCTTTGTATATTGGGCTTATGATGGCTTGTTTTAGTAGTGCCGGGATCTCTCCTTTGTCAAAGGAGGCTAGCCACAACATATGGATTGGGACTGCCAAGACCTCGCTGCATTTTAGGAGTAGGATTGCCAGAGCGCCATCTGGTCCAGCGGCAGAGTTAATCCTGAGCTCCTTTATTGCCTTTTTGATGTCCCCTACTGTCACTTGAATGTCGGTAAGCTGGTTCAGGTTTGTAGTCACCTGGTTGAAAAAAGTTGTGGGATTGAGGATTTCCATCTGTGTCTTTGGTATGCTGAACACACTGTTGTATTGGTGTGCCAGTATCTGGCAGGTTTCCTGTGGGGCATCTGTTATGGTGCCTTGTTCAGTCACTAGGGGCCCAATCTGTGACTTGGTTTTGAGGAATTTCTTACAGTAGCTGTAGAAGAATTTTGGGCTATGCCTTATGTTTTCTATAGCTTGGTATTCCTCTGTTCTTCTCTGCTTCTCGTATGAGTGTTTGATTTTCTGCTCTATGTCCTCTATTTTTGAGGAGATTGAGAGCCTTTGGGTCTCATTGCTACTTTTAATGAGTTTTAGGTTGAGGTTGGTACACTTTCACATGAGGATTTTCCTGTCACGCGGGATGGAGTACCTGCGATCCTTTTTGTTGCTTTTTCGTGGCACATAGGCAGTACACACCTCCAGCAAAATCCTCAATAGTGTGTTGAGAGTGGTGTTGGGGTCAGTTTCCTGCAGTGCCAGCTTCCAGTCAATCTTCCTGAGATCCTGTTGTAACTGTTCCCAGTTTACCTTTTGACTGAAGAAGTTGAGGCTGGCAAAGGGTGTCATGTCTGGAGGAGTCGGGGATTCCTGCAGTGTCTTACTTTTGATGTAAGTTGTGTTGATATGGATTATATTGTGGTCAGAGAAGATTGTTTTCTCTGACCTGCAATTGCTGACCGACTCTTGATTATTGGTAAAGAAGAGGTCCAGTATGTTGTTCCTTCTAGTCAGCTCCATTATATGCTGGTTTAGGAACAGTTTGTCAGCGGTCTCTAGAAGGAGTTTGGCTTGGGCTTGGTCTTCTAGAGTGCCCCCACTGGTTCTGCCATCTGGCCAGCATATAAAGGGGAAGTTGAAGTCACCACACATGATGATATCTGTCATGGCGTGTGGGGTGGTCTCCAGCACTTCGTTCAGCTTTTCCAAAGCTTTTGAGAAGCTTTCGAGATTGCACTGAGGTGGACGGTAGCAGTTTACAATGATTAGATTTATGTAGGTGATATGTAAGGCTAGGAGTTCTATCACCCCATTTGAATGGGATAATAGTGTCTTGGTGTGGGCGGCTAGATCGTGCCTGAGGTAGACCATTGCACCACCATGGGTTCTTCCTTCTCTGTCAGCTCTAAATGGGGTGTAGTTGGTTATTCCTATCTCAGAGTCTTTTATGTCGGTAGCCAGGTGAGTCTCCGTTAGGGCAATGAACATTGGGTCCTCTTCTAGTGTTAGTTCCTTCAGGAAGGAGACTTTGCTTATGTTGTTTTTAGGGTAGAGGCCAGTATGTTACCCATTAGGATGGACTCTAGTTGGTGTGAACGACGGGTGCCCAGGGGAATGCCGGATGGGCCTGAAGTGGTGGCCAGTTCCTGTGACTTCCTTGCATCAGGGAGGATAGTATTAAGCCCTGGGACTCTACAGCTTTGGTCAGCGTGTTCATGGTGGTCTGTAGAGCTGTCGCTATCTCTAAAAAAGGTGAGCTAACGTTTGTGTGTGTGTTTGATGGGGACCTTGTGGATGTGCCTGGTGCTGCCTTGTGTCTGGTATTTCCTGGTTTGCTCCCCAGGTTACCAGGTTTTTTATTGTTGTTTGGTGTTTGATTGTGCAACTTGGGTTTTGGCGTCATTTGGTTTCCACGTCCCTTTGACATGCGTGAATTTGCAAGACTTGACTCTGCATATGCTGTGCCTTACAGAATTCTTGCACATGAGTGGGTGGAAATGAGGGCATTTATCCCTTCCTAATTTGCAACCACGATCATCCTGAGTACCATGCGTCAAAAGCTTGTGGCATGGTTTGTGGTGTCTGTAGTTGCATTCCTTGCCTGAGTTGCCATGTCTGCATCGGCCCTTCTTATAGTATCTGCAGATGGGGGTTTCCTTGACCTGGTCCTTGAGCCTAGCCCCGTTCTGAGGGGGGTTGGCTGGGCTTAGACTTATAGGTGGGTTTGCCTGAGGGGGTTGGGTGGGGGCAGGGGCTTGTTTTGTCTTGGCATCCGAAACCTTACCTTTGGGAATTGTCCCAGTAGGGTGAGGTACTTTCGTTGCTTTGTTTTGGACAGGGTTATGAGTCTCCCCTGTCTTAGTGGTAACCGCCACTGTGTCTGTGGCGTCAAGGGCCTTAGCCTTGGGAATTGTCTCGGGGTGAGGCCCTTTAACCGAGTTGGTGTGATCAGAGTTACTAGTTACTTGCCCTTTCTCTGTAGTCTTGGGCCTAGTCCCTGTGTGGTGGTTTGGGGTTTGGTCAGTTGATATGTGTTGTTGTGTGGTGTGCTGGGGTTGTTGGGATGTTGTGGTGTCCTTTTGGGTCAGTGAGTCTTCGTTATCTACGCTTGTATGTGTTGGTGGAAGTGGGTTCGATGCGTTGAGGGAGGCACTGATATTTCTTGTCAGTTTGCTCATTTTTGGGAGTTTTTTATCGTGCCAAATTAAAGCATCTTCCGCCTGTAACTATTATACTGTATCATGGCTCTTGCAAGGCAAGTCTAATGTAAATCTTGCAATTTTATTTTGACCTTAGAGAAAGTGCAGAGGAAGGCAACCAAATTGGTACCATAGCTATCTAACATGGAATATGAAGATAGCCGGGTGTCAGCAATTAAAAATCCAGGCCCTCCAGGATAGAAGAACGAGGAGGGCCTTAATACAAGTATATAGGTATGCGTGAATCCGCGTGCAGTGCCACCATCATGGACGTACTATTATACATCGCCATCTTTTGCAGCCCATTGGAATTTGTTTGGTTTAGTCTGAATGTTTGGAGCTTTCAGCGCATGTGCACGATATTCAAATTATCTTGTTGTTCTGCAAGTGTATGCCCAATTCTTCAAAAGCAAACAAATTTTCACCAATTTAAACACAAATTTGGTTATTAACCTTGGCAAATTAGTTTTCCGGGTAAAAATCTAAAGGTAAGGCATATATAAATATTTTAATGTATAATATTCATGTTTTTTAGCCTTTTTTTTCTTGGAAATGAGCAACTAAAGATCATTGGAAATTTGCTCAGCTAAGCCTAAATATGCAATATGTAGGTAGGTATGTGTGAATCCGCCGGCAACGCCACTATTGCGGATGTAATGTTTACACGCCATCTTTTGTGACCCATTCAAATGGGTACACATCAATTTGAATGCTTGTAGTGTTCAGCACATGCACAGAATTATCAAATTGTCATGCTGTTTTGCAAGTGTATGCCCATTTCTTAAGAAAAAAAAATTGATTTAAATACAAATTTGGCTATTAGCCATTGCAAATTAGTTTTTCAAGTGGAAATTTAAAGATAGGGCACCTATATATAAATATTTGGTCAATTTATACTTTCACCCAACCAACGATTTTGATATGTGGCTTATGTGTTTCTGGTGAGAAATGTTGTGATATGAACAATGGTGTACATAATTTCCGTCACAAATGCGTACTTTTCAAGTAATTAATTATTGAAGTTATGCCCTTATACCTACATCCCCCCACGATCTGGGGGGACCTGTGGAAAATCGGGGTTTTTGGGTGGGGAGCACTAATAAATTGAGTAATGCGCGTTGCAAAACAGGTATAAAATGAACAAGAACACATAAAAAAAGATCTAAAAAAACATAAATCTTATCTTTGAGGTCCAGAGTGTGGTCGGCTAATGCGAGCAGTAGCCATGTTTGTTTACCAAGTTACCAACAATTTGAAATATTTGTCGCTACATTTAGCGAAGGCCACTCCACACGCGCAGGAGTTGCTAGCTGTAAACTAACGTAACCTAACCTATCCTAACATAACATAACCAAACCTAACCTATCCTAACCAAACCTAACATGACCTAACGTAACGTAATGTGACCTAAGCGTAAAGTAACCTGACCTAACCTAACCAAACCTAACATAACCTAACCTAACATAACCTTACCTAATGTAACCTAACCTAATGTAACGTAACCTAACATCACCTAACGTAACCTAACCTAACATCACCTAACGTAACCTAACCTAACCTAATGTAACCTAACCTAATGTAATGTAACCTAACGTAAGGTAACGTAACCTAACGTAAGGTAACGTAACCTAACCTAACCTAGCGGCAAATATTTCGAATCGTTGGTAACTTGGTAAACAAACATGGCTACCACTCGCATTAGCAGACCACACTCTGGACCTCAAAGGTGATTTTTTTTTTTTTTTTTTTTTTTCTCTTTTTTTTATAGATCTTTTCCTATGTGTTCTTGTTCATTTTATACCTGTCTTGCAACGCACATTACTCGATTTATTAGTGCTCCCCACCCAAAAACCTCGATTTCCCACAGGTCCCCCCAGATTGTTGGGGAGATGTAGGCATAAGTGCATAACTTCAATAATTAATTACTTGAAAAGTACGCATTTGCAATGGAAATGATGTACACCATCGTTCATATCATAACATTACTCACCAGAAACACATAAGCCACATATCAAAATTGTTGGTTGGGTGAAACTATAAATTGTCCAAATATTTTAATGCAATATTCGTATTTTTTAGCCTATTTTCTCTTGGAAACGAACAATTTTAAGATCATTGATAATGAGACAGATATGCCTAAATGGTCAACATGTAGGCATGTTCTCCGATACTTAGTTGTGTTTAGTAACGCATGACATGTCAGAGATACTACGCATATTAGTTGTAGAGAGTGTTGTTCACAAATAATACTTACATTGTTATGCTATACCTATTACATAGCTTGCTATGGCTATGATAGCAAGTATATGAAATAACTATTAATAATATGGTCAGTATTCCATGTCATTGACTATGAGAAGTCTCAAGACTAGTAGAGGTCTAGAGACAAGACTTAAATTTTCTTCTTGGTTTCATGATGATAATAGATATGAGCTGTTGAAATAAGGCTGTTTATTCAGAT
Source organism: Oratosquilla oratoria (assembly GCF_046742065.1). Lineage (NCBI taxonomy): Eukaryota > Metazoa > Arthropoda > Malacostraca > Stomatopoda > Squillidae > Oratosquilla > Oratosquilla oratoria. Next base: position 38,448,562 of record NC_134817.1, on the reverse strand, counting down.
TGTCATGATTATAGATAACATGATTAAACAAAATAACTCCTTTGAAAGTAAAAAGACTTTATTCATTTTTCTATTTCAGTAAATTGGTGTAAAAAATAATTAACCGATTTCAACGTAAATTTAAGTTAGGTCTTACGATAGTTGCAGTACTGACTGGTTAGTGTACCGAGCGGCAATCTAAGGGTAAGGGCTAAGGCACCTATATATGCACTTTTTAATGTGATGGTAGAGTCCTTTTAGCTGCGCCTACATTACATTGCACGTACATTGAGAGGTGTTAGTAAGAATAGTATAAAAGGAAGGTCCTACATTGTTTATGACAAGCTCAGGTGATTTGTTGACCCATAAAACCTTCACGTGCCAAGTTGTATGTCAATTGGTCCAAGAGTTTGGATTTTATGGAAGATTATCTCTAAATTAACAATAGTTGCCATGGCAACATGACAGGTATCAGTAAGAATAGTATAAAAGGAAGGTCCTGCATTGTTTTTGACATGCTCAGGTGATTCGTTGACCCACAAAACCTTCACATGCCAAGTTGCATGTCAATTGGGGCAGCAGTTTGGATTTTATTAATGATTATCTCTAAATTGACAACTTATTGCCATGAAAATGTAAATTTGGTATGATGCAGATGTTTCACATTGTTTTTTTACATGCTTAGGTGATTTGTTGACCCATAAAACTTTCACATGCCAAATTGCATGTCAATTGGGGCAGCAGTTTGGACTTTATGGATAATTATCTCTAACTTGACAATACAGTAGTTATAATAATAATAACAAGTTTATTTGGCAAAGAATCAATATACATGAAGTGCAGATAGTGACAAGAACACATAGTTTGAAATAATAATTGCAATTGCTGAGGATAACAAAAAAGTATGTTAGCTTATTTCCATTGTGGTCCTCATTAGATTGTTTTTCTACACTAAGTTACATAGACAACATATGTAGGGGGTTAAGGGGACCAGAGACAGTTATGAGTAATACCAATCAGTACACATATGACACATAAACATTGTTATAGTTTTGCTAATATTACTAAAATGTTCAAAACACATAGGAATTTGAGACCAAAACTTGACCACCATCACAATAAGGAACATTGCATTATGCAAAGGAACAACAAAATAATGCTAAAAGGTAACAAAACAGTATGAGTGAGTACCATATCATAGTAGTACCATTAATGATATACTACATTATTCTACAACTGTATCAACAATGTTGTTATAGTGAATGCTACATTGCAGCTATAGGGTCACCTATTAATTAATTCTAAATTTTACCTGTACCTCAGGACAGAGTGAGCAATTAGTTTGAGCACTAGGAAGTAGTACATTATAACCTGAAGCACCAAAAGTAGGGTACAGGGGACCTGTACTTGTATGAGTAAAACAACAAGGAGAACCAGGAAAAAGTCCAATTACCTTGTTGCCTGGTGCCCAGATTCACCAGGCTTGTATTATGGTTAGAGCATAACTGATCTCAGACCCTACCTGAGACATATACCATACTATGACCAGCAAAACAAAGGTGGAAACCAATTTGTAACATCAAACATTGTTATACTAAACTAAACCTCTGAAGGACATAAAGGGGAGGTCAGAACAGTTATGAGTGAACGTAGATTTGGACGGTATTACTCATGGAGTCAGGTATCCCTCACTAGGCTAGTAGTACATAAAATCAAGGCTGTTCTCTGTCCATAGCTGAGACATATAGTAGCCCTTGACCTTTTTCTTGAAAGTAACCTTGCTATTTGACTGCTTAATGGACACGGGTAGTGAGTTCCATAGTTGAACACCTTTGAAGTGAAAGCTGTTTTTGGTGAAGGGACCTGGATGAGTTACACTAAAAGACCCTTGACTGTTCTGGGTTTGGTTCTCAGCAGATAACATAAAATTACAGCTCACATATGAAGGAGCAGAATTATGAACAACATTGTAAACATGGTTTAGTTTCAGCTGCAGGACACGATATTTTACAGGTAACATTCCTACCTTGCTAAATTCTTCTATACCAATATGACTATGTTGAGGTAAATCTAGCATGAATCTAATTATCTTATTTTGTGCAACCTGTAGCCGAGACTAGTTTTTTCTGCTCAGACTACTGTACTAAGAGCTACAAGTGTAATCAAAGTGATGCTGTAACAAGGCTGAGACCAGAAGCTTCTTTGTTTTCAAATCAAAATTTCTGGCTTTTCTGTACAAAAATTTGGCTTTATGTGAACACTTGGATACAATCTTATCCATTAAGGCATTCCCTGAGTGGGACTGATCTAAGAGTATTCCAAGATAAGTTACCTCTTGTTTTGAATATAGGCCAGGAACAGAAGCGGTCCTAGAATTGAACCTTGTGGTACACCACAAGTTATCTCTCTTTCACCTGAGCAGGCTCTATTTACCTGTACAAGTTGTTTGTGACCTGTAAGGTAGGACTTGAACCAGCCAATATTTGCCACTTCTAATGCCTGAATTTTTTTAATAAAATATCATGGTCCATTGTGTCAAATGCCTTTTGTAGATCCAACAAAACTAATCCATGTAGTTACCTCTGTTGCATTCCTGTTTTATCAGATCATAAAGGTAGATTAAGCTGGTGTATGTTGAGTAATTCGATCTAAAACCAGATTGCATGGCGTATCATAGAATATGTTCCCTGAGGTACGTATCTAACTGATTGTATACAATACATTAAAAAACCTACCTTGAAAATAAATCCTAGAATTGAAACAGGCCTGTAGTTTCCTGCCTCAGTTTTTGCATTTTTCTTATAAAGAGGAGTTACCTGAGCCCTTTTCAAGTCGCTTGGGATAAATCCTGAACTGATAGACAAATTTATTATGTGAGTTATTGGAGGAGTTATAATTGTGGCTCCATCCTTAACAAACCTTGCAGAAATGTCATCTAACCCTGTAGCCTTATTGGCACTTATGTTAGCCAGTAATTTAAACACTTCTTCTTGAGTGGACTTATGTAGTTGGAAACAGTTTGTGAAGGGATTTTACTAGTTTAGTGGCTGTGGCTGTAAAAAAGGAGTTGAAGTGGTTGGCTATGGTGTTCCTATCAGAGTTAAGCTAGCCGTATATCATGAGTCCTATCCTGTCTGCTTTGTTACTAGGCTTAGTGTGAACTTCTAGGGTCTTCAGAATTTGCCAAAGCTTCCTTAGATCATGTTTGTTCTGGTTCACCATGTTAGTACAATAATCAGCTTTGGTTTTTTTCCTTCCAATGTTTCACCTGATTCCTATAGTACAGAAAGCCATTATAGTCCTCCTGTTTTTTACTTTTCCTAAATCTAGCAATAAACCTGTCTCTATCTCTAATTAAACCCAGTACTTCGTTTGTCATCTGCCATGGCAACATGATAGGTATTAGTAAGAATAGTACAAAAGGAAGGTCCTACATTGTTTTTGACATGCTCAAGTGATTTGTTGACCCATAAAACCTTCGCATGCCAAGTTGCATGTCAAATGGGCCAGGGGTTTGGAATTTATCGATGATTATTTCTGAACTGACAATTGTTGCCATGGCAACATGAAAGGTGTTAGTAAGGATATTATAAAAAGGTCCTACACTGCTTTTGACATGCTCACGTGATTTGTTGACCCATAAAACCTTCACATGCCAAGTTGCATGTCAATTGGGCCAGGGGTTTGGAATTTATTGATGACTATCTCTAAATTGACAATAGTTGCCATGGCAACATGATAGGTGTTTGTAAGAATAGTATAAAAGGAAGGTCCTACATTTTTTTTGACATGATTAGGTGATTAGTTGACCCATAAAACCTTCATATGCCAAGTTGCATGTCAAATGGGCCAGGGGTTTGGAATTTATGGATGACTATCTCTAAACTGACATTAGTTGCCATGGCAACAGGGTGTTAGTAAGAATAGTATAAAAGGAAGGTCCTACATTATTTTTTATATGATCAGGTGATTTGTTGACCCATAAAACCTTCACATGACAATTGTATGTCAGTTGGGCCAGGGGTTTGGATTTTATTGATGACTATCTCTAAATTGACAATATTTGCCATGGCAACATGATAGGTGTTAGTAAGAATAGTATAAAAGGAACGTCCTACATTATTTTTTACATGCTTGGGTGATTTGTTGACCCATAAAACCTTCATATGCCAAGTTGCATGTCAATTGGGCCAGGGGTTTGGATTTTATGGATGATTATCTCTAAACTGACAATAGTTGCCATGGCAACATGAAAGGTGTTAGTAAGAGTAGTATAAAAGGAAGGTCCTACATTATTTTTGACATACTCAGGTGATTTGTTGACCCATAAAATCTTCATATGCCAAGTTGTATGTCAATTGGGGCAGCATTTTGGATTTTACTGATCATCTAAATTGACAACTTGATAGTTACCATAAAAAGGTAAATTTGGTAAGATGGAGATGTTCCACATTGTTTTTGACATACTCAGGTGATTTGTTTACCCATGAAACCAAAGTATTCTAAATTTCAATAAAATTGGACCAGTGGTTTAGAGTTTGTGTATTTCTTTAACAAAATCTTTACAAATTACCACCCTTAATTCTCACACTGTTATGGTTGTCTAGCCAAAAAATCGGAATAGAAAAATAATTAAAAAGAATTGTATCTTCCTTATTTTTCAAGCTATTTAAAAAATTTAAAATGTGTTTTGTTTCTAATGAAATGATCTTTCATATGCAACAAGAATTTAAGGGTTAATTTTTTTTTTTTTTTTTTTTTTTTTTTCCCCATACCTAATATGTTATTTCAGCTGACACCAGAAGGAAGCACAGGAGCAGCAATAATGCCACTATTATTTTCAGTCCATGGGAAAATTACAGCATGATTCTTCTCCATACAGCCAGTTCACCATCAGCAATCATGGTCTAGTGGTTTCTAAAATTTCTGGGACTGCTGCCCCTTGAGCTTTTGTCATCCTGAGCAGCCCTTCCCATTCAAATATAAATATTTAGAAAAAAAAAAATTATGTATGAACTACATTAGTTGGAGGGGTGATGAGAAAAGCTGCTCATTTTTCTCTTTAATTAATTGAACTTGGCTGTTTGATAGTTGGGCCTAATGTATCACTTGTCACCTAGCCTAGGGAGCAACAAAGAAAATGTGTGACAATTGTCAGCAATCTTCACAATCTACGACATAGTTCAGTATTTTTGTCAGTGCACACCTACACAATATAGCACTAGAAAATGAAATATTAACTTTGTAAATTATAATACATCAATGTAATATACATTTTTCTTGGAAATAAATAAAAAACATTACGAAAAGTAAATACACTACTAAATGAAGCAGCAACCATAGGAACAAGATGCCATATTGTCTTCCCAGTCCTGCTAAAAGCATACATACATATATCAAAGGCTTTTTTCCCCCTTACATGGGAGGTAGCCAAAAAACAAAGGCATAGAAACCACTCCTACCCATTCCATCCCCTACCTACTCCACTCCCCTCCACCCTCTACCCTCCTTCATATCTTGGCACCTCCTGGATGACAGGTCATCCCTGCATCTTGTCCTCTGCCCTGGGTCAGAAACAGTGTTGCAAGACACAGCACATCTACAGCAAGGCTGCTTCATTAATTCGGTGACCCCCCTCTCCATCCCCTCATTTAGAAAAGGAGAAGATGGGGGGGGGGAGAATCCCTTTGGGCTGCATCAATTTATTTTTCATACATGCTCCCTCACCCCTATCCCCCACCCACTCCCCCTCATGTATCACAGCATCCTCCATACACAACCCTTCTCCATTCACCCCTATCTTTTGTCCTCTCCCGTCTTTCCTCAACAGACATACCCCTCTTTCCCAATGCCCTTTTTAGCCCATACAACCTCATCATCCTAGGTCTCCCCCACATATTCACTCCTTTCACCTCTGCTTCCACACCTCTTTTACTAGTCTTTCTTCACTCATTCTTTCCATCTGTCCAAACATCCCAATACTCTTTCATCAACCTTATCTCCCAACTCCCTTTCCACCCAGTTCTCCTCACCTCATCATTTCTCACTCTAGCCTAGTAACCCTATCATACTTCTCAGGCACATCTCAAACACATTCAAACTCCTCTCTTCCTCTCTTATGTTCCATGTCTCTGCCCTGTACAGTGCTGTCGGCACAATCACTCCTTCGTACAATCTCCTCTTAGCATTCATTCCCAAATGTCTATTTCTCATTACACTTTTTAATCCCCCAAGGCATTTACTCGTTTCTCACAATCTACACTCTTTGTCCCCCCCCACTCCTCCCTTTCCTGCCACATTCGCACTCACTAAAAGCAAATAGGTAAATTTGTAGAAGTGCATACCTATGCAATGTAGTAATAGAAAATTAATTATTAATTTTGTGAATTATAATACATCAATGTAATATGTAATTTTCTTGGCAGAAATTGATAACAAAAAAGTTGCTAAAACTGATTTACTAACGAACGAAGTTGTGGTGGTTGAATGATATGCCATATTTGTTGTGATAGATTGTTATAGTCAACATTTGCAACACTGGATCTCCCTTCAATACTGGCGTGCACACACCTGGTACGCACAATATGCTACAAGATATGGTTTTGACGAAAGCTACGAATCTCTTTAGGGACTTCTGGACCAAGCCAACCAACCCTTCTTGACTACACCTTTTTGACAACAAGGCGTCTTAAGTCAAACCTCTTTTTTGAACAATAGCCCGGCTGCATCTCTGGGATCAGCCACCTGCATCAGCTGATGACGCTACCGACCGAAGCGACCCAACTTCTCAATATTCCTCATTGGCAACCCTTGGAAATATTTTGTATATGTCTGGCAACCCTCTGACCTTTCCTGAGGGCTTGCCATGTATGTAGTAGTTAGACAACTGAATGTAACCGAACAGAACAGAACCGATCAAAACCAAGAACTTGGCCTGAGTTTCTCTTCACCACCAATTCAGATGTAGAGAACACACATTCTACATTGTGGTGGCAGTAGCGGGATTGGGAAGCAACACTAACTCTACAGCTGTGGAAATCGAAGCAGCATTGCAACACTAATTCCTTCGAAGCACCAAATATTTCACTTACAAACCAAAAGCACTGACGCTCTTCATAGCATTGCCCACAACCCATGCCACTATGAAGCAAACAATTCAGTGACAGCTTTGATCTTTGCTGAAACATCTTACATACAAGGCAACCCCTCATAACTGCACCACCCACAACCATGAAATGAAGACCTAGTTCTATGCTGATCCCTCTTAGCTACTTTCTCCACCACCACATCAACATACAGACATATTCTTCAGCCCCAACAGAAAATCTTCATCTGAGGCATTTCTCCACCACCACAACACAATCTCTTCACAGTAATTCAGGACAAGAGAAGTTTACCACTTTTTAACAGTAGGAACATTCCTGTACACACCTTCCCCACTGAAGTTAACTCGGAAATACTATGTAGGAATGTCACAGACGACAAAACAAAGATATCCATTCTGACATCCAAAATTGACAAGAATAACACATTAGCTGGTGAAGTCAATCACTCTGACTTGTATGAGGAAACACATTCATTTGATACATTTGTAGAACATTTTACAAGGTTATTTGCGGCTTTTAAGCCACTTGGAGCACTTTTCCCCAACCCCTATACTTCTCTTGCAAAAATGTACAATTATGGCCCACACACCACTAAAGAAAAGATAGTCAAAATAGCTTCAGCATTTAAGAGTGAACTTGGAGAAAGTCTCATAAACTCACACTGGTCTCAAACAACACAATTTCATTGGATAATGTAGTCTCCCTCATTGCATACTTTCGCCTTCTCTCACAACTACACCCAGACACACTCCAGAAAGCCAGCGCCATTAGATTCACACCAGGTATCACATTAGGTGAATTCTCACAGAAATTCTCTGACACAGAACAAGTTATCATGCAGATACAAAATCAGTCAGTACCCATAGCATAAACATATATGATAGCACAGGTCACACAGTCCCACTCATATCACTTGAGAGCATGACATACATTGAGCATGTAACATCACTTGACAACGCTCTCCTTCAAGAACACGACTGTTTTGTACATACTGTCACAAAGCAGGACACCTTGTTAATATGTGTTATCACAGATATCCATCACAACCAAACTGATACTGCGAGCATCATGGCACTTGCTTTCACACGACTGATCTTTGCCATGTGTTAGCACAGAGACACCACAGGCAAGACTCCCCAGATGGCTCTCCTGCTAGACATTCACGTAACACATCTCATGCTAGACAGTCATGTAACACAGCTCCTGCTAGATATTCATATAACCCATCTCCTGCAAAGCATTCATGTAACACATCTCCCTTGTGAATACAGGATACAAAGACTGTGCACACCCAGGACAGTCACTCCATACAAAGATATTCCATTTGCAACCTTACCTGTACACACCCAAGATATCCCAGACATGTCTTCTGATTCCTTAACCTTTATTGCTAATTCTAGTAACACCAAAGTGAAAATATTTCTCAACACGGGCTCCCCAGTTAACATCATGACACTACACAGATTCTGCATTGAAACAAAACATGTCACCATTTTGGAAACCATTCTAATGACTCTAACTCTTCCACTTCACTACCAGCTGCAGACATGCTTTCCAAGCGAAACAAATGCACTAATTCACGCATGTCAAAATCAGCAAAACTCGAGACAAGATGCCCTGTAAATAACATTGATGTTTACATTGTTTACATCTTGAATCACACCCCCACTTCGACATTCTCCCCCAAACTCTCTGGAACCTATCGTATCTTTGGACATCAGTCAAAGAACAAAATTAAAGAACTAAGTTTGCACAATCCTGCGGACACCGTCTTGCAATCACAGAATCACTATTCCTGCAGTAGAGGACCATCAACAATCCTCTCAACCAAAACCTCCAGTTCCCCTTCCCCGCTATAATCATAGAAATCAAGCAACAAATTCATAGGTGAATGGAAACAATATCTACTTTCTATATGTTCATACTATTGTTTATACCATTAAGCATATTTCCGTATATTCATGAATATTTTAGTTTCCACCATTCCTACACCATTTTGTGAATGTTTTCATGCCCAGGTCCTGTAATCAGGCCTGGTTTGCCTTGTGTTATTCTCTCTTCTATCTCTGTAGCACCAATATCACTGCGGTCAGTCACAGTAGCAAACTGAACCATGTTATAGTCAACATTTGCAACACTTCGATAACTTGCGCATCTTTGTAGCTGGGTTTCCCTTTGATACTGGCATGCACACACAATATGCTACAAGATGTGGTTTTGACGAAAGCTACAAATCTCCCAAGGGACTTCTGGACCTAGCTAACCGACCCTTCTGGACTACACCCTTTTGACAACAAAAGATTCTTGGTGTCACAGGTCAAACCTCTATCTTGAACGATAGCCCAGCTGCTTCTCTGGGATCAGCCACCTGCATTGGCTGATGACACTACTGACCAAAGGAACCCAACTACTCAATATTCCTCATTGGCAACCCTTGTAAATATTTTGTATAGTATGTATGTCTGGAAACCCTCCGAGCTTTTCTGAGGGCTTACTGTGTATGTAGTAGTTAGTATAGAATGAGAACAACAACCGAATGTAACAGAACAGAACAGAACCAATTAAAACCAAGAACTTGGTCTGAATTTCTCTTCACCACCAATTCAAATGCAGAGAACACACATTCTACAAGATGCCAAGGTTGCAGAAATGAAAGGATGATAAATTTGTGTATTGTAACCTAACTAACCTATGCAACCTAACCTATATTTAGTAATTCAGTACCTCAAATTCTATAGATAATCTGGATCATCGTCATCATCATGGATGCTGAGTGCCTGATTATCATTGTACCTCGGGCAATTAACAGATAATGGCAGAACCCCATGTTCTCTCATTAAGTCCAAGGAAGCCCTATTGTCTTTGTAGCAGCGTTTATTAATGTCACCTGGAATTGGAGAATACCTGGTCCACAATGTGAAAGCCATTGTCTAACTGACAGTAACTGGACTGGACAGATGACAACATGGCATCAGGACCATATCCTAGCAGCTTTGTTCATTAGTAGATTTGCTTGTAGCAAGATATTTTTGTTATTTATTTCCGCCAAGAAAATTGCATTGTACACTACTGAACAAAGCTGTGACCATAGGATCTGGAGTATGGCTTCAGTACCTCACATGGTACATAATTTTAAAACAGTGCTACGTAGCTGAGATTCATGCATTTCTTAAAGCTATGGAACTCCAGTACAGCCCGCAGTCTGATCAGATACAATACCAAAATTGACTGTCAATATCCCTGATGATGATGACTGACAGCAGTGACAATCCTAATGACCTATAGAATTACAGGTATGATATTACTAAATGCAGATAAGGTTAGAATAGACAAATTTATTGTATTTTAATTTCTTCGACCACTGCATATATCAAAACAAAGATGGCATCATAATCAGCCCCAGTGGCTACGTTTGTAAGTGTATCGCTTTTAGCAACCTTTTGTATTATTGATTTCTGCCAAGAAAATTATATACAGTGATACCTTGAGATACGATTGCCCTAACATATGAAAAATTTGAAATACAATGTAAAAAGTTTTAAAAAATTAATTTCACTTGAGATCTTTATACAGCTTTTCTGCCATTAAATCATCAGTTTTTTGTTAACAATCCAAATGTGATTAATTTTATTACCTGAGAAACTTTCATTTTGTCATTAGATCTTTCTATCCAATCTGAATCTTTCAAGATAGAATTCATGTCTTTTGACCATCTATCTAATCTAGCTAAATATTCTGTGTTTGATTCACTTGTTCTAACTTCTTTGATCATTCTAACCAAAGACCTAATAGGATCCTGATCACACTTTGACATAAAATGTTTAATGAAGGCTTTTTTAGAGGCTTCATATTGGTTGATATCTTCCATTTGCTGGAAATTTATGATAAACCTAGCTCTACCTTTCACAGGATCTACATTCTCCTTTAAAATTTCTATTTTCCTTTTTTGATCTGTTATATTTTTGCTTGCAATTAAAGTATAAGTAACTATCAAGTTAAGGAACTTATTAACTCCTAATGTGTTTTCATCACCGGTGAATTTGGGAATGTTTATATTTGAGGTATGAATTTCGTGCTTAAGCATGTTACTATTAGTGTTACTCATACCTTCAGTAAGTTGATTTGACTTGACTGCTTCTACATTAGTCTTCCTTACGTACTTCAGCCTTGTCGTTCATCAACCTCGTCGTTCGTCAGCCTCATCGTTTGTCAGCCTCATCATTCCCTGCCTTAAAGATCGTCTTGTTCCACTCATAGTATGAAGACTCCTTGTCTTATTAACACAGGCTTGGTTGTGGTTGTACTCTGCGTGGTTATGGTGCTTGCACTGTCAATTGATGTACTCTTCGGCGGTGTTCGTCCCTTGCGCCACCGCTGTTAGTTCCGCTACTACTAACACTTTCAGTAATTCCACAGTCACTTACAATTTTCTTCACTTCTTTTTTTCTTTTATAATTATACGTTATTCATTTGTAGGCCCCATACCACTAACTTCACTTAAGTATGTTTCCACCATATCTTCTGTAACAAGTTAGCAATGTTTCTGGATGGGGTAATCAAACTGGACCTAAATCTTCTTGATTTTCTTCTTCACTAATTCTCTATAACATTATTGTCTTAGGTACACCAGATGACTCCCTCCTGGGATCCTTGTACACCCACCAAGCCAAGTCTGCTTTGACGTCACTATTTAATTCATCCAATAACTTTGAACATTACAAATAAGTGCCACCCTTTTAGGGCGTGACTTTACCTCCGTGCACCAATAATTTCCCTCCTCCTCCACCCTTTTCTCCAATCAGAAAGGCTGTTATACTGTCTCAAGCAATACTGCTTATGCAAGCACTTCTATCACAAGCAGAAAGTGGCTTAGTGTTTACATTTCATCACAGCACCTCTATCGATACCCTAGCTTGTGTTTACAAATATTGGATGGTAAGCAAGAATATGCAATTCTGCAACTTCCTCTCAGCCATTGTTTCAAAACATCCAAGTCATAAATATTAATTCCTTTCCACCTACCCCTCTATCTACCTACTTGTCTACCTCAATCTACCGGCCTTTTACACAACCCATGAGGCACAGCTCCATAGCACCTTACAAGGGGGAAAATGGCTGTTGCTATGTATGTACACACAGAACAAAAGAGTTCAAGAAAGGAGAAGTACATGTAGGATTAGGAAAGAGTAGAACAAGCAAAGATAGGTGAATGAGATGAATAAAGATACAAGTGGTAGTCAGGATGTGTCACAAGTGGAAATGTGTGTCTCTGACATAGTTGGAGATGAAACATAGACTAAGGCAGCAACAGTAATAGGTAAAGTCATCCCGTTGCCAACTCGCCCCATGCCTCAATCCAGCTCCTCCTGTTTGTGATACCAGCATTATGTGTATCAATAATTGTATCTCAGTATAATTGTTAGTGGTTATTTTGTACAGATCTAGGCCTGTATGCCATATGATGTTTAGCAGTTGTTCAGTGTGAGTGTTGGAAATGAATAAAACCACTATTAACATTTAAAGTCACAGGAGTTTAAGGCCTTGGGTGAAATGTCCCCTGGTTATTGGTGTTATTCCTGTCATTCTGTTTGGAACAACAAGGATTTTGATTAAGGCTCATCACTAAAAGAGACTGCAGTCTGCTTCTGAAGATTCCATGGAGACACTGAAAGTGGCTGCCAGTCAGGAAGCCATTTTTCTGTCCCCTGGTTATTGGTGTTATTCCTGTCATTCAGTTTGGAACAACAAGGATTTTGATTAAGGCTCATCACTAAAAGAGACTGCAGTCTGCTTCTGAAGATTCCATGGAGACACTGAAAGTGGCTGCCAGTCAGGAAGCCATTTTTCTGCATAGACAAACTGTGGGTCTGTTTTACAGTAAGACAGAAATATTCTATCCCTTTCATGGTATGACTGTAGATGCCAATGCAAAGTCAATCCTTGAGGCTAGTCTAGGGTCTTGTAAAGAGAGGGTTCCTGTATAAATTTCTGGCAATTGCAGTTGTTTATTCAATTCTGTGCCTGTTGCCCTTTTCGGAAATGAAGACCACACTAAACCACTGCACAATAGGTATGTCGATGGGGCGAGGGGGAGAAAACTGCAGCCAGATTCATGCACCTTCGCATATATCTGGGAAAGACATTTTTGCGAGGATACTTTAATAAAAACCTATGCCCTTATAAAACCGATACCTTTGTTAGTTTTTGTGGGAATAATTATTAAAATTTACTCCCTTTTATAACCACCCAAAACCCGATACTGGCAAGTTGGATGAGTTGGTAGTGGGACAACTTGACCAGTAATTGCAGCAACCTGTTCTATGAGAAGGGTGTATCAGGGATAAATTAGCAGTACTGCTGAAGAAGAAATATATATTTTATTATCTAAGGAGGAATGAATGAAAGGGATATGTGAAATGGGAATAAAGGGAATAAGAATTTCTCTTTCTCATGCCTTGTTACTTTGTTTTGTTGGAATTTGCAAATCCTGTAGGTGGATATTTTATTTTATATATTTTATTTTTTATTTATTGTTTTAAAGATGTCAGCAAATGAAGTACAGGCAGTCCTCGATTTATACGAGTTTACTTTATACGAATTCAGAGTTATACGGTGTCCAAAAATAGGGGTTATTCATCACAGTGTACAAATTCCTCAGAAATATACGGTTTCAAGTAAGTTAAAATCCCCATAGTCATTGTCATTTTTATGTAGTTGTAAGTACAGTTTTTTAATAAAAGCATTAATAAACATAATAGAAATGTGTTTAATGCAAAACGTATGCAGTGAAAGATTATTTTATTTCGAATACATCCTTCAAAGGGGTACCAGGGGGATTGGGTATTCAAAGTCTACTGGTTTGGGTATGCATTCCTTACTTTATACGATTTTTGCTTTATACGGTCCCTCCTGGAATGCATCTACCGTATAAATCTAGGACTACCTGTACTTACATGTAGCAGGTATTTTGAATTGTTGTCAAGACATGATTTTCTTTTTGTTTTACAGGATGTCTTTAAAATCATTTAAAATGGGTGCACCTTCTCTTCATCAGTCCACAATAAAAGAGGAGAATGAAGGAAATTAAGTAACCTAAACTGTTGTGGGTATAGTCACTGAGGAGGCCAAGGATAGTGTCAATGAGAATGATAATGGCAAAGAAAACAAAATAATTTTTACCAGAGGTAGTCGCTTCAGGCTCATAAACAGTCACACCTTAATAAGCAGGTGAGGTTACTCTGGATTCAACAAGCACACTGGTGGTTTAATCAGAAGTATGCATTCACTTAGTTGTGGATTTGAATCCCACACTCCTGATTCCCAGTAGTGATTGTTACTTTTCCCAAAAGTCCCTAAATTGTATAAAGTGAAGGTCTTCTTTGGCAACAGTTATGTGCCTCTTGGCATAGACTCCTTGCCACACACCAACCAGGAACCACAACAGTGCACATTAATCTTAACAGTAGTTATAACCAAGGCATTTGTCACTATCCCAAGACTGCACCTCGTAGATAGAATATGGCACATTACATTATGAAGCAATGGTTGGTAAACTCTCTCAGGCAGACATGTATAAATACAATATGCAACACACTTCACATACCAGGAATATACACATACCCAGCATCCTGGATGATGGGTTATCCCTGCATTTCAATCACTGCCCTGGGTCAGAAGCAATGCAGCAAAGCTGCTTCATTTAATTGGTGACCCCCCTCTCTGTCCCCCCATGCAGAAAAAGAGAAAACAAGGAGAAATCCCTTTGGGCTGTGTCAAAATGTCATTTACACACTCCCATGCATCACAGGGCTCTTTTTTTACTCACATTATTTAACCTTTATGTGTATTACATTTTGGCATTTCATATGAAACCAACAAACTGCTATAATTTCCTTTTTTCCAAAGTGCTACTGTTTGATTTTCCAATACAGTAGATAAAGGTTATATAATAGTGAAATGTATTGGAATTATGTGATTAAGTGTTAGAGATATTAATCATATAATTAACCAGTCCACTACATTTCACTTGTGTATTAAAAAAGAAAAAAAAAAGAAATCAAATAGTAGCTAAAAAAAAAAAAAAAAAAGAGGAAATTATAGCAGTTATTGGTCTCATGTGAAGAGGGCTCTGGAATGTGATACACATACAGGTTCAACAGTGTAGGTGAAAGAAGAACCATATGATATTCAGCCCACATATCAAGGACCTGACAGTTAAAATCAACAAGAAAAACTTATTGAAAACCATCACGAGCACTGACTTTGAAGAACACAAAAAGAACTCTAATAACTATAAACAATACATGAGAATCACCTTAGAATATGCCTCCACAGCATGATTCCCAACAATCACCAAATTGAACAATTTACAAACACTGTAGAGTGGAGTACATACATATACCAAGGTTTTTTGTTTTTTTCCCTTAAAAGGGCGTTAGCCAAAGTCAAAGGGATAAATCCACCCTCACCTATTTCATCCTCACATACTCCACTCTCATTCACCACCCCTCTCTCCCTCTTTTCTTGACTCCTCCTGGATGATGGGTTATCCCTGCATTTCACCCACTGCCCCGGGTCAGAAGCAATGCAGCAAAGCTGCTTCATTTAATTGGTGACCCCCCCTCTCTGTCCCCCCGTGCAGAAAAAAAGAAAACAAGGAGAAATCCCTTTGGGCTGTGTCAAAATGTCATTCACACACTCCCATGCATCATCCATACACAACCATTCTCCACTCACTCTTTCTTCTGTCTTCTCCCTTCCTCAACAGACATCTCCTTCTTTCCCAACGCCCCTAATACCCCATCCATCTCATCCTTAGTCACCCCCTCATGTTCTCTCCATCCACCTCTGCCTTCCACACTTCTTTTACTAGTCTTTCTTTACTCATTCTTTCCATGTGTCCAAACCATCCCAATACTCTTTCATTAACCCTATCTCCCAACTCCTCCATCCCTGCTCACCACCCCCATAGAGTAGGGTACTGAGAGTAAAAACAGAATGCAACAAAACCAACTCTATAGGACATGTTGAGAAAAAAGGATTGTGGTACTCCCCAAGGCAGACGTAGCTCCTCTTGGGGATCGGTGCCACCTGCGTAGAGCCGGTGGCCAGGGCAGGTTGCCACCGTTTGGCCCCCAACTCTTGGGGTTGGGGGGTGGTCCCATGACGTAGACACAGACAAGCCATCTCACTTCTCACCCTGACGACCGACGCACTATTCGACGTAAGAAAGACTTTCCCACAGACTCAGACTATACACCCTTCATAGACAGTCGGACAAAACACATAATACATAATCTCAAGCACTCATCTGCCTGTGACCCTGATAACATAAGTAACATCCACCTAAAACACATTGGACCACAAGGTATACACGCACTCACAAACATTGCAAACTACAGCTATTCACACAACACTATACCCGACATCTGGAAGCATAGTAAAATAATCACCATTCCAAAACCGAACAAAGACCCAACATTCCCAACATCGCACCGCCCAATCACACTTCTCAGCACCCCCTCTAAAGTCATTGAACGCCTAATACTTCAACTTGTCACACCACATATTCCCCTTGCTGACTCACAACACGGTTTTAGGCCACTACACTCCACAAACACTCTTCTGATAAACCTCACACAAAGAATTTTAGATACCATCAATTCAGATAGGCCCCACCACAGAACACTTCTTATAACATTAGACATTAGTAAAGCTTTTGATGCTATCCCCCACCACAACCTAACAAATAAAATACATAACACAGACATGCACAATAACACCAAAAGATGGCTGGCCAATTATCTGGCAGGTAGGAATGCTTATGTGTCATATAATGGCCAATCATTGCACATCAGAAACATTAAGAATGGAGTACCACAGGGCTCTGTTCTATCCCCCACGCTCTTTAATCTATACATGCATGACTTACCCACACCAGACACCTCAGAAATACAAATCTCTTCAGACAGACAACATAACAATCACATGCACACATCGTAACACAGACAAAGCTGCAGAAATAATCCAGCCATACCTTGATACACTAAACACATGGTTCATCACAAACAGACTCAAAATAGCTCCAACCAAATCTACAGCAACACTTCTCACCAACTGGACAAAAGAACACAAATACATACCTCATCTCTACATCAACAACACTCTAATACCACACACAAACACACCGAAAATTCTTGGTGTAATATACGATACATCCATGTCTTTCAAACAACACCGAAAATTCTTGGTGTAACATACGATACATCCATGTCTTTCAAACAACACATCATAAACATAAAAAACAAATGCACACCTAGACTTAACACACTTAAGTCAATCACTGGAACAACATTTGGACAAAACAAAGAAACTAATACAACAGTATACAAACAATGCATACGCTCAGTGATGAATTATGCGAGTCCTGCATGGGCTCCTAATCTCAGTGAGACACACCACAACACCCTTCAAATCATACAAAACAAAGCCCTAAAAACAATTACAGGCTGCACAAATACAACACCTACAGACCATTTACACCATGAAACAAAAGTCCTCAAAGTCAAGGACCACCTCGACATGAGAGGCACACAAACACTTGCTGCAGCCACCACAAACACATCACACCCGCTACACTACATAGCAGAACACCCACACACACCAAGAAACATTAAAACAACACCCAAAGACCTGTATCACACACAGATACTCTCTTCTCTTCCTCCACAACCACCAAATACCAGCCTCCGGAAACATATTCATAATCATATCACTCACCGCTCCATTAACACACTGAAAGAAAACACACTGCTGCATACCAGACCCCCTGATATCCACCCTTCTGAATCCTCTCTCCCACGAAAGGACAGAGTCCACCTGGCCAGACTGCAGTGCGGCCACCACCCAGCACTTCTAAGCTACCAGAAGAGGCTGGATGACCGCATTGTGAACAGCTGCCCAGGATGTAACACTTCACCCCATACCATACAACACATAATGGAAGACTGCATTATACACAATCATGCATGCAAACAACACAACATACACTCTATAAAGGATTTGTGGGAAAACCCAGTTTCGGCTGTGGCCTTCCTTGGGGAGACGGGACTGCTCGGACAGACAGTCTAGGGAACGACAACAACAACAACAACTCTATAGGACATTGACATTCAGAAACCAGAATCTTCCCAGTAGAACATCACATGAAAATGATAGGAAAAATTCTATGCCAGAACGCAAAGGAACATCCACCATTCACACTTCATCTCACAAGTACCACCAACAGATCATGACAAGAAACTACACCAGCAGCATACTACTCAAATGTCTACCAAAACCTATCACCCAAACCACACAAAACATCCAGACAAAAACACATTCACACCCAGATAACTAAACAAACCCTTCAAGAAAGATCATCAAACTCAATAATCCAACAACAAACCCTAAATATAAGTTCCAGAGAGAAATCCCTTCCACACAACCCCACTAGCATGCCTGCCAGTCAGGACATCATTTGTCATTAAGGCAGTACCAACTCAAAATAGGCCTGGCCACAGATACAAACTGTCCCTGATGCAACCACCACACAGGAGACACAGAGCACCTTGTACTGTTTTCCTTCACATTAACAATTCCCTAGACAACACAATATTTCTGCCCTAAGTGACTTATGGGAATGGATGCTAAAAGGAGATTGTATGAAGGAGTGATTGTGCTGAAAGCACTGTATGGGGCAGAAACATGGAGCATAAGAGAGGATGAGAGGAGTTTGAATGTGTTTGAGATGAGGTGTCCGAGAAGTATGATAGGGATTACTAGGCTGGATAGAGTGAGAAATGAGGTGAGGAGGAGAATGGGGTTGGAAAGTGAGTTGGGAGGTAGGGTGGATGAAAGAGTATTGAAATGGTTTGGACACATGGAAAGAATGAATGAAAAAAGACTAGTAAAAGAGATGTGGAAGGAGTGAACATGAGGGGTTGACCTAGGATGAGATGGATGCATAGGGTAAATGGGGCTTTGGGAAAGAGGGGAATGTCTGTTGAGGAAGGACGGGAGAGGACAGCTTTCCTCCTATCCCCTATATCCGCAAAACCGCCCACAGTCCCTTTCTGTCTACCCTGTTGTAAGCCTTTTCCAGATCCATAAAAGCCCAAAAAACATCCTTCCCCTTTCCTATAGTTTTCTCACATATCTGTCTTACCACAAAAATCTGATCTACACAACCTCTACCCGTCCTAAATCCACACTGTTCCTCACCAATTACTCCTTCTGTTCCTCTCCTAATCCTCTCAATCAAGATCCTCCCATAAGCCTTCCCAACTACACTTAACAAGCTAATCCCTCTAAAACTAATACATTCACACTTGTCCCCTTTTCCCTTGTAAAGTGGAACTATACAGGCACTCCTCCAGTCCTCCGGCACTCTACCCTCTCTCCAGCAAACATTAAATAACCTCACCAGCCAGTCCACCATCACTGTACCTCCTTTTTTTAGACATTCTGCATGGCATCCATCCAGACCAGGTGCCTTACCTGCTTTCATCATCTTAACAACTGCCTTCACTTCATCCTTCCTTATGTCTCCTCCATTTTCCTCACTCATCACAGTCATTTTCTTAGCATTTCCCACTGCAACTATCTTTCCCTCCCTATCCTCCTTCACATTTAGCAACTCCCTAAAATATTCTGCCCATCTTCCCCTTACTGCCTTCTCTTCCATTATCATCTCTCCATCTGCACCTTTTACCTTTTCTTCTCGACGTGATTCGCCTCCTTTTCCTCTCTTAATTTCTTTCCAAAACATCTTTTTATTACTTTCAAAAATTTCTGTCATACTCTTACCCCACTTCACATCTGCTCTCCTCTTTGCCTACTTTACCTTTTGCTTTACTTTTCTTTTCTTTGTACCTCTCATATGACTCCCTCGTCCTATTTTGTAACCAATCTGTGAAAGCTCGCTTCTTCTCTTCTACAACCTTCTTTGTTTCCTCATCCCACCATTCACTACCCTTCCTTCTATTTCCTCCTGTCCTTCTTGTTCCACACACCATCTTTGCACACTTTGTGACTCCCTCCTTGAACCATCACCATTCCTCCTCCACTCCTAGCTCTACTCTATCCTTCACTCCCTCCTACTCCTCCCTCAGCTTCCTCTTGTACTCCTCCTTTTCCTTTAAAAAGTTCACTCTAAGCACCTCCCTACTTTTTGTCCTTTTCCACTTTCTCCATCTATCCTCCACTCTCAACTTACCTTCCACCAAAAAATGATCTGATATTCCCCCACCCTCTCCCCTTAGCAACATGTACATCCTTAACTCTTCCTATCATAATCCTATTTACCACTACATAATCCATTAACACACTATCTACCACCCTTCCATCCACCACCCTCTCCCATGTGTACTTATGCTTGACTTTCTTCTGAAACAATGTATTTACTATTATCAGCTCTCTTTCTAGACATCTCCACTATGATTCTTTCCTGGAACTCCACATTTCCCAACCACTCCATCAATTGGATAATTTCCTACCCTAACATTAAGGTCTCCCAGTACTATTACATTGACATTTCTCCCTAATCCCTCTATGCACTCATTTAAATCTATCCAAAAAGCCTCCCTTTCTTCTACACTCTTCTCTCTGCCAGGCCCATATGCACTTACAAAAACCCACATCTCCTTTCCCAGTTTCACCTTCATCCACATTATCCTTGAGGAAACCTTCCACTCCACTACACGTTTACCTATCTCTTCACTTACTAGTATAGCCACCCCTTCCCTCTCTTCACCCCTGATAACCTCCCACTTACACTCACCCTTCCCTTTCAGCTTAGTTTCACTCAAAGCCAACACATCCATCTTTCTTCTCACAAACATACTACCTATCTCTTCCCTTTTACTCTCATCTGTATCACATCCACGCACATTAAAAGACCCAAACCTTAGGGTGCTGGTCGGAAAACTCCTAGACCCTCTCTTACCTTTACTTTTTTTTAAGAATGTCCCCTGTGGGGCTACAGGGAGAAGGATGCCTAGTCACAATCCCCGTCCCTTTTTTCTCGCCTCTTACGATCCAAGTGGAAATACTTGGTGGCAGTATTCTTTTCCCCCACCTTCCTTTTCCTGCTCCTACACCTCCTTGTACCCAAGGAGGTATATATTACCCCCTCATGCTCACCAGTTGTTCAAAGTTAATGTTGCTCAGTGCTAGCACTGCTCTCCCCACTCTCTTGCTCCTGTTGTCATCTCCACTTCTTCACAAATCTGTCCATGTTTATACTAACAATTGCAGTGAAACTGTAAAATTGAAAAAAAAAAAATACAAATCCCCTGTGGTGGAGGGAAAGAATACTGTCACCAAGTCTTCCCACTTGAGTCGTAAGAGGCGACAAAAACAGGACAGGGATTAAGACTAGGCATCCTTCTCCCTGTGTCCCCAAAGGGGACATTCCTAAAACAAAAGTAGACATAAGAGGGTCTAAGAGTTTTCCAACCAATACCCTAAGGTTTGGGTCTTTTAATGTATGTGGAAGTGGTACAGATGAGAGTAAAAGGGAAAAGATAGGCAGTATGTTTGTGAGAAAATGGATGTGTTGGAATTGAGTGAAACTAAGTTGAGAGGGAGGGGCGAGTGTGAGCTTAGGAGTATAGTTGGGAGGTTCTCAGGAGTGAAGAGAAGATGAGGGGGAGAAGAGGTGGCTATACTAGTAAGTGAAGAGATAAGTGTGTAGTGAAGTGGAAGGAGGTTTCTTCAAGGTTAATGTGGATGAAGGTGAAACTATGAAGGGAGATGTGGGTTTTTGTAAGTGCATATGGGCCTGGTAGTGAGAAGAGGAACAGAGGGAGTAATTGGTGAGGAACAGTGTGGGTTTAGGACATGTAGGGGTTGCGTAGATCAGATTTTTGTGGTAAGATATGTGGGAAAGCTATAGGAAAGGGTAAGGATGTATTTTGGGCTTTTATAGATTTGGAAAAGGCTTATGACAGGGTAGACAGGAATGCACTGTGGGAGGTATTGCAGACACATGGGATAGGGGGAAAGCTTTAAGGAGCTGTCAAGAGTTTTTACATGTGTCAAGATTAGAAATAGAGTGAATGGTTTGAGGTAAAGGTGGGACTTTATCAGGGATGTGTTATGTCACTGGCTGTACAGTTTATACATGGATGTGGTGGTGCAAGAGGTAAATACAAGGGTGGTGGGTCAGGGGTTGGAGATGGTTAAAGAAAATGGAGAAAAGTGGGAGATAAGCCAATTGTTGTTTGTGGACAACACTGCTTGTAGCAGGATTAAGGAAGTTAGTGACAGAGTTTGAGAAAGTGTGAAAGGAAGTTGAAGATAAATGTGGGTAAAAGGTGATGAGATGTACAAGGGGTGAAAGTGGCAGCAGACTGGAAGGGAGTATTGAGGGAGAGATACTGGTGGAAGTGGATAGTTTTAGATACTTGGGTGCGAATGTGGCAGGAAAGGGAGGAGTAGAGGTGTAGGTAGAATGTAGACTGACAGAAACGAGTAAATGCCTTGGTGGATTAAAAAATGTAATGAGAAAGACATCTGGGAATGGATGCTATGAGGATATTGTATGAAGGAGTGATCGTGCCGACAGCACTGTACTGGCAGCACAGTGACAGAGTTTGAGAAAGTGTGAAAGGAAGTTGAAGATAAATGTGGGTAAAAGGTGATGAGATAGAGTGAGAAATGAGAAGGTAAGGAGAACAGGGGTGGAAAGGGAGTTGGGAGATAGGGTTGATGAAAGAGTATTGGGATGGTTTGGACACATGGAATGAGTGAAGAAAGACTAATAAAACAGGTGTGGAAGGAGTGAACATGAGGGGGAAACCTAGGATGAGATGGATGGAGTAAAAGGAGCTTTGGGAAAGAAGGGAAGGTCTGTTGAGGAAGAAAGGGAGAGGACAGAAGGCGGGTGAATGGAGAATAGTTGTATATGGATGATGTGATGCATGAGGTGGAATGGGTGGGGGATAGGAGGTGAGGGAGTATGTGTGAGAAATATTTAATGATGCGCAAAGGGATTTCTCCCTGTCTTCTCCTTTTCTGCATGAAGGGACGGAGGGGGTCACCGATTTAATGAAGCGGCCTTGCTGTAGATGTGCTGTATCTTGCGACACTGCTTCTGACCCAGGGCAGTGGACAAGATGCAAGGAAAACCCATCATCCAGGAGGTGCCAAGATAAGAGGGAGGGGAGTGGAGTGGGAATGGTTTTTATGCCTTTATTTTTTGGCTACCTCCCTTATAAGGGTGAAAAAAGCATTTGGGATATGTATGTAGTAGTGCGTGTGTTAGAATTAGAAATGGAGAGAGTGAGTGGTTTGAGGTAAAGGTGGGACTTTGTCAAGGATGTGTTATGTTGCCCTGGCTGTTCAATTTATTCATGGATGGGGTGGTGCAAGAGGTAACCATGAGGTTAAAGAAAATGGAGAAAAATGGGAGATAAGCCAGCTGTTGTTTGTGGATGACACTGCGCTTGTAGCTGGATCAGAGGAGGGATTGAGGAAGTTTGTGACAGAGTTTGGGAAGATGTGCAAAAAAAGAAAGTTGAAACCAAAGTGGGTAAAAGTAAGGTGATGAGATGTACAAGGGGAGAAAGTGGCAGCAGACTGGAAGTGAGTATTAAGGGAGAGGCTGGAGGAAGTGGATAGTTTTAGATACTTGGTGCGAATATGGCAGGAAAGGGAGTGGGGGTGGAGGTAGAATGTAGATTGAGAGAAGCAAGTAAATGGCTTGGGGGATCAAAAAGTGTAATGAGAAATAAACATTTGAGAATGGATGCTAAGAGAAGATTGTATGGAGTGATTGTGCTGACAGCACTGAACGGGGCAGAAACATGGAACATAAGAGAGGAATAGTTTGAATGTGTTAGAGATGAGGTGCCCAAGAAGTATGATTGGGGTTACTAGGCTGGATAAAGTGAGAAACAAGGTGAGGAGAACAGGGGTGGAAAGGGAGTTGGGAGATAGGGTTGATGAAAGAGTACTGGGATGGTTTAGACACATGGAAAGAATGAATAAAGAAAGCCTAGTAAAAGAGGTGTGGAAGGAGTGAACATGAGGGGGCGACCCAGGATGAGATGGATGGATGGGGGTAAAAGGGGCATTGGGAAAGAGGGGAATGTCATTTGAGGAAGGACAGGAAAGGACAGAAGATGGGGTGAATGGAGAATGGTTTTGTATGAATGATGCTGTGAGCATGAGGGAACAGAGGCAGGGGGCTGCCGATTTAATGAAGCGGCCTTGCTGTGGATGTGTTGTGTGTGGGCAAGATGCAGGGATGACCCATCATCCAGGAGGTGCCAAGATAAGAGGGTGGGGAGTGGAATATGTTAGGGATGGAATGGGTGGGAGTGGTTTTTATTCCTTTGGTAAATGTATATACAAAGACAGAAGATAGGGGTGAATGGAGAATGGTTGTGTATAAATGATGCTGTGATGCATGAGGTCGAGTGGGTGGGGGATAGGGGTGAGGGAGTGTGTGTTTATTTATTTAACTATTTATTTATTATTTAACTGTTTACTAATTAACTATACCTATGCATTTATTTATGTATTTTATTTGTTATTTACATTATTAGTTTTTATTTATTATTTTATTATTATTATGATTTTTTTTTTTTTTTTTCATCCAACCTAGATATGGACCAAAAGGTCTCCTGTCGACATGCTCCGCCTTTGTAAATCCTTTGTGTGAAATAAATTGACACAGCCCAAAGGGATTTCTCCCTGTTTTCTCTTTTTCTGCATGAGGGGATGGCATCGGATTTAATGAAGTGGCCTTGCTGTGGATGTGGTGTGTCTTGCGACACTGCTTCTGTACCAGGACAGCGGGCGAGATACAGGGATGACCATTCGTCCAGGTGCCAAGAGGGTGGAGTGGAATATATGCTAGGGATGGAATGGGTGGGAGTGGTTTTTAGCCTTGTGTGTTTTTGGCTATCTCCCTTGTAAGGGGTAAAAAGCCTTTGGTACATGTATGTACAAAGTTCATTGGTTAGATGGGCATAGACAGGTTCACATGAATGATCTGTACGTACTGCTGTAATGGCGCACAAAACATTTGTTAGTCTTAGCACCTGACCAACGGGAGGGCTTCCTGCCTAAGTTGTTTTTCCTGCTGACCAATGGGAGAGCTTCCTGCCTGAAAGTAAATGACAGTGTTGCTGTGTAGTGTATGTGGTCTTTGGTTCCATTGAAAAGGTTTTGGAATGCTTTAAAATTTCAGGCATTGTGCTCCTTTGCAAAATTTTGCATTCCTAAAAAGGCAGTGTGTACCTATGTAGGAATGCACTTGCCCACCTCTAAACCATTTCTCCACTCCCAGTTCTGCTCTATTTTCTCCATGTATCCTCCACACACCTTCCATACATATACATGTACCAAAGGCTTTTTCCCCCTTACATGGGGGGGGTAGCCAAAAAAAAAAAAGAAAAAAAAAAAAGGGCAAAGAAACCACTCCCACCCATTCCATCCCCTCCACCCTCCCTTTTATCTTGGCACCTCCTGGATGACATGTCATCCCTGCATCCTGTCCACCTTCTACCAAAAAATTATCAGTCCCCACTCTCTCCCAAGAACATGTACATCATCCAAAACTCGTCCTACTTCTTTCCCATGTGTATTTATGCTAGACTTTCTTCTTAAACACTGCTTGCATTAACTCTAGACTTCTCTACAATTAATGATGATTGAATATAATGGCTATGGAATATGGAAGACTGGTTGAGTGGGTTAGGGCATCATTACAAAGGTTGAGGGGATGGCAGTTCGAATCCTGCCACTGGCAAAGTTGAACCAAGGGCATGGTTCATTAAACTCCATGCAACAAAGTCCTCTGTGAGGGCCACTGTCCTAGCCTTCTGATAGAGGGAGTCTGCGACGTTAAACCATATCAGTATAATGGCTACCTCCCTCATAAAGGGGAAATAGCCATTTGTGTATGTATGCAGTATAATGCCACAAACTCCCTTTCTCAGAAGTTAAGATCATGCCTAATTGTGAAGATATACCTGTACCCTCATATTCTTACCACAGCCAGAAGATTCAGTTTGTCATATAAATAAACCAATAGGGCTGATAGGGGTAGTTGCCAGATGATGGCTAGCCAGTCAAAAGATAAACAAAATACATAACTGCTTGTTCAGTTCTTTTGCTACCATTACTTCCTGCACCAAGTTAGATATCACAGCTGTGGCCAGTGGTCTACAGCCTGTCATGTAGATCTGGCTTAACCCCTTCGTTACCGACCCGTCAACCTTACGTAAACAAACGTTTCAAAATGTCCCACGAATGGCTGGAGCCTTTCATTTGTAAACACAGACACTTGCCACCACGTGGGTAGAAATAACCCAGTAACCGAGGCCTTGAGAGCCCTCAATACACACAGCTTATAACTGTGACACGTGCATGTCACGGGGAGCACACTCGGTTCCTGGTGGGTGCATTCAGCTTTGACACGCAGGTATCACAAAACACACATCCGGTACTCAAGGGGTTAAGACCCAGTTGGTTACTGTTCCCAAGACTGGCCAAACAAACCCGCCACAGATAGAATGGGGTTTTCCAACAAATCCTTTATATTGCATTGTGTTGTTTGTGTGTGCGAGATTGTGTACAATGCAGTCTTCCATAATGTATAGTATAGGGTGAAGTGTTGCATCCTGGACAATTATCTGCACTGCAGTCATCCAGCCTCTTCTGGTAGCTTAGAAGGGCTGGATGGTGGCTGCAATGCAGACTGGCCAGGTGGACTCTCCTTTCGGGGGAGTGAGGATTCAGAGGGATGGATATCAGGGGTCTGGCATGCAGCAATGTATGGTCTTTCAATTTGTTGATAGAGCAGCAAGTTATATGATAATGGATGGAGGCTGGTGATTGTGGAGGAAGAGACCACATGTGTGATAGTATTTGGTAGTTTGTGTGTGGGTGTTATGTAGTGTAGTGGGTGTGCTGTTTGTGGAGGCTACAGCAAGTGTTTGTGCTGTTCATGTCAAGGTGATCCATGACTTTGAGGACTTTCAGTGCATGGTGTAAATTAACTGTAGGTGTATATGTGCAGCTTCTGAAGGTCTTTAGGGCTGTTTGGTATGGTCTGTAGGGCGTTGTGGTGTGTCTCAGGAAAATTGAGGGCCCACGTAGAGCTCACATAATTCATTACTAAGCATATATATTATATGTACAGTGTAGTAGGATGAGAGGGAGGAAGGGGTGGTTTGGTGTGAAATGGATGCAAGTATGCATCCCATACTCCCTTATAAATGGGAAAAAGATCATATATATATATATACTGGTATATACACTAATATTTTTTTGTCCAAATGTTTCCATAATTGATTTGATTGCATTAAGTTGTGGTGTGCATTTTGTCTTTATATTTGCAATGTTTGAATGACATGAATGTTTCGCCCAGGATCTTGGCTACATGTGTATGTGGTACGGGTGTGTCATTGAAATAGAGCCATGGTATTTTAATTCCACTTTCCAATCCGAGTGTGGCTGTAGTATTCTCAGACTGCATTATGGTTGGTTGTACCATTTGACCTACTAAGTCCTGTTCCAATGATGGCCAAGCAATGGAAAGGTACACAAGATACTCCATAACCTAGGTCAATGAATCCATTAGAGGGACTACATGTCTTTCATTATGGTACACAAGACCAACAGTTCTTGTGCTAATACATTATTCTAGGAGAAATAAAGACATTTGTTTGTTTCTCATTTAATATCTACCTAACACTTGCCTTTACCAGGCTTTACTCAGGCATGAAATCAACACCAATTCCAAATTAATGAGGAACAGGACAAATCTTTAGGAAAACATGTAAAGCAGATAATGATCACATCCCTGACTAGTCAGAAATGATGGCTCATCTACTTCATCCTATTTTTCCTACTTTGGCCTAACATGAACCTGAAATACATTTATCATACAATGAGAAAATCATTATTGTTCACACCCAAGATTCTTGTTGACTTCATCCTTTCAACAACAAGATGCTAAATGGTGGTCAACCTCCATCAACATCTCCTACCCATTTCAAGCTTGGTCAGCATTTTCATTACAGTCAGACACTCAGCAGTCAAAAACCCACTTGCCCAAGCCACACCAAGTGACAACAAGCTCTCCACTGTGGCTGCTACAGCCACCAGAGTTCATTCACCCAGGTCCAGTAAATAGTCTTCTGTCATATTATAAAAACACAGACTAGCTCCTCTCATGTGCTAATCTCTTTCAGTTCTCTTACTTAATCTAGAAAGCCTTAACAATAGATGGACTGGCATAACACTGAATATTTTCTTTTTTCTTTTTAATGTACCGAACACACTAAAAGAGTGTTGTTTCGTGCAAGACAAAAAAGTTAAAAGACTCAAGACAATGAATTCTTATGCATCCTTGGCAGATTTCGAGTTATGATTGAACACAACTAACCTAATTCTAAATTATAAACAGCACTGACTAATCTTTGTGGTTCAATATGCAAGGTATAATACAAATACTCAAGATCTTCCAAAAATTTGTAGCTACAATCACCACAAAACTAGATAAAATTCAACATGTTATATTTGCTTAAAGACATGCAAGTATAAGTATACTTAGGTCTGGCACTAGGCTATTTCAGTGCCTTTCTTTTTTAAGCCTGATAACTACACCAGCAATGCCACTGCAGGTATGTATGACTGCAATGTTCTTTATTTGGTCACTTGGAACAAAATACTCTCATACTAATCATTCACTTGCACACAACTTCCTATTTGGCATCCTTATCCATGTCCATCTTCAAGTCTTCTCCCTCTTCCTTCTTGTCCTTCTTTCCATCACCACCTGAAATAAAACATGTCCATTAGTAAAATACAAGAAATGTATGGTAATTACCTACAGTATCCTCTTTCTTAATCTGCTTTGCAACTGTTTGTGTGTTCCTGTGTGGCAAGTCTGTCATGCTGTGATTAACTATGGATTTATCGTGTATCAGTACAATACAAATGATGTATTTGTAAAAGAATTTAGTTATTTCTATTCCTGAACTTGTGATAAGAACTTCCTACCTTCTGAATCATTTCCTTCTCCTGAAGAATTGTCTCTCCTCCGCTTGCGGGTGAACCGTCCACCTCTTTGGAACTTGGGTGGAGGAATTGGATCCATTCCTAGCACCTTGTGGATTTGACGGAAGGCTATCAAGCGAAGTGCATGCTGAAATAAGAAAATGTGCACTGACTGCTACATCCTTGTAAGAGATATTATTGCTGTTTATGAATTTTTTTTCTCTAATATTCACAAAATGTTGGTGTTTATCAGCAATTGAAAAATGAAAATCACCACTCCCATGCCAACATCAATCTCACTTTCACTTTGCAAACTATTCATTCTTCAATCCTCCCCCATTATATATAAAAAAAATTGACCAACATATTTCTTCCCATTCCATACATCAGCAACATTCCAAAATGCCTATCAACTTTATATACCTTCTAGTCCACAAATAATTATGTATAAATATATAAATAAATGGCTAAAATATTACAATACCTGTGCTGAAGCTGTTATGTCTTCCCTTTCTTGTGCAGTGAGCGTCGAAGCTGCATCAATAGGGTCTTTTTCACAAGGGTCCAAAAGACCTGGTGAACCTGGCAAAAGCAAACCTGATGCCAATGCTTCAAAGCCTCGTCTCAAAGCATCACCTGGACTCAAAGGCTGCCCCGCTGATGCAATTACTTTCTCACACATGAGCTCCATTGCCTGAAATAAATACATACATACATATACCAAGGGCTTTTTCCCCTTTATAAGGGAGGTAGCCAAAAAACAAAGTCATAAAAACCACTCCCACTCATTCCATCCCTAATACACTCCACTCCCCTCCCTCTTATCTTGGCACCTCCTGGATGACAGGTCATCCCTGCATTTTGTCCACTGCCCTGGGTCAGAAGCAGTGTCACAAGACACAGCACATCCATAGCAAGGCTGCTTCATTAAATCAATGACCCCCTCTCCATCCCCTCAAGTGGACACACATTCCCCCACTCACCCCACCTCATGCATCACAGCATCATCCATATACTCCATTCATAAAAAAAAATGTACTGTAACTAAATCTAGTTTTTCAATTGCATTACAAACATGCAAAGTTCAGATTACATAAGAATGTATGAGGCTGCAAGATACCATAAGGCCTATATGAACTTCTACTTAGTCTATTCTATTTGTTAACCAGTTGGTAAACGTTCTTGCCTATTTCCTCCTTAAACCTAAATCTGTCCATTATTGAGCCCTGCCCTCTTGTTACATTATTACTTTGCCTGCATCACCCTTGTTAAGCCCTTCACCCATCTGAATACCTCTATTCCTTGCCTGCATCACCCTTGTTCATCCCTTCGCCCATCTAAATACATCCGCAATCTTCATCTTTCCAGATAAAGTAAAGGTGCCTAAGCCTGTCTTCTTATAGTAAATTTCTAAGCCCTTAAATAATTTTGGTCAATCTCCTCTGTCTTGATTCTAATGAATTTATGTCCATTCTATAGGATGAAAACCAAACCTGTACTGCATAGTCGAGGATGGGTGTATCACCAGATAGTATGATTACCTCTGCACTTTCGTTTGTGACTGTCCTACCAATAAATCTGTATGCTCTGTTAGCCCTATTCCTGGATTTTAAGAGCCAGACTCACTAACACTCCAAAGTCCTGAAAACATTCTTTTCTCAAAACAAATATGGCATTATCTAAGCTATACCAGTTTGCTGGGTTGCCTTTTCTTCGACCATGCAAACAATTTAAGATCCTCTAGCAGTATCCTAGCATTTTTCCCTGATCTAATCTGGCGTTTTATTTTACCCACTTCGGTATGAGTCCAATTTTCACTTGCAGCATTTGCTGCATATGTACAATTCATCACACTACTCTTATTATAAAATATAAAATCACTGCTGTATTACTTGTTCTCTTTAACTCCGAGTATGGGTAATAATAATAAACACAGAAAACATGACCAAACCAGTTTACAGAATCTGGGGGAAACTCATGTACAACTTAAAAAAAAAAAAATAATAATAATAATAATAATAATAATAAAAAATAAATGAAAATAAAAAATAAATTAAGGCACCAATGCTGGCAACTCGTGTACCCACTAACGCCTCATGAAGCCTAAATAGGGTCGTCATACTGCAGTGACTAGTGTCATCAACAAACTTATAACACTGCTATTAATTCCACTGTCCAAGTTATTTATATACAATAATACACACACCAAGGGCTTCCTTCTCCATATATGGGAGATTGCTAAGTCAAAGGCATAAATTTCATCCCCACATACTCCCATTTACCCACCTCCCTCCCTCTTTTCTTGGTTCTTCCTGGATGATGGGCATCTCTGCATCTTGCCCACTGCCCTGGGTCAGAAGCGATGCAGTAAGACCACATTTAATTGGCGACCCTCCCTTCTCCACGCATGCAGATAAAGAGATAGATAAAGGGAAATCCCCCTCAGACCATGTCAAAATATCATTCACACATACTCCCTCAACCCCACTTCCCCCACCCACTCCCTTCCATGCATCACAGAATCATCCATACACAACCATTCTCCACTCACCCCTATCTTGTCTTCTCCCTTCCTTCCTCAACAGACATCCCTCTCTTTCCCAATACCTCTACCCCATCCATCCATTCATTTCCCTTGGTTAACCCCCTCATGTTCACTCCATCCACCTCTCTTTTACTAATCTTTTTTCACTCATTCTT
Organism: Oratosquilla oratoria; assembly: GCF_046742065.1. Lineage (NCBI taxonomy): Eukaryota > Metazoa > Arthropoda > Malacostraca > Stomatopoda > Squillidae > Oratosquilla > Oratosquilla oratoria. Next base: position 38,416,721 of record NC_134817.1, on the reverse strand, counting down.
TCCATGTGTCCAAACCATCAACCCTATTTCCCAACTCCCTTTCCAGCCCTGCTCTCCTCCTCACCTTCTCATTCTATCCAGCCAAGTAACCCCTACCATACTTTGCAGGCATTTCATCTCGAACACATTTAAACTCTTCCTCTCATATGTTCCATGTTCTATTCCATACAGTGCTGTCGGCACAATCACCCTTCATACAATCTCTTAGCATCCATTCCTAAATAATAATAATACCAAGGGCTTTTCCCCCCTTACCTGCAAGGTACTCATCAAAAGGTATATCCACTTCCATCCACCACACTTTCTTTCCTAATCTTAGCTTCTCATGAATGATGGATCACCCCAGTATCCCGTCCACTCCCCTGGGTCAGAAGCAATACAGCAAGACACAACATATCCACTTCACTTAATTGGCTACCCTGTCTCCATCCCTTCATCATACATGTGTATAACCTTTAGAAATTAAGCTTATAAAGTTTAAAGATGTGTGAAAGGCAAAGTTGGAAGGAGGGGGCAACCAAGGATGAGATGGATGGATTGGGTAAAAGGGGCATTGTGAAAAAGGTGAACATCTTGAGTAAGGGAGAAGACAGAAGATAGGGGTGAAGGGAGAAGACAGAAGATAGGGGTGAAGGGAGAATGGCTGCATATATAGATAATGCTGGGGGATTGAGGTGGGTGGGTGGATGATATTTTGACAAACCGAAGGGACTTCTCCCCATCTCTCTTTCTGCACGCAGGGACAGAGAGGGGGGTTGCCGATTAAATGAAGTGGTCTTGCTGCAGATGCACTGTTTTGCTACACTGCTTCTGATCCAACGCAGTGGGCGAGATGCAGTGATGACGCATCATCCAAGAAGGGGGGTGAATGGGAGTGGAGTATGTGGGGATGAAATGGGTAGGAGTGGATTTTGTGCCTTTGTTTTTTTGGCTACCTCCCTTGTAAGGGGAAAATAGCCATTGGTTTATGTATGTATAAAGTTTATATACATATAACAAGGGTTTCCCTCCTTACAAGGTAACTAGCCCAAGCTGGCAAATTTCACAACCACCCACCCCAATCCCATTCACTACCCCTCCCTCCATCATGTCTTGGCTCCTTCAGGATGATGGGTCATCCCTACTCGCATTATAAAAAATAAAGTCACTGCTGTATTAATCGTTTTCTCTTTCACCCATGAATTTTGATAACCATAGAAAATATGATGAAACCAGTTTACAGAGTATGGGGGTCACACAAGTGCAACTACAATAAATATAATCAAGACGCCGATGTTGGCATCCTCGCGTACCCACTTGCTCCTCATGACACCTATGTAGGCGTCACCGTATGGAAGGGGTTAAAGACATTTTTGTAAAAGGATAAAAGATTAGTCAATAACTACCCTTGGTGAATCCATGCTCTAGAGTTCCAAATCAGATTATACCTCTTAAATGTTCCCTAATATTTGCTATTGATGATTCCAGTATTTTACCTATAACTGATGTCAAACTGATTTGTCTGTAGTTTAGCATAGATTTACCTTTTGTAAGTTCAGGAACATTTCCCTACACCCAAGACAAAAGTATGAATTCAAGACATACTACATACTCCCATTAACTGCTTTCAGACTTCAAATTCACACTCTTTTAGCACATTGAATATTTTTGTTGAGACCCAGGGATTTGACTACATCTTCCTTGCTAATGCTGATGCTAGTTGGTCTCTCTCTCTTCCCTACCTTAGATCAGGTTGCAATCTGTTACCACAAACCTCTTTTGTACATACATATACCAAGGCTTTTTCCCCCTTTCAAGGGAGGTAGCCAAAAAGGGAAAGGCATAAAAACACTCCCACCCATTACATCCCTAAATACACTCCACACCCCTCCCACCCTCCCTCTCATCTGAGCACCTCTTTTGTAAATAACAAGAAAACATTGATTAAACACCTCAATCATTTTTTCCTGTATCATTCAAGATATCCTCCTCAGAGTTAATTGGGTTTATCAAGTACACAAAGAACTTGTTTTCTGGAGTTGGCCATGGTTATCAATTTGTTAAAGCAATTGTTCCCAAAACTACTTTCTCAATAAACACATTAAATCCTTCTATACAACAATGCTTATGTAGGCATCATGAGGCGCGACTTACACGACAATGTCGGCATCAGTGTCTTATTATGTTTATTTTGTAGTTGTAGCTCAGTGACCCCCATATTCTGTGAACTGACCTTATCATATTTTTTATAGTTATTAATAATCAGTGAAAAAGAAAGTAATACAGCTGTAACTTTATATTTTATAATGCAAGTATTGTGATGTATTATTGTACATCAGTCAGCTGATGCTGCCCATAAGAATTTAACTCGTATTGAAACGTATACGAAACTTGAAAATCATTTATCAAATATTTCTGAATATTCTTCTTTGGAAGATTATCTTAAGATATGTATTCTTAGTTCCCTTCATGCCTTACATGTGGAAAAGGTCCGTCAGCATTTCCTATCTATCAAAAGCTTTTTTCCTCTTATACGGGGGAAAGTCAAGTCAAAAGGCACATACCCACTCCCATCCACCACCCTTTCTTCCCTCTCAATTTAGCTTCTTATGGATGACTGTTCATCCCTGTACCTTGCCCACTGCCTGCCACATATACATTGATACCCTGAGATATGAAATAAATTCGTTCCATGACCACCGTTATATGTAAAAAAAAATCACCTCAAAACAATTATTCCCATTTAAATTTATGGAAATAGAATTAATCCGTTCCAGTGATACAAAATTACCCCAAAATAAACTTACATATACCAAATGCTTTTTCCCCCTTACAAGGGAGGTAGCCAAAAAGAAAAAGGCATAAAAACCATTCCCACCCACTCCATCCCTAATACACTCCACTCCCCTCCACCCTCCCTCTTATCTTGGCACCTCCTGGATGACAGGTCATCCCTGCACACAGCACATCTATAATCTTTGGTTAATGAAGTGGCCTTGCTGTGTGTCTTGTAACACTGCTTCTGACCCTGGGCAGTGGGCAAGATGCAGGGATGACCTGTCATCCAGGAGGTGCCATGATAAGAGGGAGGGAAGTGGAGTGTGATAGGGATGGAATGGGTGGGAGTGGTTGTTATGCCTTTGTTTTTTAGGCTACCTCCCTTATAAGGGGGAAAAAGCCTTTGATGTATGTAGATATATGTAGGGCTTCATTGTTTCAAGTGATTTATTGGTTGTTCTTTCCAGTATCTTTGCCATGTGTTTGGTATTGTGAACCTGAGGAGTGAGTAGTGTTACTAGCAGAATGGGGTGGAGGCAGTGAAAGGGGTATATATTGCTATTTCAGCCACCTGTTCACTGCCAGGGATGCCAATAAGAGATGGTACCCAGCAGCATATAGAATTGAAGCAAGTGTACATTTGAATTATACAAATGGATTTTATGGGCCAACAGGTGGGACTTTTGGATGGAAACTGCTAGCTGGGCACTGAGTCTAAGATTACATAGGATGTGTGAGGGATTTTGGACAATATATTAGAAAACAAGGATGGCAGAGTTCAGTAGTGATGACTAGAGTGAGAAAGATGAGGGATCAGATCTTCTGATTATGACCACTACAAGGGGGGGCATTAGTATATATATGCTAATAATTGGTGGAAGTAACTAACTCTGGTGAGCTGTCATATGGAAGACTGTGTGTCCATTTTCAGTGTGGATAACATGTGACCTAAACAAATGCTGTTCAGTCTCACTTGCACTTTGAGAAATACTGCCTCAACCCCATTTATAGGCTTGTGTTTCATGCAATGTGAGAAATAGGTGGGTTCAAGGATTTGCATTTATAAATGTGTGCCTATGGGAGGGATTTTGGTTTCTTAGCATAGATATTCTATTGTGCTCTGTGTGTGTTTTATTGCTGTACTTCATTGTCAATAACAGCATTTCTTCCCTTGTGAGACAATATTATTTTGTGAACATAAAAATGTTTAAGGAAGGTAGTAGAAAGAAGGAATTACAAATTTATGTGATCAGTATTCTCCTTGTTGTGGAAATTAATCTCCATTCACAAAACAATGCAGCATAACAGCCCATTCAGGGGTGCCACTAAGCACTGACAGCATAAAATTGACAGTGAACACTCACCAAATATACATAATTGCAAAATCTACAAATGAAACCAACAGACATGTTCTTAATCTTACAAAGAGACTTACCCAACTGTTAAGTGGTCCCCATGTTGGAACCCGCTGACAAAGGTCACGAAGTATGCGGATAACCATAACACAGCTCTGTAGACCATTTGCTCTAGCCTGGAAGGGGGTAAAGTTAGGCAATATGTATAAACAAAAACTGCTTCCAGTCCAAGATGGGATGCAACATTTAACTTTGATCATGTATGAATTTGACAACTAAGTACCCTTTATCACTGCACAAAATATGTATGTATATATACCAAGTAATGTTTGCCAGTGTGTGTACATATATATGCACGTATAAAGATATACATACACAAACACATTCATACACATCCAAACACCACACGAAATCCTTGCATGGAAAGTATATACATTGTGTGTGTAAATTAAAAAGTATCCCCAACACATACAATATATACTACCTTTTTGTACATGTATATACACATTTGTGTTAGTGTGCATGCTCACATTTTCTGAATGGATACAAATAATAAGCATGCAGACAATATTGTGCTCATAAAATATGAAGTATTGTGTCTGCATGTAGCCATGCATGCACATGTGTACATCAATAAATCAACTGCCCAAGTTCTATCTTGCAGTTGACTTGAGGCCTGCAGGAAAGGCCATGGCTACCAGAGAAGCCCCGAGTAATTCAGTGATTTTGCTTTGTTATCTACAAAATGGGAATGTGGGACAATGTAGCATTATGTGCTGTCTTCTGCAAGGTGTTTGTAGTTAGATTCAGCATTAGTGGAATTTCTGTGCAGGGACATGTCAGAGGTTGGCGTAGTTGTGTGAATCATGGAATGCTATGAAGGAGGCCTTTGTTCAGCAGTGGACTTATTTGATTGACTTGTTCATAAATGTGCCAATGTTGTTCTTATCTTGGGAATTTCATTGCAGCTTGGGTAAAGTTAGAATAGGGCAGCATAAGATAAGATGGGCAATTTGATTCTGCAGCCAGGCTATATAAGACTAAAAGCTGTTGTTCCAGTGTAGCTCTTGATTGTTATGGGAGGGGTTTCTGTTGAGGTGATGTTTAGAGTTAAATATAGTTATGGGCCACTTTGAGTACAGTTTTGTGACCTGTTTTTATACAAACCGGCTGCAAGGTGCAGGACTAAAGTTGAAGATGTCCAAGTAGAATATTGCTCCAGCTGTTTTTGTTGTACCTGGTGTGTTGCATTGTGTAATGTGACGGTTTTTGCATAAAATTATGTGTGAAGCATTCTTGTGTGCTGCTCTATGTACAGGATTATAGTCTAGAAATGTAATGTTCTAGACTGCTTTAATGCAGCCAATTATCATTCTTCAGGCTTGGCAGAGTGTGTGTGACACCCACTTTTTTAATTGCTTATTAAGTGTAGATCTTAGTTGTTTATAGACAATGATGTATAGTTCTTGGTTGTTTATAGAAAATGATGTATGGTTCTTGTGTACCTTGTACTTACACCAGTTTCAAGCTCAATTTCTTAGTTGCCTTCACCTTAAAGTCTTGTGTGTATAACTGGATTTATATTGCGACACAAATAACTTTATGATTCTGTCCTATGGGAAAGATTAAATATTAAATTTGACTTCTGGGGGTCTCTTAACCCATTCAACTCCGATGACAAGATGTCTTGTCATTTGGTCAAATAAAACAAAAAATCATAAAACACCAAAATGTTTGATCAAACACCAGAAAAATATAACGTCAGTCCTCGCTTCGCTGCGAGCGAAGCGAGGATTGACGTCATATTTTTCTGGTGTTTGATCAAACATTTTGGTGTTTTATGATTTTTTGTTTTATTTGACCAAATGACAAGGAATCTTGTCATCGGAGTTGAATGGGTTAATCCACAGATGTCAGGGTCAAGAAAAGCATATAGGACCTCTGGTGGGATGTTAATACTGTTTGGCATGATTCACAATTCTAGTTTGCCAATATAATTTTGAGTAGTTTTTTTTTTCTTGTAGTTGCAGTGCTGGGTTAATAGTGATCTGCATATACAAGGTGCTCTGCTCTGAGTTTGGGGTGGGAAGGTCATGAGTAAACATAAAGTGTAGTAGATAGTTTTAGATACTGGGGTGCGAATGTGGCAGGAAAGGGAGGAGTGGAGGTGGAGGTAGAATGTAGATTGAGAGAAGCGAGTAAATGACTTGGTGGATTAAAAAGTGTAATGAGAAACAGAATTTAGGGAAAGTATGCTAAGAGGAGATTGTATGAAGGAGTGATTGTGGTGACAGCACTGTATGGGGCAGAAACATGGAACACAAGAGAGGAAGAGAGAAGGAGTTTGAATGTGTTCGAGATGTGGGGTCTGAGAAGTATGATGGGGATTACTAGGTTGGATAGAGTGAGAAATGAGGTGGAGGTAGAATGTAGATTGAGAGAAGCGAGTAAATGACTTGGTGGATTAAAAAGTGTAATGAGAAACAGAATTTAGGGAAAGTATGCTAAGAGGAGATTGTATGAAGGAGTGATTGTGGTGACAGCACTGTATGGGGCAGAAACATGGAACACAAGAGAGGAAGAGAGAAGGAGTTTGAATGTGTTCGAGATGTGGGGTCTGAGAAGTATGATGGGGATTACTAGGTTGGATAGAGTGAGAAATGAGGTGGTGAGGAGGAGAATGGGGGTGGAAAGGGAGTTGAGAGATAGGGTGGATGAAAGAATATTGGGATGGTTTGGACACATGGAAAGAAGAGTGAAGAAAGACTAGTAAAAGAGGTGTGGAAGGAGTGCACATGAGGGGGCAACCTAGGATGAGATGGATGGATGGGGTAAAAGGGGCTTTGGGGAAGAGGGGAATGTCTGTTGAGGAAGGACGGGAGATGACAGAAGATGGGTGAATGGAGAATGGTTGTATATGGATGATGATGTGATGCATGAGGTGGAATGGATGGGGAGTGAGGGAGTACGTGTGAGAAAAATTTGACACAGCCCAAAGGGATTTCTCCTCATCTCCTTTTCTGCATGAGGTCCCCCCCCCCCCCCGCCGCCAATTTAATGAAGCGGCCTTGCTGTGGATGTGCTGTGTCTTGCAACACTGCTTCTGACTCAGGGCAGTGGACAAGATGCAGGGATGACCAGTCATCCAGGAAGTGCCAAGACAAGAGGGAGGGAAGAGGGTGGAAGGGAGTGGAGTGTGATAGGGATGGAATGTGTGGGAGTGGTTTGTATGCCTTTGTGTTTTGGCTACCTCCCTTTTAAGGGGGAAAAAAGCCTTTGGTATATGTACGTATTCACATTAATCATACCTATAATGTGCATGCAGTATACTTATGAAGTATGTTCATACATAACTCACACACACATTTACATGCAGTACACTGTGTATGTACACAATATACACACATTTTCATATCCACACCGATATCTGTCTACAATCAAGGCCCTCACATAGGGTGGGGTGCATATGCCCTGGGGTGGCATATGGGGGGGTGTGTGTGTGTGTTCTAGTCTGGACATGCCATCCACAAGGCTGACAAAATAATTATATATATATATATATATATATATATATATATATATATAAAAAGAGAGAGGTCAAAGGAGCCCTGAATATTTTAGTGTAATATACAAATTTTGCATTTGAATCAACAGAATAAGATATTTTTCCCTTATCCTTTCTGCAAGAGGGGTATCAAATAACATTTTTAAAATAAGTTTAATTATTTTGCAAGCCAATAGCTATACTAGGAAGTAAGGTATGGTGGAGATAGGAACTGGTGATGGGGGGGGGGGGGGTGTCACTGAAAACTTTGCCCTGAGGCAGCACTTGGGCATGTAAAGGCTCTATGGTGACATAAAATGTAAAATATTTCAAATAAATAAATTACATGTATGTATGTGTATGTGTGTGTATATATATGTATATATACACACACACACACGCGCTCTGTATCACTTAACTCCACTACCCACAAAATACTTCCAATACCCCCTCCCCCACAAATTTCCATACATGTCCAATATATCCCACAATATCATCCTGTCCATCATATGCCTTATCGAAAGCCCAAACAACATACTTACCTTTTGCCAAAAACTTGTTGCACATCTTACTGCAAATTTTTTATCTACACACCCTCATCTTTTCCTAAACCCATCCTATTATTTCCCAAATTACTCCCTCTGTTCTCTTTCTAGTCTCAATAACAAGCCTTTCCAGCTACATTTCACATACTCATCTCTTTAAATCTATATTACACTGCCTCCTTTTCTTTTGTATAGTTGTAATATACACACCTCCAATCCTCTCGCACACTCCTCTCCTTTTAACATACATTAAACCATCTCATTAGTTAATCCACTACAACCATACCTCCCTTTTTTTTTTCTTTTCTTTTTTTTCAAACACTCCACATGACACCTATCCAACTCAGGTGCAAACTTTCAATACTCCTTACACAGCCCCTCCACCAATGATCTGACAATACCCTGCTCTCTCCCCTGCACATTCAGAACTCCTACCTCCCCTCTTCAACACACAGCCCAGAAGTGCCCTCTCAACCACACATGCATTTCAATTATATTAAAATTAAAATATAACACATCTTAATTCTGGAATAATAATGTGCTTGCAAAATCACAAAATATTGTATTACAGAATCTTTTTTTTTTCCCAAAAGCAAATTGATCGATTCCATCATCAAAAGATATGCTATGCAACTTATTGCTTTCTATGCACATGATGCTAAGTGCAGACAATTTTTTCAAGACCCACCCACCAACCTTTCCTACATATACTTGTCTCTTTTCTTAAATACTATGTTCACTATCAACTGACACACACTTGCTGTGGATGTGCTGTGTCTTGCGACACTGCTTCTGACCCTGGGCGGTGGGCAAGGTGCAGGGATGACCCGTCATCCAGGAGGTGCTCAAATGAGAGGGAGGGTGGGAGGGGTGTGGAGTGTATTTAGGGATGAAATGGGTGGGAGTGTTTTTATGCCTTTCCCTTTTTGGCTACCTCCCTTGAAAGGGGGAAAAAGCCTTGGTATATGTATGTACTATCAACTCCCTTTCAATAATTCCTCTCTACAATAGTTCTAACACAACACCCCATACTCACCCTACTACCATATACTGGCGAAACTACTATACCACAAGATAACCCACAATGGTACCTATGATGGATACCTGCCTGTAGTGGTCCTGCAAGACATACAGCAAAGCTATTTTCAAAACCCATCACTTCAATTAGATGCAGCCCTGAGTAGCTCCCCAAATCTCCAGGCTGATCCCAAGATCTCTCTCCAACTTAACTGTATATTTTTTTTTTTCATATGATGTGACAACTCACAAGTACTTCCCTCCCCACTACCAATTTCAATTGGTGACACAGAAACAGTCCCACACTAACAGAACACAGCAGTCCAGTTTCTTCCCATAGTGATCTGTGGAACATCCCAAAGACACATTGTCAGCCATTGTGGGGTTGTGGGTTTCCCCCTTTATGAAACTCGAGGGAAATTTATTATCATTTATCCCCTAACAAATTTACATCATACATATACTGCTTTTTCCCCCTTACATGGGAGGTAGCCAAAAAAAAAGGCATAAAACCCACTCAATCCCTACATACTCCACTCACATTCACCCCCCCTCCCTTTTATCTTGCCTCCTCCTGGCTGCTTCTAGCCCACTGCCCTGGGTCAGAAGCAATATAGCAAGACACATTTGCTTCCCTCCTACACTATACACTCCTTTAATTCAATCCTCACCTCCTCACACCACACACACATGAAAACCAAAATTTCCAATACTAATTTCATCTTTGCCCATATTATACTGAAAGAAATTTCCCCCCACTCCACCACAAACCAGCTGTGCCACTTCCCTCCCCCCACACCGCACACTCAAATTTACTAGCTACTTCCCTTTCACTCACTGATAACCCATAATCTTTTGTCTTTTATATACATTTGTATTTTCTCTCTTCCCTCATCTGTACAAAACCCATATATTTCATGACAATTATTTTGGGTTATAGTAGTGCTCCCAGCCTCTCTATACCCCAACTTTTTACACACACATACCAATGGCTTTTTCCTATTTACAAGGGCTACCCCAACTTCTTGAAAGAGAAAAATATAAAGGAGGATCCCTAACCCCCTCACTCCATTATATTTAACCACCTACTATACCATGCATGAGAACATGGTGCCAGCAATCATTTTAAGGAGAGACAGAGTCTCAGGTTTATGGGAAGAGCACTGGGACAGCAGTTGTGCAAAATTACCATTATTCCTTTTTGAGTAGGAATTCTTGAGCTCTCACAGATGCATGAACCATGACTGGTCTGTAGGGGCATTCCAACAGTCCATAAATACCAACTGAATGTTACCATGCAATAAATACTCCAGTGTGGATATATCTACACAAACTTCAACCATGCATATACATATACATGAAAAATACAAACACAAAACACATGCACTTTTCTAAATATATGCATGTTTCACAAATTGGGAACCACCTATTCCCCACACACAATGTATATACTGTACAGGTTTTCACACACAAACTACCCACACACAATACCTAAGTATATATACATATATATGTATGTATATATACACACGCACATATAATGTACATATCTTCCAGCTTTTCCCCCATCTAATGGTGAGTAGCAAAATGGGAGCCAATTTTTTTTAGTTCATGTTAAATTTCTTCCTCTACATCCCAAAGGAGGCCCCGAGTCTGGTATCATAAGCTATGATACCTGTCAAAATCATACCATAACTTGCCAAATTAAATTTATTCCTCCACATTCTTTGCTATTCACAAATTTCTTTCTATACTTTCATATTCCTTTTCCCCTTTTTGTCATATATACAAACCTTCACTTTTCACTTTCAATTGCCTTCTCAATTGTTCCACTTGTTTTTTCTGTCACTTCATTTTCAAGCATGATTTCAATCTTCCTCTCCATGTGGCATTTCTATTTCACATTTACATGATGGCTGAGGTCATATGCCTTTGTTTTTCCCCATACACACATATACACACACATATATACACTTTCAAAGTTTCAATGTCCCACAAATACAGAGGTCACTAAACCATCAACTGATGGGGTTTTCATATAAACCAAATCAGGCAAGGCTGAGACCATGCCTCTACAATAATGTTAACAGTTGCCTACAGGATTCCCAACAGAAAACCCACTCCCACAGATCCTCCTGGGAAGGAAAAGAATATTGCCTGGTGTTGTATGTGACCTTTGATGAAAGGTGGATGTAGGGGTGAGGGGGTGGTGAGGAAGGAGAGGGAGGGAGAAGAGAAGGGGTAGTGATGGAGGAGGGAATGGGAGATAAGGTGATAGAAGAATAACTGGGTGACAAAAGGGTTTAAGAAATGGAGGGCAAGGTGTAAAGACAGGAAGGATGGGAGGTTAAGTGGAAGTGGAAAGGGGAGGAGGGAGAGAAGAGGAGCATGAGGGGAAGAAAGGGAAGAGTGCCGAGAGAGAGATGGGGGAATATGAAGAATGCAGAGAAGTAGAGAGTTGTGTATAGAGAAGCGAGGAGGGTGAAGAGCATAATGGAAAGGGTGGGGTAAAGATAGTGAAAGGAAGGGTGAGGAGTGTGTGGGGTGGGAAGCATAAATGGAGAAGTCAATGAGAGGGTGAAAGGGTGGAGAAACCATGGAATGAGAGGAGGAAAGCACTAAAGGAAAGAAGAAGAGGATGACGGGAGAAGTGGGGAGGGAAACTTGGAGAGAAAAGAGAAGTTGAGGGGATTGTGAAGGGAGGAATGAGGAGCATGAAGGTTCATTTTGGATAATGGCACCAGCAATATTTAAGAGGGAGTAGACCCCCATCATTCCAACTTCAGGATCAAAGCTCCATTACCATGGATCCATTGATTGGGTCCACATCTGACAGGGTTCTCTACATGAAAGAGATTAAGTCTGCTCACTTCATTCATTTCATAACAACAGTGGTTAAAATGAGGACCATGGGAGTGTAGCAAGTCTGGGAATGTGATGTTAGGTGGTACTAGAGGAATAACTAATGGTTGTGGTTCAATGGCCATCCTGAAGCAGCAGCAATTACTTTTGTCTAATCTGATGGGGCAGACCATCATTGTGCTAAGAGCACAAATGTGAGTGTGTGTGTGTGCATGTTCACTGGAGTGGTGGTAGGGATAGTGCAGGGCACACCCAAGTAGTAGCAGGGGGCTTTGTCAGGTATGGTGGGGCTGATGTAAGGGTCTTCCCTTCATCTGTGGAGCTGTTCCATTCCTGTAGCCACAGATTGAGTGAGCTTGCTTGGCAAAGTTAAGCCATGTAATATTCAGGCCATCTTTTCCAGCCCATCCCTTTGTAGGGGCGAGCAATGGATCATGACAAGGGCTGCTCAAAGATACAGGCAGCTGCTGAGCTGTACTACAGCCCAAATCCCACTGCCATGGATATTGGGCCCACACCAGATATTTGTGGATTCTAGTCATTTAACTGTCCCAGATATGTTATGTACAAACAAAATGCACTTTCATATGTACAGACACACAGGCATCCATATCCGAACACATAATACATACACACAATGGACATCAACACATACAATAATATAGTTACATGAGAATTATACTGGAGACAAAAAAAAAAATAAAAATAAAAAATTAAATAATGTTTGCCCATCTTGTACCAGCTACATGCTAAGATGAAACTGCACACCAACCAACCTTTCTTGATCCTTTCAGTCCATGCACCATTCCAGCATTCCATGGTGACTTTAAATCAAAGCTTGTATTAACCTTAAAAGTAAAAATGATATCTTGTTGAACCAGGTTCTTTGGCTGAACTCTGCTTAACAGTGAACAAATTTGAACCGAGATGAAAGGTCATTTGCTAATTATGGGGATGAGACAATCTACATGTCAAAGAAAGTTGACGTTCTTCTATAGCCCCTTGTGATGAAGCAGAGTCCGTTTCACACTTTCCAGCCTCATGCTATGGTCTTGAAGGCTACAGTGATTACAAGACCTCCATCTCTGAGCCAGTAACAGCAGTAGTAGCAAACCTTTGCACTTCATTCCACATCCAACAACAGCCCAAAGCCTTTGTATAATGGAAGTGTGGAAAATGCAAAGATACTTCTCTACACAACTGGTCTCAGCCATGGAGCTTGTGCTGGGGCGGTATCAAGTTTGGTCCTAACTATCACTGAGTCGAAACAAAAATTGAAATAAAAATAAAACTGTCATGAGATGAATGACAGTCAAGTCCCTTCTATTACTGTACAACCCCCAGCAAACTGCTATCTGCTGCAGACATTTGTTACACTTACGAAATCAGCATTAAGTGGCTATTGTTGCAAAGAGAAAAAAGAAGAAAAAAAAATCAAGTTAATCAAGGTTTCATTAACTGCCCATAAAGCAGAAGTGAATGCAAACAACTTCTCCTTGCAACGCTGCCATCCATGCTGGTTCCCAAAGTGTAAAGCCATTTTCTGATGGCCAGGCAACAGTGCACTCCAAGTTGCACAGCAACAACAGGAACCTGTGACATGACCTACAACCTAACCTAACTCTCCTACCCCCACCCACACATTACCATAAGGCTGAAAAGTACAGGGTGGGTTCCTGGCAGCCTGTTCCCAAACTCAATTGCAAGTTTGGGAACAGACTGCGTTGTCCCCCTCCCCAAGTGTTTGGGATGCAAACCTGGAACCACTTGGCATGTCTGAGGGCGGCAAGAGCTTCCAGACATTTCAGCTTGTCGAGCACATCTGGAGGATCCTTGGCGGCGACCACCTGCGAGTCTAAAATACGTAAACACTGCGTCACACACCCTGGCTAAGCCTCCACCCACCACCACAACCAGGAAACATCATTTCCACAAATACTTGCCACCACAATGGAAATCTAACTTTGTACTAAAAGAATAAACAAATGGAAAAAAAAAATATATATATATATATATATACATATATATGCATATATCTACATATGTATATATTACAAAATAAAATCACAATATATTACATGTGTGTGTGTGTGTGTGTGTGTGTATATATTTATATATATATATATATATCTTATATATATATATATACACATGCACACATATATATGTGTAATTATGTATAAAATATATATAGGTGTATACATACACAAATGAAGCGACTAATATAAAATTTCAATTACTTTCCAACCCAAAATGTTTGTAAAACCCTTCCAGGGAATTCTATCCAAAGTGAGTAATTTAGATAAGTAATTGATTTTATACACTCCAACACATTTAGGCATCTACTATATAAACACTCACATACACACTTATAAAAATAATAAAATGGAAAGTTAACAAAATTAGTATATCTACAACCAGATTGTGTGTATTTGTGCTTGTATGTTTAAATGTTTAACAATTTTTTTCACCTGGAAAGTCTCCTGCAGGAAACACTTTACGCTTCTTGTCCTCTTCCTATCAGCATACCTCTTATCAAGGAGGATGCCAGCCAAGGCATGTACCCACCCCGACTTGTTCCACTCCTATCCATTGCCTATTTCCCTCTAATCTTTGCTCTTTGTGGATGAGAGGTCATTATTTTCCCCTAGCCAATGCCCAGGTCAAATGAAATCCAACAATCCAAGAAGATATCTATGGGAGGGCCTGAGTACTTCTATTAACTACTGTGCAGTTGGGAGTTTCTAGTAATTAGGTTTTAATTCCTTCAATGATCTAGTATTTTTGTCCTTTTGCCAAGATGTGCTCCAATCCCAATCCATCACCCACTTCCCTTTCTTAATTCCTTGTGGATAAAGGGTCACCCTTGTCCCCTGCCAAGTCTGAAGCAATGCAGCAATACACAGCTAGGCCAGATGCTTCAAGCTGACAAAAAACATCAGTTTATTATGTACTAAGCTTTGAGTCTATTCTGCAAGACATGGGCCCACACTCAAATTCAACAGCTACTGGTGATTGCATGATAGATGTACGAGAGAACAGTTTCACTTCAAAGTCTGTCAACCACCTCATACATACATACATACATACATATACATTCCCACCCATTCCATCCCTAAATACACTCCACATCCCTCCACCCTTTCTTTTCTTAGCACCTCCTGGATGACGGGTCATCCCTGCACCTTGTCCACTGCCCTGGGTCAGAAGCAGTGTTGCAAGACACAGCACATCCACAGCAAGGCCGCTTCATTAAATTGGCAATCCCCCCTCTCCATCCCCCCACTGCATAAAAGGAGAAGACGGGGAGAAATCCCTTCGGGCTGCGTCAAATTTTGCTCACACATACTACCTCACCCCCCATCCCCCCAACCATTCCATCTCATGCATTACATCATCCATATACAACCATTCTCCATTCACCCCTATCTTCTGTCCTCTCCCGTCCTTCCTCAACAGACATTCCCCTCTTCCCCAAAGCCCCCTTCACCCCATCCATCCACCTCATCCTAGGACGTCCCCTCATGTTCACTCCCTCCACATCTGCCTTCCATACCTCTTTTACTAGTCTTTCTTCACTCATTCTTTCCATGTGTCCAAACCATCCTAATACTCTTTCATCAACCCTATCTCCCACTCCCTTTCCACCCGTTCTCCACCTCACCTTCATTAAAAGGTGCAGCCTTCTAGTCTTTTTCTTTCAAGTAGGTTCAAAATCTCTCCAAACTTGAACCATTTCCCACCCAGTTTTCTATATTAGAAGAGCTGAAAATTAGCAGCTGTTCCCCTCTTCCTACTCCTATTAGCTGGTAACATGAGCTGATAGACCTTTGCTGCTACTGTGGTGCTGCAGGTTTCCTCTCAGTGGAACTCAAGGCAACAATCATTTTCACACATCAGCTCAACCTAATCATTCTGGGTTGACCCTCCATATCACATACCAAATCTTTCACTTAAATTTCTTGCAGAAGACCAGGAGCCTCCAGGAAATTGGCCACAGCCACCTGTTGAGCTCACGGGTCATTCCAGGAAAAGATCGTATGTTGTGATGCTGTCTGTGTGGGGTGAGTATAGGGCAATATACAAGTTACTGCTAAAGCAATTGGGAGTCTGTTGCTTCCAGATTTGTGTGACCTCAATGTATTGTGCAATCCTTACTTGCAATTTCTCTCATGTTGATTTCTGAGGGAATTAGGTGAAGTATAGAATATGGCAGTCTACTGCAGAGTGCTCACTTTGTGATACAAGTGAGCAGGTAGTACTGTTTGGGTTTTAAGGTGTTTAGTGGGTTGTGTTTATGTGACATGGCAAGACAGGAAGGTCAAGGCTTTTGTTGAAAGCTATGTGTATTATTCTCAAACTGCTCTATGAGAAGACTTGAACTCAAGCTCATATCTTGTACTGCTGTTTTGTGGAAAGAGAGAGAGAATTCATGCAACTGCAGTCCACTTTCACACAATTGTGACAATTTAAAATGAAAACCATATAAAAATGGGATGAAATGGGTGGGAGTGTTTTTATGCCTTTCCCTTTTTGGCTACCTCCCTTGGAAGGGGGAAAAAGCCTTGGTATATGTATGTATGTATGTATGTATGTATGTATATAAAAATAATCAATAAAATAGAAAAAATAAATAAATAAAATAAAACAAGAGATCCAAGTGGCAGGAACTGTAAACTGTGTTCCTATCTGGGTGGCAAGCCCAAAACTGGCATTGTGGTGATGGTTGTCTGACAATATGGGGATGGACAGCCAAAGGATGGTGAGGCTGTGAGGGTTGCAACTGTTCCCCTCCTCTCATCGAGAGAGCCACATATAGTGCACCACAATGCACACAACACTACTGCAAAGTATAACAGCACTTGAAATATTAAATTAGTAACCTAAAAGAGGTTAATTCCAATATCCCACTGTGACAAACATTCTTTTATGGCCTTTCTATATTATTCTTTTTTTTTTTCTTTCTTTCTTTCTTTTTTTTCCTTCCACAGATGACCTTCTGGACAGAGAGGGGAAAGTGCTTCTGCATAACTTGTAAGACTTAATGGCACCAGGGGCCAGGAATGCAGACTAGCATGTCTATTTATAACAAAATTTGCACATTTAGGGCCAAAGCTATTGCAATCAAAATAAGCTAAAACAGCATTTCACTGTGTCCCCTGGTTTTTATTTTTAGTTAAAACAACACTTGAGGCCAGTCTGTCAATAATTTTCATCACAAGTTATTTGAGACTTAAAATTGCTTTCTGTGATGAAAACTTCTAAGACTTCCCCCAAAATGAGGCAGAATCCATTCAGTATGTTGAAACTCCACTGACAAAGAAAGAAATATAATGGTGAAAATAACATTTTCAACAACCAACATAAATAAGCACTAACACAAGATTGAATTATACATAATAAAATAAATGTGGGTTAAATAAATATAATTTTGGGTCTAACAAACTAGGTACTCATGACCGTCAGTGGGAATCGATCCATAAAATGAATGAATAATGCCACAACCTGACAACTCCTTGACAACAGAGGCACTGGCCTTTAGGCAGCCAAGCACCAATCTGCCTTATATCCCGTTACCTCCTTCATGGAGCAGTTGTTCTCTCATGATTGGTGAAGTTAGGGTGACAGTAACAGAGATGCGCTGTTCTCCTACACTCTGCACCACCAATGCAGCTTCTTCTACTACCCGTTGGATTTCGTATTTATCTTCTGGTGCTACAATCTGGAAATAAAACAATTAAGAATAAATTTACAAAACATGCAAATACCCATAGCAAGAGTAATGGCATTATGATGAAATCGAATCTGTCATATACCATTTTAACTTCTGTAAACATACAACCAAGGGCTTTTCCCCCCCTTACAAGGTAGGTAGCCAAAGCTGAAATGCATAATTCCACTCTCACCCTTTTCATCTCCACCCACTCCACTCCCATTCACCACCCTTCCCTCCCTCCCTCTTTTCTTGGCTCCTCCTGGATGACGGGGTCATCCCAGCATCTTGCCCATTGCCCTGGGTCAGAAACAATGCAGCAAGACACAGCACACCCACAGCATTGCCACTTCATTTAATTGGCAACCCCCACTCTCCATCCCCTCATGCAGAAAAAGATAAGACGGAGAAATACCTTGGTCCATGTCAAAATGTTCATACATAACCTCTCCCTACCCACCCACCCCCCTATTCCCCACTCCATCCACCTCTGCCTTCCACACTTCTTTTACTAATCTTTCTTAGCTCATTCTTTCTGTGTCCAAACCATTCCAATACTCTTCCATCAACCTTATCTCCCAACTCCCTCTCCACTCCTCTTAATCAAGAAGAGGGATGAGTGAGAAGAGGGAGAAGAGAGAGGAGGGAGAAGAGGCAGGAGGAAGGAGAGGGAGTAAGAAGAGATGGAAAAAAAAAAAAAAAAAAAAAAAAAAGGAGAATAGTGAGGAGTGAGAGTGAGAACATAAGAATGAAGGCGACTGCAAGAGACCATAAGGCCTACATTAGGCCCCATTCATAAAGTGGTCTGTTGGCCCAGGTCTCTTGCAGAGCCCAAGTAACCACATACAACCACCAGACTGACCCATAAGTCACTCAAGTAATAAATATTACCTGGTTATGGTTTAAATAAAGCAGTGTGAGGGATTGAGGAAGTTAGTGACAGAGTTTGAGGTGTGTGAAAGAAGGAAGCTGAAGATAAATGTGGGCAAATGTAAGGTGATGAGATGTACAAGGGGAGAGTGACAGTAGGCTGAAAGTGAGCATTAAAGGTGAGAAACTTGAGGAAGTGGATAGTTTTAGATACTTGGGTGCGAATGTGACAGGAAAGGGAGGAGTGGGCGTGGAGGTAGAATGTAGATTGAGAGAAGCGAGTAAATGCCTTGGTGGATTAAAAAGTGTGTAATGAGAAATAGACATCTGGGAATGGATGCTAAGAGGAGGTTATATGAAGGAGTGATTGTGCCAACAGCATTGTATGGGGCAGAAACATGGAACATGAGAGAGGAAGAGAGAAGGAGTTTGAATGTGTTTGAGATGAGGTGTCTGAGAAGTATGATAGGGGTTACTAAGCTAGATAGTGAGAAATGAGGAGGTGAGGAAGAGAACAGGGGTGGAAAGGGAGTTGGGAGATAGGGTTGATGAAAGAGTGTTAGGATGGTTTGGACACATGGAAAGAATGAGTGAAGAAAGATTAGTAAAAGAAGTGTCGAAGGCGGAGGTGGAAGGAGTGAATATGAGGGGGCATCCTAGGATGAGATGGATGGATGGGGTGAAAGGGGCTTTACAAAAGAGAGGAATGTCTGGAGGAAGGACGGGAGAGGACAGAAGATAGGGGTGAATGGAGAAAGGTTGTGTATAGATGAGGCTGTGATGCATGAGGGGGAGTGGGTGGGGGATGGGGAGTGAGGAAGTACGCATGGAAAAAATTTGACGTAGCCCGAAGGGATTTCTCCCCGTCTTCTCCTTTTCTGCATGAGGGGACGAAGAGGGGGGGTCGCCGAATTTATGAAGCGGCCTTGCTGTGGATGTGCTGTCTTGCGACACTGCTTCTGACCCAGGGCAGTGGACAGGATGCAGGGATGTCCCGTCATCCTGGAGGTGCCAAGATAGGAGGGAGGGAGGGGAGTGGAATATATGGGAAATGAAATGGAGGGGAGTGGAATATATGGGAAATGAAATGGGTGGGAGTGATTCCTATGCCTTTTTCTTTTTGGTTACCCCCTGTGTAAGGGGGAAAAAGCCTTTGGTATATGTATGATGTATGAGACAAGTTGTTCTGTGTCTTGTGTGTGATAATTGCGTTTGGGGGCAGTTTGTGTGGCTTGGCCAATTTGTGTTGGTACTGATTAGTGCTGGAGACCTGAATGTAGTTGTGAATGGGTGGTTCTTGCTTTTCTTTGTAGGGTTTTTCTGAGGAGGCTAATGTCTGGAGGGGTGAGGAATTGGTATTTTTGTAGTCTGTCTTGAAAGGCTGGTTTTGGAATCAGAGCACAAGTTATTGGGTGTGTACAACTTAAAATTAGAAGTGTTTAATATATATATATTTTTATCAACCACAATGCACTTTAATTCTAAACCATCAACATTGGAAGAACCGTGGAGCCACATGCAGAAATTGAAACGTGGTACGCCCGAGAACTCGAACCAACGGCTAGCACATGACCAGTGCTTGTAGTCACTTAATCAGAGCACAAGTTATTGGGTGTGTATAACTTAAAATTAGAAGTGTTTAATATATATATATTTTTATCAACCATAATGCACTTTAATTCTAAACCATCAACATCGGAAGAACCGTGGAGCCACATGCAGAAACTGAAACGTGGTATGCCCGAGAACTCGAACCAACAGCTACCACGTGACCATGTATATGTATATAATATATATATATATATATTATATATATATATATATATATATATATATATATATCAAGGGCTACTATTACACAGGACGTGCGCACCCAGATCCCTGGGTCCGCTAGCGGAGGCCATTGCTTTTTTTGTAACCTAACATTGGATATTGGATAAATATATCAAAACTAGAAACCAAATATTGTATATAGGACAAATATATCAACTATTGACTTATTCAATGCAGTACAAGTTAATATAAAATTTCATAGTGATATAAACTATTTTTAAGGCACTGTTATGCTTCGAAATGCCAATTTTAGCCGTACTTAACAGGTATTATTGTGTAAGGTTAGTGGACATCAGGGTTGGCGATTTTTTTTATCTTTTTTAAAAACATAAAAAATCTTTTTTTTTTTTTTTTTAATCAGATTTATTTGATTTAAATAGATCTTTTTTATAGATCTTAAATATTGTGGGATTGCTATCTGATATGCGATCCGATTGCTAAAGGACATTTTTACCATATCAATATAAGGAGCAGTGTTATATAGACTTGCCACAAGTATACAAGGAACGGTATAAGCCTACATGTAGTATATATCACTGTGCAGCCCACAACAAGTTTCAACAAGATTCTTGTTGAAACTTGTTCTAGGTAAGCAACTTCTCACTGAGTCAGTTGCTGCTTTGGAATCAACAAGGAAGGATGTCTTTTGTACCTGGCAGAGTGGTTCCTTCAGGCAGAAAAAATTATCCTGTCTGGAATTATTTTGAAAAACTACCAACAACTTCTGGCAAAGGGTACCGAGCTAAATGCAAAGACTGCAGCCTGGAACTACAGGGCATTGTGTCAAGATTAAAATCTGAGAGATAAATGCCAAGGTCAGCCACAGCATACAGAAGAAATTGATGACCCAGGTAAATAATTTTACTTAGATTGTGTGCATTTCTCCCTTTTCATACGGAACTATATAATTTTGGTGAACAATGGAGAGCATGTACAATAAAAATGTGAAGGCCTAAAGAGATGATACTTCAACTTCATTACTTCTAAATTTGGGTAATGACTATATCACTATAAAATACCGTATCCACTCAACTTTGGGGCCTAGATGATTGTTATTCATTTCATTCAACATTGTGTAATATATTTCATAGGTTCCATTGGAATTCAGCCCACATAGGATTCAGTCCAAAGGGATT
The DNA here is from genome assembly GCF_046742065.1 of Oratosquilla oratoria. Lineage (NCBI taxonomy): Eukaryota > Metazoa > Arthropoda > Malacostraca > Stomatopoda > Squillidae > Oratosquilla > Oratosquilla oratoria. The sequence continues at coordinate 38,395,089 of NC_134817.1, read as the reverse complement.
TAGCCTAACCTAACCCAAGTAACCCATCATTTTTAGTGAATTTAAAAGTGGACTGAATCCTGTGTGGGCTTAATTCCAAGCCCACCTATTTCATATCCTGTTAATTATTTCCACATAATTTAGTGGCTTGTGTGAATGTGATCATTATCTAAAAAATAACTACTGTCCTCAAAAGTAGCCTAAATCACACTGTATTCATTCATTTATTTATTCATTTATAAATTATGCAATATGCTAAAATTTTCTGTTTCCATTTCAGGATCTGTATCAACAGCTTCAATCCCTTCATCATCGGCTCCACTTGAATTATCTGCAAACCCGACTCCACCATTAAAAAGGTCACTATCAGACTCCTCCATATATATATATATGTATATTTATGTATATATGTATTTATATATGTATGTATTTATATATATATATATATGTATTTATATATGTGTGTATATATATATATATGTGTGTATATATATATATGTGTATATATATGTGTATATGTATATATATGTGTATATATATATATATATATATATGTGTATATATATATATATGTGTATATATATATATATACATTATACATATATACATACATATATATACATTATACATATATACATTATACATATATGTAAGCAATCACATCACCGTGATGCAAAAAATGCAAAATAACCACAGGAGAAAGGAAACTTGTAGACAGTAAGTACATTCGTATATTACATCATCATTTAGTCTGAAGATGTAATATACGAAAGTACTTACTGTCTACAAGTTTCCTTTCTCCTGTGGTTATTTTGAATTATACATATATATATATATATATACACACTATTATATATATATATATATATATACACACACACACACACACACCTATCTAGGATATACCTTGTTCACTGTACAATAAGCACAATGTACAACAACCACTCAATGAATACTTACAGCCAGCTGCTTGGGAAGATTATCGGCTACTCTGTCTAGTAACGTCCTTGTAGGCTTTTCGCCGCATAGCACGACCAACTGCACTAGTGTGTCACCCCTCAGCAACAACCCCTTTGCCAAAATGCCCACGCGCATAACCCCCTTCAGCATTCTTGGAGGGCCATCATCCTTCTTCTCACTAAATTGTAGAGAAATTGGGTATTTCTTAATATGGAACACATAAGTCAATAATGATCCACAGACTGCATCCACTATCTTACCATGTCCACCATTAAGCAGAACTGTACACTATGAAGGAACTATATCACCTATCAAAATCTAATGTATAGTTTTAATGATATGTACTGTACTTTTCATCAATATATAATTATCTTGACAGCTTGATAACTTAATATGGAGTTATCCCTTAGATTACAAAGAAAATTTATTCTTATCCTTAATGCAAAGGCCTGGTCACCCTCACCCATCCTTCTTCTCTTCTCCTTCTTTGGGTTCTTTCTTCTCTTCTTTGACCTTTGGTTGATCTTTGGGAGCATCCACCTCTGCTAAATAATCGGACACCATTTTAAGAGCCTTTTCGGTGTTGGAAACAATTTTCTGAATGGACGCCAGTTCTTCTTCCTTGGGATAAATCTCTGCATGCTTTGCAATGACATGTCTATCATCACTGGAATCAGGACGGCGCATGTGCTGTTGTACACGGAAAGAATAAACAAATTAATAAATAAAACCATCCTCACCCTAAACAGCAAATATATAAAATGGGCAAAACATCTAAAAGATTAAAACTAAAGATGACAACACAAACTTCAACTGTACATTACTGAGTACCTCTGCTTTCCACAATTTTTAATCTTTATTCACCGATTCTTTCCATGTGTCCAAACTATTCCAATATAACACTAGTAATCATAGTAGTAGCAATAATAATAATAATAATGAAAACGGGATAGGGATAGGGGAGAGAAAAAGTAAAGTTGGGAGATAGGTGAAAAGTTGTGGAGAGATGGAACTTAAAAGGAATCTTAGAGAATGAGAAAAGCTACAGTTATGCAGAAAGACTGAGTGATGCTTAAAAAGAAAAGAGAAAAAAAAGGGGGGGTATGAGATGGGGAAGGGATGTAGGGGTAAGGATGGTGGGAGAACAGACTGGAAAGGTGTGGAGTAGGAGAAATCTATCTATACACCAAGGCGCTTCCCCTTTATATGAAAGGTTGAGGCAAAGTGGAAAAAGAGAGGGAAAAAAAAAAGAAAAAAAAAGTAAAAGTAAATAATAATAATAAAATATACATATATATTGATATTGTTTAACCCCTTCCATACGGTGCCGCACACGTAGGCGTCATGAGGAGCAAGTGGATTCGCGACACTGCCATATCGGCGTCTTGATTATATTTATTGTAGTCGCCCCTGTGTTTTTACATTCTCCCAAATGCGCCCTGAATCCCATTCTCTGTGGTTTTCAAAATTCGCGGGTGAAAGAGAGAACGATCGATATAAGCGGTGACTATTTTATGATGCGAATATTATTACGTTACGTCATACGGCTGGCATTGGCTGCTGCCCGCGAGATTTAAGTCCCGTACTGAAGTGGTTAACGTCACAAACTCCCCCTATCAGAAGGCTAGGACGGTGCCCCTCACGGAGGGCTTTGTAGCATGGAATTGAACCATGCCCTTGGTTCAATTTCACAGTTGGCAGGATTTGAACTGCCATCCCCTCGACCTTAGCTGCAGGTAACGACGCCCAACCCACTCAGCCAGCGAACCATATATATTACATGAACAAAATTATAAATATATATACAGGTAAACGTCGACTTACGATGGCATTAGGTTTCGATAGAGCCATCGTAAGACGATTTCATCGTAAGTCGATCCCCAATTTGTGTATCACTGTTCCGTGGTCACTGTACCTAGCCTACCTGTATATTAACCACCAGAGATACTGAATATAGCCTATTAATCATGTACAGTAGTTTATTTAATTATTTTTATCCTTTTTACCATATTCAAACACTATAATATGTATTTTCAGTACGGAACTTAAATCTCGCGGGCAGCAGCCAATGCCAGCCATACGACGTGACGTAATAATACTCGCATCATAAAATATAGTCACCGCTTATATCGATCGTTCTCTCTTTCACCCGCGAATTTTGAAAACCACAGAGAATGGGATTCAAGGCACATTTGAGAGAATGTAAAAACACAGGGGCGACTACAATAAATATAATCAAGACGCCGATATGGCAGCGTCGCGAATCCACTTGCTCCTCATGACGCCTACGTGTGCGGCACCGTATGGAAGGGGTTAAATTATCATATCGTCGTCGTCGTCGTCGTCATCGTAAAGTCGAACAATCGTAAGTCGCGGCCATCGTAAGTCGACGTTTACCTGTATATATAAAATCAGGGAAACTGAAAGCTCACTCGAGACTATTTAAAAAGACAAAAATAGCAAATAATTGGTATACTTCAGAACCGTGGAACAACTTTCTACACAGCATATGCAGCTGACGCAAGTGGTGGATGGATGAGTTAAGAGGGGCATTGGGAAAGAGATGGTGTCTGTTGAGGAAGGAGGAGAGAAGACAATAGGGACGAGGTTGTGTATGGACGATGCTGTGATGCATGGGAGTGGATGGGGGTTAGGGAGTACGAGTAAATAATATTTTGATGCAGCCCATAGGAATTTCTCCCAGTCTTCTCTTTTTCTACATGATTTTTCTTTTTTAAATAATTATTTAAATGAAGCAGCATTGCTGTGGATGTGCTGTCTTGTTGCATTCCATCTGACCCAGGGCAGTGGGCTAGACAGAGGGATGCCCCATCATCCAGGAGGAACCAAGAAAAGAGGGAGAGAGGGGTGGTGAATGGGAGTGGAGTGGGTAGGAATGAAATGGGTGAGTGGATTTATGCCTTTTTACTTGTGGCTACCTCCCTTGTAAGTGGGAAAAATATGGTATATGTGCAGCTGAGTAGGGGATGGGTAAAGAGAATGGGAGTATGTCACTTATAAGCCATTTTTGTGAGGTTGGCAAATTGGACATTACGTGAAAGAGAAAAAGTATGTGGGGGGGGGGGGGGGTAGAGGAGACATGAGAAAACCAAAGAGGTGAAGAGAGGAAGGTGGAGACAGAGGAGGGGGGAGAAAGAAAGGAAAAAGGTGAAAGAGAGGAAGGAGAAAGAGAGGAGAGAGAAGAGGAGAGAGAATGAGAGAAGAGGAGAGAGAATGAGAGGAGAGAAGAGGAAGGGGAAAGGAGGGAGAGAAAGAAGAAAGGAGTGAAAGAGAAGGAAGAGAAAGAGGAGAAAAGAAGGGAGAGAAGACGAGAGAGAGATGGGAGAGAAAAAGAGGAAAAGAAGAAAGGAGGGAGGATAGAGGGAAGAGAAAAGAGAGAAGAATGAGAAAAGGATGGAGGAGAGATACAAATGAGAAGAGGATAGAGGATGGAGAGGAGAGAAAAGAGACGAGAGAAAAGAGTGAGAGGAGGGTGGAAAAAGAAGAAGAGGATGGAGGAAAGAAAAGAGAGAGGAGAGACTGATAAGTGGAAGAAGCGAGAAGAAGAGGGAGAAGTGAGAAAAGGGAGATGAGGAGTGAGATGAGGGAAAAGCAAGACAAGAGAGAAGAAGTGTGTGTGCGTGGGTGGGGGGGGGTGAGAATATCAGAATGAAGGAGACTGCAAGAGACCATAAAGCTTACACTGGGTAATTCCATGTCCATTACTACTTATCATTCCCATCCATAAAATGCTCCCAGAGTGAAGAGGTTAAAGTCCTGTCCTGTTGCCTTAATATGATGACCTTGTCTGCATCCCCCTTGTTAAAATCCATGATCCACTTGAACACTTAATTAGATCACCCTGCACTCTGCATCTTGCCTGAGCATGTAAATAGGTGCCTAATCCTGTTCTCATAAGGTAAATTTCTGAGCACATATATCATTCTGGTCATTCCCCTCTGTACTGATTCTAGTGAAATGATATCCTTTCAACAGAATGGAGACCAAAACTGTACTACATAGTCAAGGATAGGTCTAACTAATGTCAGATAGTTTGACAACCTTTGCATTTTTATTCATAATGGTCCTAGCAATGACACCTAATGCTCTGTTAGCTCTATTCCTGGTGTTAATGCACTGTTTCCTGAATTCAAGGTCTGGACTCATTAGATCTCCAAAGTCTCTGGCACTCAGTTTTCACTAAAAAGGTGTCATCTAAGGTATACCTGCATTCTGGATTATGCAAACCTATGTTTAACAAACTGCACTTTGTGTTTATTAAGTCCATTTGCCATTTTCATCAACCATGTGAATAATTTATTAAGATTTTCCTACTGTATCTCATTGTCTTCTCCTGATGTAATTGGTGTCCTGTTTTATTGTATGAAAAATACAAACATCACTAGTAATCCCATTGAAGGAGGAGAAATGGGAGAGAAATGAGTAAAGGGAGGGGGAGAAGGGAGGGGGGAGAAGAGAGGGGAGAAGGAGGGAGAAGGGAGAAAGGGGAAGATGAGAAGGGCAAGTAAGGAGGAGAAGAGGGAGCATAGGGAGGAAGAAGAGGTAGGTGGGAGGCAGGAGGAAGATCATGGAGGAAGAAGATGGAAGAAGAAGAGAAGAAAGAACTGGAGGATGGTGAGAGAGAAGCGAAGAGAAAAAAAAAAGACTGATAAGAGTGGCAAGAGGAAATGGTGGAGAGGTATAAAATACACATTAAGTAGAGGCAGGAGAATGGAAGTTACAAAGAAAGAAGGGGAGGGGGAGTGATGAAGGAGATCGAGGAAGAGAAGGCACTGCGGAATGGTGAGGGGGGACACAGGGATATAGATGAAGAAAAGTAGAATGAGTGAGGAAGGAGTGAATGAATGAGAGGTGAGAGAGGGAGGGAGGGGGAGAGGTGAGAGAGGGAGGGAGGGGGAGAGGTGAGAGTGGGGAAAGTGAGGAGAGGGGGAGAGATGGAAGAGAGGAGAGGAAAGAGGGAGAAGAGAGGAGAGGAAAGAGGGAGAGGAGAGGAGAGAGAGAGGATGGGAGAGATGAGAGTAAAGAGAGGATGGGAAAGAGATGAGAGTAAAGAGAGGAGGGGAGAGAGGAGACAGAGGTAGGAGTGGGGTGGAGGGAGGAGAGGGAAGGAGGAAGGAGGGTGAAAGAGGGAGAAGGGAGAAGGAAGGAGAAAGAGAGGGAAGAGGTGAAAAGAAGAGAGGAGGAGGAGGAGGAGGAGGAGGAGGGAAAAGGAGAGAAGAAGGAGATGGGAGATGGAGAAAACAAGGGAAGAAGATGGAAGGTGGAGAAAACAAGGGAAGGAGGGTGGAGGGAAGTAATGGGAAGGAGGGTGGAGGGAAGTAATGGGAAGGAGGGAGGAGACTGAAGTAAAGAGAAGGAAGGAGAATGAGAGGGAAGGAAAATGAGGAAAGAGGGAGGAAGAAAGGAAAGGAGGGAAAAGGAAAATGTAGGATGGAGGAGAATGGAGGAGGGAGAAGAGTGAAGGAGAGTGGAAAGAGAAAGAGGGAAAAGGAGGGAGGAAAGGGTTGGAGGAAGAGGGGGCATGGGAGAGAGGAGATAGGAGTGAGGGGCCTAGGGAAATACTGAGAGGAGTGGAGAGGAGAGGAAAGAGGAGAGTGAGAGAGGAGAGTGAGAGAGGAGAGAGAGAGGAGAGAGAGAGGAGAGAGAGAGGAGAGAGAGAGGAGAGAGAGAGAGAGGAGAGAGAGAGAGAGGAGAGGAGAGAGAGAGGAGAGGAGAGAGAGAGGAGAGGAGAGAGAGAGGAGAGAGAGAGGAGAGAGAGAGGAGAGAGAGAGGAGAGAGAGGAGAGGAGAGAGAGGAGAGGAGAGAGAGAGAGAGGAGAGAGAGAGAGAGGAGAGAGAGGAGAGAGAGAGGAGAGAGAGGAGAGAGAGAGGAGAGAGAGAGGAGAGAGAGGAGAGAGAGAGGAGAGGAGAGGAGAGGAGAGGAGAGGAGAGGAAAGAGGAGAGGAAAGAGGAGAGTGAGAGAGTGGGGAGATCAAAAAGAAGAGAAAAAGGAGAGGAAGGAGAAGAGGGATGGTGGAAAACACACAGGAAGAGGGGGTATGGGAGAGAGGAGATAGGAAGAGGGGGTATGGGAGAGAGGAGATAGGAGCAAGGGGCATAGGGAGATGGAGAGGAGAGGAAAGAGGAGAGCAAGAGGAGAGGAAAGAGGAGAGCAAGAGAAGAGTGGGGAAGAGACAAAAAAGAAGAGAAAATGGGAGAGAGGAGAGAGGAGGGAGAAGAGGAGAGAGGAGGGAGAAGAGGAGAGAGGAGGGAGAAGAGGAGCGAGGAGGGAGAAGAGGAAAGGAGGGGGGGAGAAAGAGGGAGGAGAGGGATGGTGGAAGAGACATGTAAGAAGAGAGGGTATGGGAGAGAGGAGATATCAGTGAGGGGCATAGGGAGATACAGAGAGGAGAGGAAAGAGAGGAAAGAGTAGAGCAAGAAGAGTGAAAGAGGAGTGGGGACGATACAAAAAAGAAGATAAAATGAGAGAGAGAAGGGCGATGAGGGAAGGAGGGAGGAGAGGGATGGTGGAGGAGACATGCAGGAAGAGGGGGTATGGGAGAGAGGAGATAGGAGTGAGGGGCAGAGGGAGATACAGAGAGGTGAGAAGAGAGGAAAGAGGAGTGGGGAGATGAAAAAGAATAAAGAAAGGAGAGAGAAGAGTGAAGAAGGGAGAAGAGAGAAAGAGGGAGAAGGAGGGAGGAGAGTGATGGAAGAGACATGTAGGAAGAGGGTGTATGGGAAAGATGAGATAGGAGTGAGGGGCATAGGGAGATACAGAGAGGAGAGGTGAGGAGAGGAGAGGAGAGGAGAGGAGAGGTGAGGAAAGATATAAGAACATGAGAGGAGAGAGTGGGGAGAAGAGAAAGAAGTGAAAGTGGAGACAGAGGGAGAAGACACAAAGGGATGGGGAAGAGAGGAGAAAGGGAAGTGGGGAGAGAGGGAAGAGAGAAGGAAAGGGAGTATCAAGGAAAAAGAGGGAATACGCAGAAGAAAGGACAGCAGAAGGAGAGGGATAAGAGGTGAATGAAATGGAGGATAGGTTGATGAGAGGGAGGGATGAGAGACAGAGGAGAGGAGAAAAGAGGGGCAGGGGAGAGGGAGGAAAATGAGCAATGGAGGAAAGTGAGAGAGGGAGGAAAATGAGCAATGGAGGAAAGTGATTGAGGGAGGAAAATGAGAATGTAGGAAAGACAGAGTGAGAGATAAATGAGAGCAAGGGAGGAAAGTGAGAGGGAGGAAAGAAAGAGGCAAAAGGGAGAGGGAGGAAAGAAAGAGGCAAAAGGGAGAGGGAGGAAAGAAAGGCAAAAGGGAGAGGAAGGAAAGAGGGGAGCAAAAGGGAGAGGAAGGAAAGAGGGGGGCAAAAGGGAGAGGAAGGAAAGAGGGGGGCAAAAGGGAGAGGAAGGAAAGAGGGGGGCAAAAGGGAGAGGAAGGAAAGAGGGGACAAAAGGGAGAGGAAGGAAAGAGGGGACAAAAGGGAGAGGAAGGAAAGAGGGGACAAAAGGGAGAGGAAGGAAAGAGGGGACAAAAGGGAGAGGAAGGAAAGGGGGGGGCAAAAGGGAGAGGAAGGAAAGAGGGGGTTGAAAAGAGTGGAAAAGAGAGGAAAGAGAAAGGAGTAGAGATAGTGAGGAGAGGAAAGGAGAAAGGAAAGAATGATTTAAAAGTACAATTTGAAACGAGAAAGTGGACAAAGAAGAAACAAGAGGAAATAAAGAAAAAATGAGGAGAGGGAGGGAAGGGAATGGAGAGGGGGGAGAGGGGAGTGAAATATATATATATATATATCTATATATATATATTTATATATATATATATATATATAAAATAAATAAATAAATAAATTGTTGTAGGGGAAGGAGAGAAAGAGAAGAGGTAGAGAGAAATGTACAAGTGAGAAAGGAGTTCGAGTGAGAAAGGGAGAAGTAGAGGGAAAGAGTGTGAGGGGGGAGAGTGAATGATATTTCTATTACCATCATGGGAGGCATCCCAGGCACAAATGGAGGTCGTGGTACTCCTGGGGGAGGCATGGGTGGTGGCATGTTTGAATGTGGTGTGCGGTTGTACCGCCTGAACCATTCAATATGTTCACATTCCTCTTCATATCTTCGTCTCTCTTCCCAGTACCATCTCTCTTCTTCCTCCAATAATCTCTCCTCTTCGCGGCGACGCCACATTTCTTCACGAAGCTGGAACGAGAGAGAAGAAGTGACAAACCTTTTTCACTACATCTACTATCACCACAGTGTCTTAACCCATTCTTTTTGTATTTTCCATTTTGGCAAATGCAAGACATACTCATTCAACAGGAGGGTCAGGTGTGGTGGGGGTGGAGGGTTAGGGATACATTCTTGCTATAAAATGGTCCTGGTCACGTGGCAATGATAAAGGTGACATAGCTCACAACACAATATTCACTGTCACACTTCCTATGCTAAACCAGTCAGACGACAAATAAAAAACAGAACTGTCCCACTTCTAAACACAAAGCAAATAAAAACAACCACAGACAAACAGGAAACTGGGGCTAATCACCATACAAATTACAAAGATCTACAACCCTCCCCAATTCAACTACATCACCACATGTTGAGCAATGTCACAAACATCACCACCCCATGTGGCTAACCCAACCAGAGGTGACACTTAAAGACCAATTCTTCACCCAAAAGAAGCTGAACTCCAATCCTTCAATCGGGGACCCCCACACAAACACAACCGAAGGGCAACATCTAGAGATACTTCCAAACGATTACTCTCATTCCACCTACAAACAACTTCATTTACCCTGCAACAAACAATAAAAATCAAAGCAACAATACTGTCACCTAACAAACAGAAAATAAAAAATTACACTATGAAAACAAAACCCTATCTGAACATATAAAAGGAACAGTGCAATACAAGTAACCATTTCTTGTAAAAATGGTTCAATTAATCAATCAGCCATCTGAAATCCACTGCCTCTCTCAATCTTATCCACATGTTGCACAACTGCACAAACTTCTGTTAACTTATATTTCATCTCTCTACACATTTAGGGTGGTGTCCCTATTCCACATTTTCCATCTCACGGCATCCAATCAGTAATACATTTGCACAATCTCATGGTAGCAATAGACAACATTACATCCATTTAAGCAGTTTGCCCTGTATTCCTCCTTCAGTTTCTAATTTCTTAAGCAACTTCTTATGTGGTACTTTGTCAAAAGCTTTTTTTAGGTCTAGAAATGCACAAACAGTCCATCCATCTCTTTCTTGTATTATATCTATTAGCCTTGAATAGAAACATATTAAATTAGTGACGCATGATTGTCCTTGTCTGAATCCAAATTGCCTTGCCTTGCACGCTGTTTTTTTCTAAATATTTTACCCATTTACTTTTGATATTCTCACATATTTTTGCTATTGTACTTGTTAGAGAGACTGGTCTATATTTGGTACGGTCTTCTTTATTTCCTCCTTTATATATAGGTACTATATTTCCTTTTTTCCAATCTTCTGAAACTTTTCCTTCTTTCAAGGAACTGTTTATTATGCTATGTATTTTGTCTGCCAGTTCATTTCTGCATTCTTTCAAAATCCAGTTTGCTATTTCATCTGGTCCATGCGATTTTCTAACATCAAGATTACTCAAGTGTTTCATTATTTCATTCTTTGTTACTTCTATTTCTTTCATAGGGGGGACTTTCTCTTTCCATTCAATCTCTTCTGGTTGTATATTCTCCCTTGTAAACACAGATTTAAAATGCTTGTTCATTATTTCCGCCATTTCTATTTCTTCTGTGTATTCAACTCCTTGTCTTAATTTCTCCAAGTCTTGTTTGTTTTTCAGTTTGTTGTTTACAAATCTGTAGAATAGTTTTGGTTGATCTTTACATTTTTCTATGACATCTTTTTCATATTTTCTCTTTTCCTCTCTGCACGTTTGTACATATTCATTTTTATAACAAGTATATATTTTCCATTTTTCAGGTCTTTTGTCTTTCTTCCATTTCGTCCAAGCTGTGTCTCTTTAGTCTTTTAACACTCTACAACTTTTGTGCTTCATTATTTCAGGTTCATCTTCCTGAACTAATTCTAGTAAACTGCTTACTTTTTCTTTTTCCTCACTGATTCTTGCAGTTCTATCTAGGTTATGTTTCTCTTCCATTCCTAATATAATTATACATTCGTGTGTGTGTGTGCACATGTGCGCAAGTGCATGTTAGACGAGGCAACAAACGGCTGCAGAGTGGTGTTGGCAGGGGTGCAGTTACATAAGCAGACTGGGTATGCTGCACCTGTAACCACTGAACATGTTCAAGCTTGGGTTGACTACACATCAGCCAACTCTCCCACATTTTAAGACCTAATGTTCATAAAATAAGGCAACTTTATGATAACTTTGAAAAACACCCTAATTTGCAAAAAGTTTGCTACAGAGGTACTGTAGATACACATATATAGTTATAACAAAGTGTAATGTACTACAAAGTATTTTACAGTACCGTTCTGTACATGTCATGCAGTAAAGATGTAGCCACAATAAGTTTCTCAGATGCTGCATCCAATACCAATAGGTAGTTTAAAAGAAATATGGCATTCATTATACCACACTCATTCTTTGCCATCTTCTCTTTTTTTATAATGAACTGTGGTAGTTCAGATGGAAAATGGCATTCATTATATCCAAAAATTGCTATAACAATGTTGATATATCAATAGTTCTTTAAAAATATATATCATAGACATCATCAATGACAAATTGACAACTTCTTCAATGGAAGACTGTGCAGAGTACTCTGATAAAACATAATTTCTAGGACAAAATGACTGTACAACAAAACACCCCACTCCTAAGAGGCAATACTCTCACTAATTTACTGAACCTCTTAACAAGTCATCTCCCAACACCAGTTACCCAAGCACAAGACCAAAGCACTAACCTACACAAATGACTCATCTTAGCAACAACAAAATGGGTGTTAAAAACACCTAAGCTTACCTAATCAATGTAGAACAATGACCTAGGAATAGAATGGTGGCTTTCCCCAGATCTCATCAGTAACATAGCTCACTCCAAACAACAATAGACCAAAGATACATTCAATACTAAAATGAAATTATCAAACCATTCCATTCAAAATTGAATACAAAAATACATTAAATAAACACAGTTAAACACAGGATTTGGTCAACAGAAAAAACTCGTCAGCTAACAAACTTCCTGAGAACCAAACGTTGGAAGTTACATGATTACAATCATGAACAGATGCATTACAAATTATACAAAAAGCATTGTAAATCCTCCCCATGGACCATCATATGGACTGGTACAAAGACTTTAAAAGTCCTCAACCCTATTCATTCACTTTATTTCATTAGACAAGCGCAACAAAAACTCCATCAGCACCATGCTCGAACATCTACATGAGCCTACCTCTTGCAACACACAATACATTCATACAATGTATGAATGTATTGTGTGTCATATTCTTATTCAGATTGCAAAACAACTACCAAACATCCATCTCCAAACTTCCAGACATTAATGCTACACAAAAATCCCTCCTAAGAGAAACAAGGGCCACACTAGCATGACTGCATCCTGGTAGTCACCCAGCACAAAGACAATACCAACACATAAAAGGCCTGGCTGGCTACAGAAGCAATATGCTCCATGTGCAACCTTCACAAAGATATTGTCTAATTTTGTACTGCCCCACCCTAACCATACCCAACACAAAATTTCTTCTTCTGAGTAACTTATGGACCAAACTGGGGATTGTTGCTGGTTATATGGGAGATGAGGGTCTTTTGCATGAGAAACTTGAGGCAAGTGTGCAACTGATCTTTGTCTAATTTTCTTGCCCAACTCATTTCCCCTCCTTTTAATACCACCACCCTTTCCTTCATTCTAATCTGTTCTTTTATTACACCCAGTAACCATGCATTAGTTACAAATACAAAAAACCAGAAAAGAAAACAAAGAGCATCAATGAAATCGATCAAGATAGCAAAGCCACTCCACTTTCACCCACACAATGTTTTACCAGCAAGATCTGAAGCAGTTTTAGTTGTAGTTGAACACACAAACATTTATAAGCAGGCTTTTCTTAACCACACCATTGCAGCAGTCCTGAGTAAATCACACCCTCCACCTCATATGTCCATGTAGTGAAATGCCTGTTCAATAGTTTGTAAGTTGCCTCTAACCTGCTAGATATATTTTTTCAAATATAAAATTTCCATAACCATCACTGCAAGACCTCTCAACCTTTGCTTTTTTAATTCATCATTCCTTACACTAATTAGTGAGTATACACTTGTACCAATTCCCAATATTTTTTTCCACATTTGGTTCTCACACACAGTCTATATCTTGTGACAATTTGCCAATTATATTTTTTATTCTTTTCATAATCTTTGCATTGTCAGCAAACCTGATAGTCAAGCTTGTCAGTGCCTATCTTGTTAACATTGATGAAGCCATCCCTACTGTTTGTACGGACTCTTGCTAATCAATGCAGTCCATCCTGCCATCTTCATTACTGTTCTTATGGGTTTTTTCTGGAATTCTCTATCCAATCAAAGATCTTGCCTTTAAGTCGTTGCTTGTCCTCCAACTTTATCCATTTTCAATTTTCTGCATCATCCTCCTCTCATAGCAGATTTGACTGCATTTGGATGCTCATGTTGCATTATCTTTAAATTTCTAGATTTGTGTTTCCACTCCCACCACCATCCCTCAATTTCACTATGCCACCAACTTTCATTTGCCAACTATATGGTCAAAGCATCTTTTAAAGTTTGGGTCTCTCTTGCATTCAATGACAAGATTGATCCACTCCACACATTCATTCCATCTTTCATCTCCGTACATGATCTTAAAGAGTGAGCAAGCGAGTGATTATGTGTGCATATGTGCTTGCATGTACAGCTGCACAGAAAACTATCGTTAGTAAATCACGCTAATCATTTTGACACAAAACAACGAAACTATTTGAGACAAGTTGAAGTCTCCATCGGAAATAAGATTATCATGTCATAGTGAATCCATATGAACTCCGGACCTATTATTCGATTCATATTCATTCAGAAGGAATTCGAACAATTCGAACCCCAGAAATACCAACCCTTCGGTATCATAAGGTTATGTTCATTAGCGAATGTTTCGACACCCCTACTAACGATAGTTTTCTGTGTAGCTGTACACAATAGCACAATTTCTGTTCTACTCAACTTCCATAGGAACAAGTTGATTCTTAACATCCCAACTATACTTCCCCCAACAAGTTCAGGAAATAGTTTACCCTTCCTAAGTCAATCATCACAGCAAATACACACTGTGCTAAAGATAAACTTTAAATTAACCAGCAGGTTTACTCCAACTATGAAACTAGATTAACCAGCAGGTTTACTCCAACTATGAAACTAGATTAACCAGCAGGTTTACTCCAACTATGAAACCAAGTGTTTGCACAAAACCCAGATGGAGCTGATGTTGGGGGCTTCCCAAACATGTCAGGTAGTGCAGACACAAATCATTCACAGAAAACAGCTCAATAAGTAGCATATAAACATTTGTACACTTTTGGTTGTCATACAGTATACCCATTTAATGAAAATATAAACATCTACATTCCACATTTAATTCTTCCACACACTAGGAAACCCACATTAAGTTACCTGCCTATATATCCAGTGACAGGACAAAGTTCTATCGCCAAGCAAAATGTAAATGGTAAATACATGCACTAACAGGGAGGGGGAGGGAGTGGGACCTTAAAGGAGATATTAAAAGTATCAGTAATACTTTTGACTGCAACATCACTGGAAAACTGGGTGATCTTTATATGTTGACTTGTTTCCAAAGTATAAGTCCATATTCTGTGCAGAATATTCAGAACAGTGGCAAGCCACATCCTTGCCATGAGTGTACTGCCTTGACTGAACATCTTGGCCCTAGTGCCAGGCTAGGCTACCTCTGCCAAGAAAAAATCAATCTATTTTTGAACTGCTAAAACCTTCTCATCACTTCACTTTTACATTATATGCAAGAAAAATAAATAAAAAATAAATAAAATAATAATAATAATAATAATAATAATAATAATAATAATAATAATAATAATAAGCAAGCTCACTACCTAAACAATTCAGAACTAATGGGAGGGGAAAAAATCCTTTATGTAGTTTTCACTAACCTGCCAAAAATTCAATGTAGGTCCTTCCATTTCACTAAATAAAAAATACATGACATCTTAAAAAAAAAATAATAATAATAAATAAATAAAGTTCAAAACATCTTTCGTTTTATTTATACTATCCACAGTATCACCCCCTTCAACATGGTTGCATATCTCGATATAACTTAATTATCAGAAAAAAAAAAAAAAAAAAAAAAAAAAAAAAAAAAAAATATGACACCAGATTTGCTGTCGTTAGTTGGAACTGACTGACTACTCAGAATGAAATAGATTGGGACAAGTTTTTGTCCTGTATTAGACTGAAAACTGATGAGGAATGTTGCACGTATTGGTCCATCGCACTGTCATTGAAACCCCTGAAGTACTGAATGCATAAAACTTGAGTCATTGCCTCAAATGGAGTGGGAAATGAGTGGAGGTGGGAAAAGTGTGGGAGCAAGAGAGGAGTGTGTGAAAGGTGTGGGAGATGGAGACGAGTTGGAAAGGAATGGGAGCAGGAAACTGAGTGAGGGAGGAGAGTGGGAGGAGAGTGGGAGGGGATGAGAAGGGAAAGGGAGGGGATGAGAAGGGAAAGGGAGGGGATGAGAAGGGAAAGGGAGGGGATGAGGGAGGGGGAGGGGATGAGGGAGGGGGAAGGGAAAGGGAGGGGATGAGGGAGGGGGAAGGGAAAGGAAGAGGGAGGGGGAAGGGAAAGGAAGAGGGAGGGGGAAGGGAAAGGAAGAGGGAGGGGGAAGGGAAAGGAAGAGGGAGGGGGAAGGGAAAGGGAAAGGGAGGGGAAGAGGGAGGGGGAAGAGGGAGAAGGGAGGGGAAGAGGGAGAAGGGAGGGGAAGGGAGAGGAGAGGGGAGGGAGAGGAGAGGGGAGGGAAAGGGAGAGGAGAGGGGAGGGAAAGGGAAAGGGGGGAGGGAAAGGGGGGAGGGAAAGGGAAAGGGGGGAGGGAAAGGGAAAGGGGGGAGGGAAAGGGAAAGGGGGGAGGGAAAGGAAAGGGGGGAGGGAAAGGAAAGGGGGGAGGGAAAGGAAAGGGGGGAGGGAAAGGAAAGGGGGGAGGGAAAGGAAAGGGGGGAGGGAAAGGAAAGGGGGGAGGGAAAGGAAAGGGGGGGAAGGAAAGGGGGGAGGGAAAGGAGAGGGGGGAGGGAAAGGAGAGGGGGGAGGGAAAGGAAAGGGGGAGGGAAAGGAAAGGGGGAGAGAAAGGGGGAGGGGAGAGAAAGGAGGGAGGGGAGAGAAAGGGGGGAGGGGAGAGAAAGGGGGGAGGGGAGAGAAAGGGGGGAGGGGAGAGAAAGGGGGGAGGGGAGAGAAGGGGAGGGGAGGGAAAGGGAATGAAATGGGGAGGGGAGGGAGAGGGAATGAAAAGGGGAGGGGAGGGAGAGGGAATGAAAAGGGGGAGAGAAAGGGGAGGGGAGGGAAAGGAAAGGGGGAGGGGAGAGAAAGGGGGAGGGGAGGGAAAGGAAAGGGGGAGAGAAAGGGGGAGGGGAGGGAAAGGAAAGGGGGAGAGAAAGGGGGGAGGGGAGGGAAAGGAAAGGGGGAGAGAAAGGGGGAGGGGAGAGAAAGGGGGGAGGGAAAGGAAAGGGGGAGAGAAGGGGGGAGGGGGGAAAGAAGGAAAGGGGGGAGGGGAGGAGGGGGGAGGGGGGGAGGGGGGGAGAGGGGGGAGGGGGAGGGAGAGGGGGAGGGGGGGGAGGGGAGGGAGGGGGGGGAGGGGAGGGGGGGGGGGAGAGGGGGGAGGGGAGGGAAAGGAAAGGGGGAGAGAAAGGGGGAGGGGAGAGAAAGGGGGGAGGGAAAGGAAAGGGGGAGAGAAAGGGGGGGAGGGTAGAGAAAGGGGGAGGGGGGGGGGAGGGGGGAGGGGAGGAGGGGGGGGGGGGAGGGGGAGGGGGAGGGGGGGAGAGGGAGGGAGAGGGGGAGGGGGGAGGGACAGGGAGGGAGAGGGGGAGGAGAGTGGAGGGGGGGGGAGGGGGGAGGGGGGGGAAGGGGAGGGGAGGGAGAGGGGAGGGAGAGGGGGAGGGAGAGTGGGAGGGGTGGGAGGAGAGTGGGAGGGAGAGGGGAAGGAGGGGGAGGAGAGGGGGAGAGGGGGAGGGAGGGGAGGGAGAGGGGAGAGGGGGGGAGAGGGGGAGAGGGGAGGGAGGGAGGAGAGTGGAGGGGGGGAGGAGAGGGGGAGGAGAGGGGAGAGGGGAGGGAGGGGAAGAGTGGGAGGGGGAGGGGAGGGGGGGAGGGGAGAGGGGGGGGGGGAGGGAGGGGGGGAGGGAGGGAGGGGGGGAGAGGGGAAGAGTGGGGGGGGAGGAGAGAGGGGGTGGGAGGGGAGGGAGGGGGAGGGGGAGGGAGGGGGGGGGGGGGGGGGAGAAGAGGGGGGGGGGGGGGGGAAGAGGGGGGAAGAGGGGGGGGGGGGGGGGGGGGGTGGGGGGGGGGGAGGGGGGGGGGGAGGGGGGGGGGGGAGGGGAGGGGGGGGGAGGGGGAGGGGAGAGGGGGGGGGGGGGGGGAGGGAGAAGGGGAGGGGGAGGGGAGGGGGAGGGAGAGGGGAGGGGAGGGGGGGAGGGGGGAGGGGGGGGGGGGGGAGGGGGGGAGGGGGGGGGGGGAGGGGAGGGGGGGGGGAGTGGAGGGGGGGAGGAGGGAGGGGGGGGAGGGGGGGGGGAGGGGGGGGGGGAGGGGGGGGGGGGAGGGAGGGGGGGAGGGGGGGAGGGAAAGGGGGGGGGGGAGGGGGGGGGGGGGGGGAGGGGGGGGGGGGGAGGGGGGGAGGGAAGGAGAGGGGGGGGGGGAGGGGGGGAGGGAAAGGAGAGGGGGGAGGGAAAGGGAGGGGGGGAGGAAAAGGAAGGGGGGGGGGAGGAAAGGGGGAGGGGAGAGAAATGGGGGGAGGGGGAGAGAAGGGGGGAGAGGGGGAAAGGGGGGGGGGAAGGGGAGAAAGGGGGGAGGGAGGGGGGGGGGGAGGGGGGGGGAGGGGAGAGAAAAGGGGGGGGGAGAGGGGGGGGGGGGGGGAGAAAGGGGGGGGGGGAGAGGGGGGGGGAGAGGGGGAGGGGAGGGAGGGGGGGGGGGGGGGGGGAGGGGGGGAAGGGGGGGGGGGAGAGGGAATGAAAAGGGGGGGGGGGGGGGGGGGGGAAGGAGGGGAAAGGGGGGAGGGAGGGGAGGGGGGAAGGAGGGGGAGGGGGGGGAGGGGGGAGGGGAGGGGAAGAGGGGGGAAGAGGGGGAGTGGGAAAGGGGGGGAGGGGGGGGGAGGGGAGGGGGGGGGGAGGGGGGGGGGGAGGAGGAAAGGGGGAGGGGGGGGGGGGGGGAGAGAAAGGGGGGAGGGGGGGAAGGGGGGAGGGGAGAGGGGGGAGGGGGAGGGGGGGGGGGGGGGGGGGGGGGAGGGGGGGGGAAAGGGGGAGAGGGGGGGGGAGGAAAGGAAAGGGGGAGGGGGGGGGGAGGGGGGGGAGGGAGGGGGGGAGGGGGGGGGAGGGGAGGAAGGGGGGGGAAAGGGGGGGGGGGGTGGGAGGGGAATAGGAGGGGGGGGGGGAGAGGGGGGAGGAGGAGGGGAGAGGGGGGGGGAGAAAGAATAGGAGGGGGGGGGGAGGGGGGGAGGGGAGGGGGGAGGAAAGTGGGAGGGGGGGGAGAGGGGGGGAGTGGGTGAGAGGGGGATGGGGGAGAGAGGGGGAGGAGTGTGGGAGGGAGAGGGGAAGGAGAGGGGGAGGGAGAGGGGGAGGAGGGGTGAGAGTGGGGAGAGGGTGGGGGGAGGGAGAGGGAGGAGAGGTGAGGGAGGGAGGGGTGGGAGGGAGAGGGAGGAGAGTGGGAGGGAGAGGGAGGAGAGTGGGAGGGAGAGGGAGGAGAGTGGGAGGGAGAGGGAGGAGAGTGGGAGGGAGAGGGAGGAGAGTGGGAGGGAGAGGGAGGAGAGTGGGAGGGAGAGGGAGGGAGAGGGAGGAGAGTGGGAAGAAGTAGGAGGGGGAGAGAGAGGGAGTGTGGGAGGGAGAGGAGAGTGGGAAGGAGAGTGGGAAGGAGAGGGAAAAGAGGGAGGGAAGAGGGAGAAGAGGGAAAAGAGGGAGGGAAGAGGGAGAAGAGGGAGGGAAGAGGGAGAAGAGGGAGGGAAGAGGGAGAAGAGGGAGGGAAGAGGGAGAAGAGGGAGGGAAGAGGGAGAAGAGGGAGGGAAGAGGGAGAAGAGGGAGGGAAGAGGGAGAAGAGGGAGGGAAGAGGGAGAAGAGGGAGGGAAGAGGGAGGAGAGTGGGAGGGAGGAGAGTGGGAGGGAGGAGATGAGCGATAGGGAGAAGAGTGGAATGGGGTGGGAAAGGGAGAGGAGTGGAATGGGGTGGGAAAGGGAGAGGAGTGGAAGGGGGAGGGAAAGGGAGAGGAGTGGAAGGGGGAGGGAGAGGGAGAGGAGTGGAATGGGGGGGGGAGGGGAGAGAGTGGATGGGGGGGGAGAGGGAGAGAGTGGGAATGGGAGGGCGAGGGAGAGGGAGAAGAGTGGAATGGGGGAGGGAGAGGGAGAAGAGTGGGGGGGGACGAGGGAGAAGAGTGGAATGGGGAGGGAGAGGGAGAAGAGTGGAATGGGGGAGGGAGAGGGAGAAGAGTGGAATGGGAGAGGGAGGAGAAGAGTGGAATGGGGGAGGGAGAGGGAGAAGAGTGGAATGGGGGAGGGAGAGGGAGAAGAGTGGAATGGGGGAGGGAGAGGGAGAAGAGTGGAATGGGGGAGGGAGAGGGAGAAGAGTGGAATGGGGGAGGGAGAGGGAGAAGAGTGGAATGGGGGAGGGAGAGGGAGAAGAGTGGAATGGGGGAGGGAGAGGGAGAAGAGTGGAATGGGGGAGGGAGAGGGAGAAGAGTGGAATGGGGGAGGGAGAGGGAGGAGAGCGATAGGGAGAAGAGTGGGAGGGGGAGGATGAGGGAGGAGAGTGATAGGGAGAAGAGTGGGAGGGGAGGATGAGGGAGGAGAGTGATAGGGAGAAGAGTGGGAGGGGAGGATGAGGGAGGAGAGTGATAGGGAGAAGAATGGGAGGGGGAGGGGGAGGGGGAGGAAGAGGGAGGGAGGAGAATAGTAAGGAGAAGAATGATAGGGAGAAGAGTGGGAGGGAGAAGAATGGGAGGGAGAAGTGAGGGAGTGGGGAGGAGAATGATAGGGAGAAGAGTGGGAGTGGGAGGGAAAGTGAGGAGTGATAGGGAGAAGAGTGGGAGTGGGAGGGAAAGGGAGGAGTGTGATAGGGAGAAGAGTGGGAGGATAAGGGAGAATGTGGAGAGTGGGCGGGTGAGGAGAGAGGGAGGGGAAATAGAAGAATGGAAAGGGAAAATAGAAAAGTGGGAGTGGGAAGAAGCGTGGGAGGGGGATGGAGAGGGAGGAGAATGATAGAGAGATGAGTGGGAGGGGAGATGAGTGGGAAGGGAGGGAGTGGGAGGGGGAGTGGGAGGGGAGGGAAAGGAGGGAGTGGGAGGGGAGGGCGTGGGAGTGGGAGGGGAGGGCGTGGGAGTGGGAGGGGAGGGCGTGGGAGTGGAGGGGGGTGGGAGGGGGGGGGGTGGGAGTGGAGGGAGAGTGGGGAGAAGGGGAGGAGATAGTGGGGAAGGGGAGGGAGAGTGGGAGGGAATGGGAGGGAG
This sequence comes from Oratosquilla oratoria, assembly GCF_046742065.1. Taxonomy (NCBI): domain Eukaryota; kingdom Metazoa; phylum Arthropoda; class Malacostraca; order Stomatopoda; family Squillidae; genus Oratosquilla; species Oratosquilla oratoria. The sequence continues at coordinate 38,374,432 of NC_134817.1, read as the reverse complement.
AGATAGGGAGAAGAATGGGAGGGAGAGTGATAGGGAGAAGAATGGGAGGGAGAGTGATAGGGAGAAGAATGGGAGGGAGAGTGATAGGGAGAAGAATGGGAGGGAGAGTGATAGGGAGAAGAATGGGAGGGAGAATGGGAGGGAGAGTGAGGAGAGTGGGCGGGAGAGTGAGGAGAGTGGGCGGGAGAGTGAGGAGAGTGGGCGGGAGAGTGAGGAGAGTGGGAGGGAGAGTGAGGAGAGTGGGAGGGAGAGTGAGGAGAGTGGGAGGGAGAGTGAGGAGAGTGGGAGGGAGAGTGAGGAGAGTGGGAGGGAGAGTGAGGAGAGTGGGAGGGAGAGTGAGGAGAGTGGGGGGAGAGGAGAGTGGGAGGGAGCGTGGGGAGGAGGGGAGAGAGAGTGAGGAGAGTGGGAGAGAGTGTGAGGAGAGTGGGAGAGAGTGTGAGGAGCGTGGGAGAGAGTGTGAGGAGCGTGGGAGAGAGTGTGAGGAGCGTGGGAGAGAGTGTGAGGAGCGTGGGAGTGTGTGTGAGGAGAGTGGGAGAGAAAGTGAGGAGAGTGGGAGGGAAAGTGAGGAGAGTGGGAGTGGGAGAGGAGAGTGGGAGAGTGAGGAGAGAGAGAGGGAGAGAGAGGAGGGGGAGGGAGAGTGAGGAGAGGGGAAGGGAGGGGGGGAGGGAGGGAGTGAGAGTGAGGAGAGCGGGAGTGATAGTGAGGAGAGCGGGGGGGAGAGTGAGGAGGGGGGGGGGGGGAGTGAAGAGAGCGGGAGAGAGAGTGAGGAGAGCGGGAGAGAGAGTGAGGAGAGCGGGAGAGAGAGTGAGGAGAGCGGGAGAGAGAGTGAGGAGAGCGGGAGAGAGAGTGAGGAGAGCGGGAGGGAGAGTGAGGAGAGCGGGAGGGAGAGTGAGGAGAGCGGGAGGGAGAGTGAGGAGAGCGGGAGGGAGAGTGAGGAGAGCGGGAGGGAGAGTGAGGAGAGCGGGAGGGAGAGTGAGGAGAGCGGGAGGGAGAGTGAGGAGAGCGGGAGGGAGTGTGAGGAGAGCGGGAGGGAGTGTGAGGAGAGCGGGAGGGAGTGTGAGGAGAGCGGGAGGGAGTGTGAGGAGAGCGGGAGTTAGTGTGAGGAGAGCGGGAGGGAGAGTGAGGAGAGCGGGAGGGAGAGTGAGGAGAGCGGGAGGGAGGGGGGGGGGGGGGGGGAGGAGAGTGAGGAGAGGGGGAGGGGGGAGAGGGGGAGGGGGGAGTGAGAGTGAGGAGAGCGGGAGTGAGAGCGGGAGTGAGAGTGAGGAGAGCGGGAGTGAGAGTGAGGAGAGCGGGAGTGAGAGTGAGGAGAGCGGGAGTGAGAGTGAGGAGAGCGGGAGTGAGAGTGAGGAGAGCGGGAGTGAGGGGTGGGAGAGTGAGGAGAGCGGGAGGGAGAGTGAGGAGAGCGGGAGGGAGAGTGGGGGGGGGGGGGGAGAGTGAGGAGAGGGGCGGGAGAGTGAGGGGGGGGGGAGAGTGAGGAGAGGGGAGGGAGGGGGGGGGGGAGGGAGGTGAGGGGGGGAGGGAGGGGGAGAGCGGAGGGGAGTGAGGAGGGGGGGGGGGAGGAGAGGGAGGAGTAAGGGGGGGGAGTGAGGAGAGCGGAGGGAGTGAGGAGGGGGAGGGGGGGGAGAGGGGGTGTGAGGAGAGCGGGGGGGGAGAGGGGAGGGGGGGAGGAGAGCGGAGGAGTGGGGGGGGGGAGGGAGTGAGGGAGCGGGGAGGGAAGAGGAGAGCGGGAGGGAGAGTGGAGGGGGGGAGTGAGAGGGGGCGGGGGGGGGGAGGAAGGGGGAGGGGGAGTGAGGGAGAGCGGGGGGTGAGAGTGAGGGGTGGGGGGAGGGAAGGGTGGGGGGGGGGAGAGAGGGGCGGGGGGGGAGAGGGGGGGAGGGGGGGGGGGGTGAGAGGGGGAGGGGGAAGAGAGTGGGGGGGGAGTGAGGGGAGGGGAGGGGCGGGGGTGAGAGTGAGGGGGGGGGAGGAGAGAGTGGGGGAGGGGGAGGGAGGGGGAGGGGGGGAGCGGGAGGGAGAGGGGGAGGAGCGGGGGAGGGTGAGGAGAGAGGGGAGGGGGGAGAGTGAGGGGGGGGGGGGGGGTGAGGGGGGGAGGGGGAGGGAGAGTGAGGAGGGGGGGGGGGAGAGGGGGGGGGGAGGGAGGGGGGGAGGGAGAGTGGGGGGGAGGAGGAGGGGCGGGGGGGGGGAGGAGAGCGGGGAGGGGGGGGGAGAGGGGGGGGGGAAGGAGAGGGGGAGGGGGGGTGAGGGGGCGGGGGGGAGAGGAGAGGTGGGGGGGGGAGGAGAGCGGGGGGGGGGGAGGAGGGGGGGGAGGGGGGGGAGGGAGGGGGAGGGGGGGGGGGGGTGAGGAGAGGGGGGGGGGGGGGAGGAGAGGGGGGGGGGGGGGAGGGGGAGGGGAGGAGGGGGGGGGGGAGGGAGGGGAGTGAGGAGGGGGGGACGGGAGAGTGAGGGGGGGGGGGGAGAGGGGGGGGGAGGGGGGAGGGGGAGAGGAGAGGAGAGGGAGGGGGGAGTGAGGAGGGGGGGGGGGAGAGTGAGGGGGGGGGGGGGGGAGAGTGGGAGGGGGGAGGAGAGAGTGGGAGGGGGGGGGGAGTGAGGAGGGGGGGGAGTGAGAGTGAGGAGGGGGGGGGAGGGGGGGGAGGGGGGGAGAGCGGGAGGGGGGGAGAGAAGAGCGGGGGGGGGGGAGGGGCGGGGAGGGGGGAAGGGAAGAGTGGGAGGGGGGGAGGAGGGGGGAGAGGGGGAGGAGAGGGGAGGGGGGGGGGAGACGGGGCGGGGGGGAGGGAGGGGGGTGGGGGGGGGGAGGGAGAGTGGGGAGGGGGAGGGGGGGGAGGGGGGGGGGAGAGGGGAGGGGGGGGGGGAGAGAGGGAGGGGGGGGGGGGGGGAGAGCGGGAGGGGGGAGGGGAGAGAGGGAGGGGGGGAGGGGAGTGGGGGGGGGGGAGGAGCGGGAGGGGGGAGGGAGAGGGGGAGGGGGGGAGGGAGAGGGGAGGGGGGGGAGGGGGGGGGGGGGGGGGGGGGGGGGGGGGGGGGAGAGGGGGAGGGGGGGAGGGTGCGTGGGGGGGTGGGAAGGAGGGAGGGGGGGAGGGGGGGGAGGGGGGGGGGGGGGGAGGGGAGAGTGGGGGGGGGGGAGAGTGAGGAGGGGGGGGAGGGAGAGTGAGGGGGGGAGGGAGAGTGAGGGGGGGAGGGAGAGTGAGGAGAGTGGGAGGGGGGGGGAGGAGAGGGGAGGGGGCGAGGGAGGGTAGGGGGGGAGGGGGAGGAAGGAGAAGGGGGGAGGGGGGGAGGGAGAGAGTGGGAGGGGGGGGAGAAGAGGAGAGGGGAGGGGAGAGGGGGGGGGGGAGGGGAGAGGGGGAGGGGGGAGGAGAAGAGGGGAGGGGGAGAGAGAGTGGGAGGGGGGAAGAGTGGGAGGGGGGAAGGGAGAGTGGGAGGGGGGGGAGAGAGGGGAGGGGGGGAGGGAGAGGGGAGGGGGGGGGGGAGAGAGTGGGAGGGGGGGAGAGAGTGGGAGGGGGGGAGGGGAAGGGGGGGGGGGGGGAAGGAGAGAGTGGGGGGGGGGGGGAGGGGAGCGGGAGGGGGGGGGAGAGAGTGAGGGGGGGGGGGGGGAAGAGGGGAGGGGGGGAGGGGAGAAGGGGGGAGGGGGGGAGGGGAGGGGGGGGGGGAGGAGAGGGGGAGGGGGGAGGAGAGGGGGAAGGGGGGGGGAGGGAGGGAGGGGGGGGGGGGAGTGGGGGGGGGGGGGGAGAAGAGCGGGAGGGGGGAGGAGGGGGGGGGAGGGGGGGGGAGTGGGGAGGGGGGGGGGGGGGGGGGGGGGGAGAGAGTGGGGGGGGGAGTGAAGAGGGGAGGGGTGAGGAGTGGGGGGGGGGGAGTGAGGGGAGAGTGGGAGGGGGGAGGAGGGAGTGGGAGGGGGGGGGAGGGGAGGGGGGGGGAGGGTGGAGGGGGGGAGGAGAAGAGGGAGGGGGGGGGGGAGGGGGGAGGGGGGGGAAGGGGAGGGGGGGGGGGAGGGGGGAGAGGGGGGGGGAGTGGGGGACGAGAGGGGGGGGAGGGGGAAGAGAGTGGGAGGGGGGAGGAGAGGGGGGGAGGGGGGGGGGGGGGGAGGGGGGGGAGGAGGTGGGAGGGGGGGGGAGAAGAGCGGGAGGGGGGGGGGGAGAGTGGGAGGGGGGGAGGAGAAGAGGGGAGGGGGGGGGGGGGATGTGGGAGGGGGAGGGGGGGGGGGAGGGGGGGGAGTGGGGAGGGGGGAGGGAGAGGGGGGGGGGGAAGGGGGTGGGGGGGGGGGAAGGGGGGGGGGGGAGGAGGAGAGGGGGGGGGGGAAGGAGAGGTGGGAGGGGGGAGGGGGTGGGAGGGGGGAAGGGGGGGGAGGGGGAGGGGGGAAGGAGAAGGGGGGGAGGGGGGGAGGGGGGGGGGGGGAGGGAGTGGGAGGGGGAAGGAGAAGAGTGGCGGGGGGGGGGGGGGGGGGGAGCGAAGAGTGGGGGGGGGAGGGGGGGGCGGGGGGAGGGGGGGCGGGGGGAAGAAGAGTGGGCGGGGGGAAGAAGAGTGGGCGGGGGGAAGAAGAGTGGGAGGGGAAAGGAGAAGAGTGGGAGGGGGAAGGAGAAGAGTGGGAGGGGGAAGGAGAAGAGTGGGAGGGGGAAGGAGAAGAGTGGGAGGGGGAAGGAGGAGTGGGAGGGGGAAGGAGAAGAGTGGGAGGGGGGAAGGAGAAGAGTGGGAGGGGGGGAGGGGGGGGGAGGGGGGGAGGGGTGGGGGGGGAAGGAGAAGAGTGGGGAGGGGGGGAGAAGGGGGAGGGGGGGAGAGGGGGGGGGGAGGAGTGGGGGGGGGGAGAAGAGTGGGAGGGGGGAAGGAGAAGAGTGGGAGGGGGGAAGGAGAAGAGTGGGAGGGGGAAGGAGAAGAGTGGGAGGGGGGAAGGAGAAGAGTGGGAGGGGGGGAAGGAGAAGAGTGGGAGGGGGGAAGGAGAAGAGTGGGAGGGGGGAAGGAGAAGAGTGGGAGGGGGGAAGGAGAAGAGGGGGAGGGGGATGGAGAAGAGTGGGAGGGGGGGGGAAGGTGGGAGGGGGGAGAAGGGGAGGGGGGAAGGAGAAGAGTGGGGGGGGGAAGGGGGGAGGGGGAAGAGGGGAGGGGGGAAGGAGAGAGTGGGAGGGGGGAGGCGGGGGGGAGGAGAAGGAGATGAGGGGAGGGGGGGGAGAGGGAGGGGGGGGAAGGGGGAGGGGGGGGGGGAAGGAGGGAGTGGGAGGGGGGGGGGAGAGTGGGGGGGGAAGGAGAGGGGTGGGGAGGGGGGGGGGGGGGGGAGGGGGGGAGGGTGGGGGGGGGGAGAAGGGGGGGGGGGGGAGAGGGGGGGGGGAGGAGAAGAGTGGGGAGGGGAGGGGAGGGGAGGGGGGAGGGTGGGGGTGGGGCAAAAGGGGGAGGGGGAGGAGAAGGTGGGGGGGGAGGGAGGGGGGAGGGGGGGGGAGAGTGGGAGGGGGAGGGGAGAGAGGGGGAGGGGGGGCGGGGGGGGAGAAGAGTGGGAGGGAGGAGAGGGGTGGGAGGGGAGGAGGGGGGGGAGGGGGGGGGAGAAGAGTGGGAGGGGGGGGGGGGGGAGGGGGTGGGAGAGTGGGAGGGGGGGAGAAGAGTGGGAGGGGGGAGAGTGGGGGGGAGGAGGAGTGGGAGGGGATGGAGAGGTGGGGGGGGTGGAGAAGAGTGGGAGGGGGGGGAGAAGAGTGGGAGGGGGGAGGAGGAGGGGAGGGGAGGGGGCGAGGGGGTGGGGAGGGGGATGGAGAAGGGTGGGAGGGGGAGGAGAGGGGGGGAGGGGGGGGAGAAGAGTGGGAGGGGGGGGGAGAAGAGGGGAGGGGGGGGGAAGGGGGGAGGGGGATGGAGAAGAGAGGGAGGGGGGAGGGGAGCGGGGGGGGGGAGGGGGGGGGGCTGGGGGATGGAGAAGAGCGGGAGGGGGGGGGAGAAGAGTGGGGGGGGAGGAGGGGGAAAGGGGAGGAGAAGAGGGGAGGGGGAGGGAGAAGGGGGAGGGGGGGGGAGAAGAGTGGAGGGGGATGGAGAAGGGGAGGGGGGGTGGAGAAGGGGAGGGGGAGGGGGAAGGGGGAGGGGGAGGAGAAGAGGGGAGGGGGAGGAGAGGTGGGAGGGGGGGAAGAAGAGGGGGGGGGGGAGGGAGCGGGGGAGGGGGGGAGAAGAGGGGAGGGGGAGAAGGGGGGGGGGATGGGGGGGGGAGGGGGGAAGGAGTGGGAGGGGGGAGAAGCGTGGAGGGGGGATGAAGAGCGGGAGGGGGAATGAGAAGAGCGGGAGGGGGGAGAAGAGGGGGGGGGGGGGGGGGGAGGGGGAGGGGGGGGGGGGAAAAGGGAGGGGGGGAGCGGGGGGGGAATGGGGGGGGAGGGGGAGAGAGAGGGGGGGGGGAATGAGAAGAGCGGGGGGGGGGAATGAGAAGGGGGGGGGAATGAGAAGAGCGGGAGGGGGAGGGGGCGGGGGGGGAAAGAGCGGGGGGGGGAATGAGAAGAGCGGGGGGGGAATGGGGGGGGGGGGGGGGGGGGGGGGGGAGGGGGGGGGGGAGGGGGGGGGGGGGGGAGAAGAAGGACCGGGGGGGGGAATGAGAGGGGGGGGGAGGGGGGGGGGAAGGAGAAGAGCGGGGGGGGGGGGGGGGGGGAAGGGGGGGGGGGGGGGAGAAGGGGGGGGGAATGAGAGAGCGGGGGGGGGAAGAGCGGGAGGGGGAATGAGAAGAGCGGGAGGGGGAATGAGAAGAGCGGGAGGGGGAATGAGAAGAGCGGGAGGGGGAATGAGAAGAGCGGGAGGGGGAATGAGAAGAGCGGGAGGGGGAATGAGGGGCGGGGAGGGGGAATGAGAGGGGGAGGGGGAATGAGAAGAGCGGGGGGGGGAGGGGGGGGGGGAGGGGGAATGAGAAGAGGGGGAGGGGATGAGAAGAGCGGGAGGGGGAAGGAGAGGGGGAGGGGGGGGGAGGGGGGGAGGGAGAGGAGGGGGGGGGAGGGAGGGGAGGGGGGGGAAGAGGGGGGGGAGGGGGGGGAGTGGAGAGTGAGGGGGGTGGGAGGAATAGGCGAGGGGGGGAGGAGAGGGAGGGGAGGAGGAGAGGGAGGGGAGGGGGGGGAGAGTGGGAGGGGGGGGGAGAGGAGAGGAGGGGGGGGGGGGGGGGGAGGGGGGGGGGGGGAGGAGAGGGGAGGGAGGGGAAGAGTGGGTGGGAGGGGAGGGGGAGGGAGGGGGGGGGGGGGGGGGAGAGAGGGAGAGGGGGAGGGAGGAGGGGGGGGAGGGGGGGGGGGGGGGAGGGGGGGGGGGGGAGGAGGGGGAGGGGGAGGGGGAGGAGGGGGAGGGGGGAGGGGGGGGAGGGGAGGAGGGGAGGAGGGGAGGGGGAGGGGGGGGGAGGAGGGGGGAGGGGGAGGGGGGGGAGGGGGGGAGGGGAGGAGGGGGGGGAGGAGAGGGAGGGGGGGGGGGAGGAGAGGGAGGAGGGGGGGAGGGGGGGAGGGAGGGGGAGGGGAGGAGGGGGAGGGAGGGAGGAGGGGGGGGGGGGGGAGGAGGGGGAGGGGAGGGAGGGGGAGGGGGGAGGGGAAGGAGGGAGGGGCGAGAGGGGAGAAGGGGGGAGGGGGAAGGGGGGAGTGGGAGGGGAGGGAAGGGGGAGGGGGGGGGAGGGGGAGGAGGGGGGAGGAGGGGAGGGGGGGATGGGGGGGGAGGGAGGGAGGGGGGAGGGGGAGAGGGAAGGGGGGGGGGGGGGGAGAGGGAGGGGAGGAGGGGGGGGGGGAGGGGAGGGGGGAGAGGAGGGGAGGAGGGGGGGGGGGGAGGGGAGGGGAGGGGGGGAGGGGCGGGGGAGGGGAGGACAGGGGGTAGGGGGAGAGGGAAGGGGAGGAGGGGGAGGGGGGGAGAGGGGGAGGGGGAGAGGGTAGGGGGAGAGGGAAGGGGAGGATAGGGGGTAGGGGGAGAGGGAAGGGGAGGATAGGGGGTAGGGGGAGAGGGAAGGGGAGGATAGGGGGTAGGGGGAGAGGGAAGGGGAGGATAGGGGAGAGGGAAGGGGAGGATAGGGGAGAGGGAAGGGGAGGATAGGGGAGGGAGAGGGGGGGGAGGATAGGGGGAGGGGGGAGGGGGGGGAGGAGGGGGTAGGGGGAGGGGGGGGAGGGGGGGTAGGGGGAAGGGAAGGGGAGGATAGGGGGGGGGAGAGGGAAGGGGAGATGGGGAGGGGGGAGGGAGGGGGAGTAGGGGGAGGGGGAGAGGGGGGGAGGGGGGGGTAGGGGGGAGGGGGAAGGGGAGGGGGGGGAGGGGAGAGGAAGGGAGGATAGGGGGGAGGGGAGAGGGGAAGGGAGGGAGGGGTAGGGGGCGAGGGAGGGGAGGATAGGGGGTAGGGGGAGAGGGAAGGGGAGGATAGGGGGTAGGGGGAGAGGGAAAGGGAGGATAGGGGGTAGGGGGAGAGGGAAAGGGAGGATAGGGGGTAGGGGGAGAGGGAAAGGGAGGATAGGGGGTAGGGGGAGAGGGAAAGGGAGGATAGGGGGTAGGTGGAGGAGGGAGGAAGGGGGAGGGGGGAAGGGAGGATAGGGGGAGGGGCGGGGGAGGAGAGGGAAAAGGAGGATAGGGGGAGGGGGGAGAGGGAAGGGGAGGATAGGGGGTAGGGGGAGAGGGAAGGAGGGGATAGGGGGTAGGGGAGAGGGAAAGGAGGATAGGGTGTAGGGGGAGAGGGAAAGGAGGATAGGGGGTAGGGGGAGGAGGGAAAGGGAGGATAGGGGGTAGGGGGAGAGGGACAGGGAGGATAGGGGGTAGGGGGAGAGGAGGGAGGGGGGGGGCGGGAGGGAGAGGGAGATAGGGGGGGGGGGGGGGGGGGGGGGGGGGGGGGGAGAGGAGGGAAGGGAGGATAGGGGGAGGGAGGGGAGGGAAAGGGGGAGGGGGGGGAGAGGAGGGGGGGGGAAGGGGGGGAGAGGAGGGAGGGAGGATAGGGGGGAGAGAGGAGGGAAAGGGAGGATAGGGGGGAGAGGAGGGAAGGGAGGATAGGGGGAGAGGAGGGGGGAGGATAGGGGGGGAGGGAGGGAGGGGGGGAGGATTGGGGGGAGAGGAGGGAAGGGAGGAGGGGGGGAGAGGAGGGAAAGGGAGGATAGGGGGGGGAGAGGAGGGAAAGGGAGGAGAGGGGGGGGGGAGGGAGGAGGGGGGGAGAGAGGGGAGGGAGGATAGGGGGGAGAGGAGGGAAAGGGAGGATAGGGGGGAGAGGAGGGGGGGGAGGATAGGGGGGAGAGGAGGGAAGGGAGGATAGGGGGGGAGAGGAGGGGAAGGGGGAGAGGAGGGAGGGAGGTAGGGGGAGGAGGGGGGAGAGGAGGGGAAAGGGAGGATAGGGGGGAGAGGAGGGAAAGGAGGATAGGGGGGGAGGAGGGAAAGGGAGGATAGGGGGAGAGGAGGGAAAGGGAGGATAGGGGGGAGGCGGAGGGAAGGGAGGGGGGGGGAGAGGAGGGAAAGGGAGGATAGGGGGGAGAGGAGGGAAAGGGAGGATAGGGGGGAGAGGAGGGAAAGGGAGGATAGGGGGGAGAGGAGGGAAAGGGAGGATAGGGGGGAGAGGAGGGAAAGGGAGGATAGGGGGCAGGGGGAGAGGAGGGAAAGGGATGATAGGGGGCAGGGGGAGAGGAGGGAAAGGGAGGAGAGGGGGCAGGGGGAGAGGAGGGAAAGGGAGGATAGGGGGCAGGGGGAGAGGAGGGGAGGGAGAGGGGGCAGGGGGGAGGAGAGGAGGGAAAGGGAGGATAGGGGGTAGGGGGAGAGGAGGGAAAGGGAGGATAGGGGGTAGGGGGAGAGGAGGGAAAGGGAGGATAGGGGGTAGGGGGAGAGGAGGGAAAGGGAGGATAGGGGGTAGGGGGAGAGGAGGGAAAGGGAGGATAGGGGGTAGGGGGAGAGGAGGGAAAGGGAGGATAGGGGGTAGGGGGAGAGGAGGGAAAGGGAGAGGAGGGAAAGGGAGGGGAGGGGATAGGGTGGAAGGGAGGGGAGGGGATAGGGTGGAAGGGAGGGGAGGGGATAGGGTGGAAGGGGAGGGGATAGGGTGGAAGGGGAGGGGATAGGGTGGAAGGGGAGGGGATAGGGTGGAAGGGAGGGGAGGGGATAGGGTGGAAGGGAGGGGAGGGGATAGGGTGGAAGGGAGGGGAGGGGATAGGGTGGAAGGGAGGGAAGGGGGGCAGGGTGGAAGGGAGGGGAGGGTGGAAGGGAGGGGAGGGGGGCAGGGTGGAAGGGAGGGAAGGGGGGCAAGGTGGAAGGGAGGTACGGGGGGCAGGGTGGAAGGGAGGGGAGGGGGGCAGGGTGGAAGGGAGGGGAGGGGGGCAGGGTGGAAGGGAGGGGAGGGGGGCAGGGTGGAAGGGAGGGGAGGGGGGCAGGGTGGAAGGGAGGGGAGGGGGGCAGGGTGGAAGGGAGGGGAGGGGGGGGGGAGGTGGAGGAGGGAGGGGGGGGGGGAAGGGAGGGAGGGGGGAGGGGGAGGGAGGAGGGGGGAGGGAGGAAGGGAGGGGGGGAGGGTGGAAGGGAGGGAAGGGGGGCAGGGTGGAGGGGAGGGAGGGGGGGGGGGACGGGGGAAGGGAGGGGAGGTGAGGGGGGGAGGGTGGAAGGGGGGGGAGGGGGGGGGGAGGGGGGGGGGGAGGGAGGGGAGGGGAGGGGGGGTGAGGGGAGGGGAGGGTGGGGGGGAGGGGGGAGGGAGGGAGGAAGTGAGGAGGAGGAGGGAGGAGAGGGAGTGAGAGGAGGAGGGGAGGAGAGGGTAGGAGAGGAGGAGGAGGAGGGAGGGAGGAGAGGGTAAGTGACGGAGGGAGGAGGGAGCGAGGGAGGCGAGGAGGAGGGAGGAGGGAGGAGGGAGGAGAGGGTAAGTGAGGAGGGGGAGGAGGGAGGAGGGAGGAGGGGAGGGAGCGGGGAGGAGGAGGAGGGGGTGGAGGGTAAGTGAGGGGAGGAGGAGGAGGGGAGTGAGGAGGGGAGAGAGGAGGGGAGGGAGGAGGAGGGAGGAGGGAGGAGGGAGGAGGGAGGGAGAGGGTAGGAGAGAGGAGGAGGGAGGAGGGAGGAGAGGGTAAGTGAGGAGGAGGGAGGAGGGAGGAGAGGGTAAGTGAGGAGGAGGAGGGAGGAGGGAGGAGGAGGGAGGAGAGGGTAAGTGAGGAGGAGGAGGGAGGAGGGAGGAGAGGGTAAGTGAGGAGGAGGAGGGAGGAGAGGGTAAGTGAGGAGGAGGAGGGAGGAGAGGGTAAGTGAGGAGGAGGAGGGAGGAGAGGGTAAGTGAGGAGGAGGAGGGAGGAGAGGTGAATAGAGGAGGAGGAGGAGGGAGGTAAGTGAGGAGGAGGAGGGAGGAGAGGGTAAGTGAGGAGGAGGGAGGAGAGGGTAAGTGAGGAGGAGGAGGGAGGAGAGGGTAAGTGAGGAGGAGGAGGGAGGAGAGGGTAAGTGAGGAGGAGGAGGGAGGAGAGGGTAAGTGAGGAGGAGGGAGGAGAGGGTAAGTGAGGAGGAGGGAGGAGAGGGTAAGGGAGGAGGAAGGAGAGGGTAAGGGAGGAGGAAGGAGAGGGTAAGGGAGGAGGAAGGAGAGGGTAAGGGAGGAGGAAGGAGAGGGTAAGGGAGGAGGAAGGAGGGATGAGAGGGTAAGGGAGGAGGGAGGAGAGGGTAAGGGAGGAGGGATGAGAGGGTAAGGGAGGAGGGATGAGAGGGTAAGGGAGGAGGGAGGAGAGGGTAAGGGAGGAGGGAGGAGAGGGTAAGGGAGGAGGGAGGAGGAAGGAGAGGGTAAGGGAGGAGTGAGGAGAGGGTAAGGGAGGAGTGAGGAGAGGGTAAGGGAGGAGTGAGGAGAGGGTAAGGGAGGAGTGAGGAGAGGGTAAGGGAGGAGTGAGGAGAGGGTAAGGGAGGAGTGAGGAGAGGGTAAGGGAGGAGTGAGGAGAGGGTAAGGGAGGAGGGAGGAGAGGGTAAGGGAGGAGGGAGGAGAGGGTAAGGGAGGAGGGAGGAGAGGGTAAGGGAGGAGGGAGGAGAGGGTAAGGGAGGAGAGGGTAAGGGAGGAGGGAGGAGAGGGTAAGGGAGGAGAGGGTAAGGGAGGAGGGAGGAGAGGGTAAGGGAGGAGGGAGGAGAGGGTAAGGGAGGAGGGAGGAGAGGGTAAGGGAGGAGGGAGGAGGGAGGAGAGGGTAAGGGAGGAGGGAGGAGAGGGTAAGGGAGGAGGGAGGAGGGAGGGAGAAGGGAGGAGAGGGTAAGGGAGGAGGGAGGGAGGAGGGAGGAGAGGGAGAAGGGAGGAGAGGGAGAAGGGAGGAGAGGGAGAAGGGAGGAGAGGGAGAAGGGAGGGGAGGAAGGGGAAGGGAGAAGGGAGGGGAGGAAGGGGGAGGGAGAAGGGAGGGGAGGAAGGGGGAGGGAGAAGGGAGGGGAGGATGGGGAAGGGAGAAGGGAGGGGAGGAAGGGGGCGGGAGGTAGGGAGGGAAGAAGGGAGGGAAGAAGTAAGGAAAGGGAGGTAGGGAGGGAAGAAGTATAGAAAGGGAGGTAGGGAGGGAAGAAGTAAGGAAAGGGAGGTAGGGAGGGAAGAAGTAAGGAGAGGGAGGTAGGGAGGGAAGAAGTAAGGAGAGGGAGGTAGGGAGGGAAGAAGTAAGGAGAGGGAGGTAGAGAGGGAAGAAGGAGAGGGAGGGAGGGAGGGAAGAAGGAGAGGGAGGGAGGGAGGGAAGAAGGAGAGGGAGGGAGGGAGGGAAGAAGGAAGGAAGGAGAGGGTGGGAAGGAAGAAGGAAGGAAGGAGAGGGTGGGAAGGAAGAAGGAAGGAAGGAGAGGGAGGGAAGGAAGAAGGAAGGAAGGAGAGGGAGGGAGGGAAGGAAGGAGAGGGAGGGAAGGAAGAAGGAGGGATGGAAGGAAGAAGGAAGGAAGGAGGGAGGGAGGGAAGAAGGAATGAAGGAGAGGGAGGGAGGGAAGAAGGAAGGAGAGGGAGGGAGGGAAGAAGGAAGGAGAGGGAAGAAGGGGAGAAGGAAGGAGAGGGAGGGAGGGAAGAAGGAAGGAGAGGGAGGGAGGGAAGAAGGAAGGAGAGGGAGGGAGGGAGGGAGGGAGGGAGGGAAGAAGGAAGGAGAGGGAGGTAGGGGGAATGAAGGAGAGGGAGGGAGGGGTAAAGAAGGGGAGGATGGGAAGAAGGAAGGAGAGAGGGAGGGGAAAGAGGAAATGGAGGAGGGTCGGTGTGGAAGGAAGGAGGAAAGCAGAAAGCAGAAAGCAGAAAGCAGAGAGAGAGAGAGAGAGAGAGAGAGAGAGAGAGAGAGAGAGAGAGGAAGAGAGAGAGAGGAAGAGAGAGAGAGGAAGAGAGAGAGAAGAGAGAGAGAGGAAGAGAGAGGGAGGAAGAGAGAGGGAGGAAGAGGGAGGGAGGAAGAGGGAGGGAGGAAGAGAGAGAGAGAGAGAGAGAGAGAGAGAGAGAGAGAGAGAGAGAGAGAGAGAGAGAGAGAGAGAGAGAGGGGGGAGGGAGGAAGAGAGAGGGAGAGGGATATATACATATACACACACACACTATATATATACATATATATATATATATATATATATATATATACTTTATATATATATATATATACATATGTTTATATATATATATAATATATATATATATAGCACTGATGCCTTGAATTTCAGCCCGACAGTGACTAGCAACTCTCATCCCACAGGTCTGTCTGGGAAGAAACATGGTCATACTGATTTGGGACCAGCAGAAAGTAGCAGCAGGAGGGAAGCAGTTGCCAGTTGTCCGTTCTCCAGAGACTAAGTGTCAGCCCTCAGGGCTGCACCTCCTGATTGTTTCTGTCACTGGTGCTCATGAAGGAAAGGAAGGAAGTAAGAAAGAAAGAGAAAGGAAGGGAGGGAGGAAGGAAGGAAGGAAAGGTTGGATGGAGGAAAGGTTGGATGGATGAAAGGAAGATGAAGGGAAGAAAAGAAAAAAAAAAAAAAAAGGGAGCAAGGAAAGGAGGAGAAGGGAGACAAGAAGGAAAAATGAAGGTGGCAAAAAATGGGAAGAAAAAAATTAAGAAAATGGAGGGAGTAGGGAACAGAAAAGGAGAGGGGAGGGAGGGAGAAAAGGTGGATGATCAGCAAGCCTGAATAAAGAAATCAAAGGACAGATTGAAAAAAGGTGATAGGAAAGGAGGGGGTGAATGGTAGTGGAGTATGCGGGGATGAAATTGGTCAAAGTTGATTTATGCCTTGGTATATGTATGTAGAAAAGGGATGGGATGTGTGAGAAGGGCAGAGACACAGGGTGATAAAGAGATGGAGATAGAGTGGAGAGGGAGAAGGGAGTGAGGAGTGAGGACTGAGGAAAAGAGAGGGTGAGAGGGGAGAGATGAGAAGAGGAAAGAGGGAGAAAGAGAAGTAGGGAGGGAGTACGAAGAGGAAAGAGAGAAGGTGGAGAAGAGAGGAGAGAGAGTGGTGAAGGAGAGGGAGAAGGGAGTGGGGAGGGAGAAGGGAGTGGGGAGGGTGAAGGTGGGGAAATAGCAAGGGAGTACGAAGGGGAAAGAGAGAAGGTGGAGAAGAGAGAGAGAGAGAGAGTGGGGAGAGAGAGAGTGGGGAAGGAGAGGGAGAAGAGAGAGAGAGTGGGGAAGGAGAGGGAGAAGGGAGTGGGGAAGGAGAGGGAGAAGGGAGTGGGGAAGGAGAGGGAGAAGGGAGTGGGGAAGGAGAAGGGAGTATGAAGGGGAAAGAGAGAAGGATGAGAAGGTGGAGAAGAGAGAGAGAGAGAGAGAGAGAGAGAGAAAGAGAGAGAGAGAGAGAGAGAGAGAGAGAGAGAGAGAGAGAAGAGAGAGAGAGAAAGAGAGAGAGCAGTTTCAGATAGAGAATTTGGCTTAAAGTATCCACAGCATTATATGTTTGAGAGAGAAACAGCAAATTTAAAGCTTTAAGAAAATAACTAAGAACACAGTTAACACCACATTACATTTGGGGTGCCAAAATCTTCCCCATTACATATTCCACAATACTTACGGTGTCACGATTCTCAGAAAGAGCTCTCAACCCCACAAACCCCGCACATTAAGATACTGCCCACTAAATGGAACATCAAAAATGCCCCCCCAACTGTCTTCTATTTCAAAACCTACAATAATCTAATCCCAATCTCTTCCCAAGTTTGCATTTAGACCTGCCCAGTGGGAGGTTTGCTGGGAGCCATGGGTCTTCTCCAACAGACCTGATGCAACCAATTGAATGATTGACCAATTCTACAATATGCCCATACAAAAACACACACACACAATGGGTCACAAAACAAGCACTTCTCAACTGATTTCCAATGACCCATTGGCCAAGCTTGACCAGAGAAACCATTTGGCCAAAATCACACCAGCATACCTACATTCAAGTCATTACCCAGCATTAAAACAGTACAAACATTGCCTTGAATTGGCAACACACAAACTACTCCAGATACAACCATTGCACAGAAGAACATGTAATACTACCTCACCCTACAATCACTCCTTCCAGGAAGCAACACAAAATCTTCTCACTGAACAACACAAGAACTGAACCAGTAGCTGTGGCTGGTTTCCTTGGGGAGACATAGTCCTACAAGAAAACAGCAACGACAATGGACTAATCTTATGACAGTATTCCACCTCTTGTTTTCCAATGCTCCTGTGACTTGATAGTAACACTACCACCTTGTTTCCTGGCGTGTTGTAAATGGCAATGATGAGTCGAGGCAAACGAGGGTCCTGGCAAAACTCCCATCAGAACCCTAGTGACCGAGTCTCAGTGTGGTCTTCTGAATTCTCCAAAAACATGCAATATCTTCAAGGTTCCTATCAGTTGACCTTAGCCAATGGTTCTCCAAAAAGTTTTCCTAAATCCTCAAAGCTGCCATTTCTAATCTTAATGGAAGGGACTCGGGAGAGGAATGGGAAGAGAGGAATGGGAAGAGAGGAATGGGACATGGAAAAGAGAAGGGGGGGATGGGAGAGAGGAGGGGAACATGGGTGAGAGGAGGCAGAAGGGAAAGGAGGAGGAAGGAGTGAGAAGCCAAGGTAGGAGATGGGAGAGATGTGAGAAGAGAAAAGGTAGGGTGAGAGGAGTGGGGGCAAGTGGAAGGAGCAAGGAGGGAGAGAGGTAGAGAGGGAGTGAGGGGAAAGAGGGGAAAGGAGTGACATGGGGAATGGGAGGGGGGAACAAGGCAAAAGGGGAGGGAATGGAGTAGAGGAGGGGATGGAGAAGTGGTGATGGAGATGGAGAAGTGGAGGGGATGGAGAAGTGGTGGAGATGGAGAAGTGGAGGGGATGGAGAAGTGGCAGAGATGGAGAAGTGGAGGGGATGAATAGGGTGGGGGGAAGAGAGAATGGAGAGGGAAAGAGATGATGGAGGGGAAGAGCGGATGGAGCGAGGAAGAAAGGATGGACAGGGGAAAAGCGGATGGTGCGAGGAAGAAAGGATGGAGAGGGGAAGAGAGGATGGATAGGCAGTAAGATGGTGATGGTAAAAGAAGATGGTGAATGGAAGAGATGATGGAGAAAGTCAAAGATGGAGTGTGGGAGAGAGGATGGAGAAGAGAGAAGAGATGTTGGGAGAGAATAGTGACAGGTGAAAGAGGAAAGCGTTGGGGAGAAACGGGGAGACTGAAGGTGGGAAGGATGTGGAGAGAGATGAAGATCAAGAAGAAGGTGTAAGGAAGAGGAAGTAGCAAGGAAAAGTAGGGAGGCTGAAATGGTGGGTGATTGGACAAGGGAGAGAGAAGGAAGGGTAAACAAAAGGGGAGATAAAAGGAGGTAGGAAAGAGAACGAAGGGAAGAGAAGGGTAGGAGGGAGAACTGAGGGAGGAGAGACATGGGAAGAGATATGGCAAGAGAGGGAAGATATAGGCAGGAAGAGCAAAGTGGTCAGAAAGGAGGAGACATGAGTGAGGGGAGATGAAGAGCAAGAGAAAAGGGGGAGAAGGGAGGACAGAAGAGAGGAGGGAGGAGGAAAGAGATAGGCAGTAGAGAGAGGGGTGAAGACAAAAGAGAAGAGCAGGGTGAAAACAGAAGGGAAGAGATAAAAGGAAAGAGGGGAAATGCGAGGAGAAAAGGGAGGAGAGAAGGGGAAGAGGAGGGAGTGGGAGTTATGAGGGAAGAGAGGGGGGAAGAGATAAGAGAGAAGAGGGAAGCAAAGGGTTTCATCAATCAATCAAAAGGAACATGGAGAGAAGGGGGAGGAAAGTATGGGAAAAAAAGTTATGGGTACAGAAGAGTACATAAAGGAATAAAGTAGAGTGCAAAGAATGAAAAGTGTTGTGGGAGGGAGTGTAGGGAGACAAAGAAAGAAAGAGAGGAGAGATAGCATGAGAGGAGAGCAAGAGGAAGAAAGGGAGATCAATTCATCCATTGCCCCTTGTCCCTCTTGCAAAGAGAGGGAGACAATTAAAAGAAGGGAATGGGTAAGAAGGGGATGAGGGGCTCAACAGTGATAAGGAGATAGGGAGAGTGGGCGATAGCGAGGGAGAAGGAGTGTTGAAGGAAGGACTTGAAGGGTAGCAAGGATAGACTGGGTGAAGAGGAGATTGGGGCTGGGAAAGAGGGAGAAGCCGAAGCTTTTTCTAGATCTTCTGGAACTGGTCATTTCAGAACACTAGTCTTGCTTTTACTCTGACGACTGTCACAAATGAATAAATACAACAAAGAATGTGGATTTCTTACATCCCGTACCTGCTGGCGCCTCAGCTTTTCTTCCTGCAGTTTCCTCTGGCGCAGGGACGGTTTTACCTCCACCACCAGTTCCGGATTGACCTTCTTTTTGTACTGCAGACGGTGCCGTCTACCCTTCATGTGCATCTCCTTGGCATTGGGATCATTGAAGCGGCATTCACATAATTTACAGTTAAAACTGATCACCTTTCCTGTAGGACAAAGAAAAGAATATTTGTAATCCCTGTTTTATTATCATTCCATTTAAAACTAAAGTCAACCGATTTGTCGTCTCTATTCCCTTTTGCAAGAGACCCATGGCAATTAGGGTACCAGTCATAGCCAACAATTCAATCCATAAGTCACTCAATTTAGAAATTTTGTGAAGCTGTCTGGAAGTAGAGGGTGTAGTAATTGGTGTTGTTGTTGTCGTTCCCTAGACTGTCTGTCCGAGCAGTCCCGTCTCCCCAAGGAATGCCACAGCCAAAACTGGGTTTTCCCACAAATCCTTTATAGAGTGTATGTTGTGTTGTTTGCATGCATGATTGTGTATAATGCAGTCTTCCATTATGTGTTGTATGGTATGGGGTGAAGTGTTACATCCTGGGCAGCTGTTCACAATGCGGTCATCCAGCTTCTTCTGGTAGCATAGAAGTGCTGGGTGGTGGCCGCACCGCAGTCTGGCCAGGTGGACTCTGTCCTTTCGTGGGAGAGAGGATTCAGAAGGGTGGATATCAGGGGGTCTGGCATGCAGCAGTGTGTTGTCTTTCAGTGTGTTAATGGAGCGGTGAGTGATATGATTATGAATATGTTTCTGGAGGCTGGTATTTGGTGGTTGTGGAGGAAGAGAAGAGAGAATCGTGTGTGATACAAGTCTTTGGGTGTTGTTTTAATGTTTCTTGGTGTGTCCGGGTGTTCTGCTATGTAGTGTAGCAGGTGTGATGTGTTTGTGGTGGCTGCGGCAAGTGTTTGTGTGCCTCTCATGTTGAGGTGGTCCTTGACTTTGAGGACTTTTGTTTCATGGTGTAAATGGTCTGTAGGTGTTGTATTTGTGCAGCCTGTAATTGTTTTTAGGGCTTTGTTTTGTATGATTTGAAGGGTGTTGTGGTGTGTCTCACTGAGATTAGGAGCCCATGCAGGACTCGCATAATTCATTACTGAGCGTATGCATTGTTTGTATATTGTATTAGTCTCTTTGTTTTGTCCAAATGTTGTTCCAGTGATTGACTCAAGTGCATTAAGTCTAGGTGTGCATTTGTTTTTTATGTTTGTGATGTGTTGTTTGAAAGACATGGATGTATCGTATGTTACACCAAGAATTTTTGGTGTGTTTATGTGTGGTATTAGAGTGTTGTTGATGTAGAGATGAGGTATGTATTTGTGTTCTTTTGTCCAGTTGGTGAGAAGTGTTGCAGTAGATTTGGCTGGAGCTATTTGGAGTCTGTGATGAACCATGTGTTGAGTGTATCAAGGTATGGCTGGATTATTTCTGCAGCTTTGTCTGTGTTACAATGTGTGCATATCATTGTTATGTCGTCTGCGTAGGAAGAGATTTGTATTTCTGAGGTGTCTGGTGTGGGTAAGTCATGCATGTATAGATTAAAGAGCGTGGGGGATAGAACAGAGCCTTGTGGTACTCCATTCTTAATGTTTCTGATGTGCGATGATTGGCCATTATATGACACATAAGCATTCCTACCTGCCAGATAATTGGCCAGCCATCTTTTGGTGTTATTGTGCATGTCTGTGTTATATATTTTATTTGTTAGGTTGTGGCAGGGGATAGTATCAAACGCTTTACTAATGTCTAATGTTTTAAGAAGTGTTCTGTGGTGGGGCCTATCTGAATTGATGCCATCTAAAATTCTTTGTGTGAGGTTTATCAGAAGTGCTTGAGGAGTGTAGTGGCCTAAAACCGTGTTGTCAGTCAGCAAGGGGAATATGTGGTGTGACAAGTTTAAGTATTAGGCATCCAATGACTAATACTTAAACTAATTGGTGTATTGTGTCTTACGTGTGGTGGTTGCATCTTGGACAATTCATATATTAACAGGCTAATTTTGTCTTGGTACTTTACTCTTTAAAGTAATTTCTCTGCTGGACCGATTTATGGTTGCTTAGTTACATGTACAACTTTGTGAACTGTCAAGGAATTCTTGTTTTGTAAACTCAATGTACATGTATTTATGTATAACTTTGTTATGGTTTATTAGGGGTAGGTTACTTCAGATTTATTATTTATCTATTTATTCACTTATCTATTTATTATAATTTTTTTTTTTTAAATGAAGGGTTCTTGCTTAGAAATGTAACTCATTTTCATGTGTTGCAGAAAGGGAAAGATTTTTGCTCTAATCTAATGTTTAAAATTCTTATTAAAAGTCAGGTAACACCAAAACAAATCAATCAATAAATTACATCTTTCTTTCCAAAGGGTCTCTTTATAATCTATCTATATACCAAGGGTTTCCCCCCACCCCCCTTACAAGGGAGGTTGCCAAATCAAAAGGCAATTACCCATTCCCATCCATTTCACCACCCTTTACTCCCTCTCATCTTAGCTACTCATGGATAACAGGTCATCTCTCCTGCCCACTGCCCTGGATCAGAGACAATTCAGCAGGTCACAGCACATCTATAGCAAGGCCTTTTCACTTACTCAGTAACACCACCACCCTCTCCCTCCCCTCATGCAGAAAAAGATTGGGAGAAAGTCCTTTGGGCTGGATCAAAATATTATACCTCCCTACCCCTCAGTCCCCTACCCTTTCTTGCATCACAGTACATTTATACACAGCCGCTCTCCACTCAGCCCCATCTCCTTCCTTCTCCCTTCCTAGCTCAACAGACATTCCCCTCTTGCTTAAAACCCCTTTCACTCCCTCCATCCATTTCATCTTTGGTCATCCCCTCAAGTTCATTCCCTCCATCTCTGCCTTCCACAGCTCTTTCACTAATATTTCCTCACTCATTCTTTCCATGTGTCCAAATAATCCCAATACTCTTTAATACACTTTAATGTATTTCTTTCAATACTCCAGCTGGATGTTATAGTGTAGTATAATTTGTGCTGTAGCATGTAGCTGATACTTTTGAGGAAATCTCTCCTCATAGAGAAATGATGCTACTTTATTGTACTGTGACTCTCCACTACCCCCTCTTAATACTGTCCTGTACCACTTCTTTGAATACATATTTCCAATTTTGTCTCTGTCCCCTAAGGTGGGGGCAGAAAGAATACTGCCACCGAGTCTTCCTACTCGGGTTGTACAGGTGTCTAAAACAGGACAGTGATGGAACTAAGCATCCTGCTCTCTGTAACCCTGAGGCACATTTCTATGAAAGTCTTTTCCTAATAATTCCTATTATGACCTGGTGTCTCTCAATGGTTAATGACATTTCCCCTGAACTACAATGAGTACAGAAATGTGAGATGACTCAAGCTCGAGACATCAAGAGTACAAATTTCCCAAAACTTGGATATTTGTTTAGAGAAAGAAGGAAAGAAAAAATATAATGGAGAAGTTGTTCATTCTCATATCAAAGTCAGTCTCAAGGCAACATTTTCCTAATTAGTCGAGATTTGGGGGTTAGCATAAGGAAGTTTGTGCTATTGCTATACCACACCACTTTTAGGCAATCCAACAGTGGTTTGGTGCACTACAGCCCTATCACTACTGTGCTGTCAATAATGGCCCTTCATTGCAACTTTTCATGCTGCTGTAACACAGATCAATCTGGTCTGCTCTCAAGAAATACACTGCGCAAGACACTACATGCACACAGACACTCACGGTCCTTAAAATCAGACTTAGTGTCCACTACTGAGGGAAACTAAATAGGTATCAGGAAAATTCAGCCAATGGGAGATAATGCTGATGATGAAGCATACATCAAGTGATATCGCATCATCTTTAGCAAGGCATCTTCTGTTTCTAATTGGAGGCATGTCTGGCTGAAAACGATAAATGAACCAACTTACCAAAATATAATGCCTCTATCTATACTGGAGTGTCAGCTCAAGGGGTTACAAACTGGCATGTGACAGCCTTGAATTGTAGAGTGATAGAGGTGTGAACTGCTTTGACACCTTTGAAGGACAGTTTTGTATTTTTTTTTTGTGAGTGTGTGTGTGTGTATTCACCTCGGATCTGCTGCAGCCTCTGTTCGAGACAGCCAGACACCACCCTACGGCAGTGAGCTCAGAGCTCATTATTTGCCGATCTCTGGGTAGGTCTGAGACCACTCACACACCACACACCGGGACAGCAAGGTCACAACTCCTTGACTAATATCCCGTACCTACTCACTGCTAGGTGAACAGGGGCTACACGTAATAGAAGACAAACCCAACTTATCTCCACCCGGCCGGGGAATCGAACCCCGGTTCTCCGGCTTGTGAGGCCAGTGCCTTACCAATCCGCTGTGTGTGTGTGTGTGTGTGTGTGTTTTTGTGTGTGTGTGTGTTTTTGTGTGTGTGTGTGTGTGTATATTTACCTAGTTGTATTTTACGGGAAGGGGAGCTATGCTCATGGTGTCCCGTTTTCGTATCTCATTTTATCTAAACTATTTTTAAATTCATGTATTGTTTTTGCACACACCACTTTCTCATCTAACTTGTTCCAACTGTCTATTACTCTGTGAGGAAAGCTGTTCTTTTTCAGGTCTCTTCTATAGCTATCCTTTTTTATTTTCTTTCCATGTCCTCTTGTATTTCTGTCATCCCATTTTATCAGATTCTCTCTATCAGTAATTTCTATGCCTTTCACGATTCTGTAAATAGTCATCAAATCTCCTCTCTCTCTTCTAGTGTCTGTAGTTCAAGTTTTGCTAGTCTCTCTTCATATGATAGTTTTGAGAGTGTAGGTGCCAATTTTGTAATTGCTCTTTGTATTCTTTCAAGTTTTTTTTATACATTTTTTTGTACTTGGTGACCATATCGTTGCCGCATATTCCAATCTTGGTCTTATCAGGGTGATTAGGATTTTCTTCACAATTTCTTCATCCAGATATGTAAATGCAACTTTGATTGTTCTTATTAAATTATAGGTTTCTCCAAAAATCTTATTTATATGTTTCTCAGGTGACATATTATTCATAACAATGACTCCCAGGTCCTTCTCATTTTCTACTTTTTTTTATTCTTTCTTCTCCCAATTTATATGATCCTGTTATTCTGTTTTTACTTTTTCCAAATTCCATTATACTACACTTCTTTGTATTGAACTCCATTTCCCACTTCCTACTCCATTCCTGTACTTTGTTTAGATCTCTCTCTAGTGATTCACAATCTTCTTCCATGTTCACTTTTTTAATAGTTTTGCATCATCTGCAAAGAAGCTCATATAGCTTTCAATTCCTTCCTCCATATCATTAATATATATAGCAAACATTATTGGGGCCAGAACCATTCCTTGTGGAACACCGCTTATTACTTCATCCCATTTTGAGTGTTGGTCTCTTATTGCTACTCTCATTTTTCTTTCTTGCAAAAAGTCTTCCATCCAATTTAGTAGTTTGCCCTGTACTCCTCCTTCAGTTTCTAATTTCTTAAGCAACTTTTTATGTGGTACTTTGTCGAAAGCTTTTTTTAGGTCTAGAAATGCGCAATCAGCTCATCCATCTCTTTCTTGTATTATATCTATTAGCCTTGAATAGAAACATATTAAATTGGTGACGCATGATCGTCCTTGTCTGAATCCAAATTGTCTTGGATTTAGCACGTTTTTTTCTAAATATTTTATCCATCTATTTTTTACAATTCTTTCACAAATTTTTGCTATTGTACTTGTTAGAGAGAATGGCCTATAGTTGTTAGGGTCTTCTTTATTTCCCCCTTTATATATATAGGTACTATATTTGCTATTTTCCAATCTTCTGGAACTTTACCTTCTTTCAATGAACTGATTATTATGCTATGTATTATATCTGCCAGTTCATTCCTGCATTCTTTCAAAATCCAGTTTGCCATTTCATCTGGTCCTTGCGATTTTCTGACATCAAGATTACTCAAGTGTTTCAATATTTCATTCTTTGTTACTTCTATTTCTTTCATAGGGGGGACTTTCTCTTTCCATTCAATCTCTTCAGGTTGTATGTTCTCCCTTGTAAACACAGATTTAAAATGTTTGTTCATAATTTCCGCCATTTCAATTTCCTCTGTGTATTCAATTCCTCCTTGTCTTAATTTCTCCAAATCTTGTTTGTTTTTCAGTTTGTTGTTTACAAATCTGTAGAATAGTTTTGGTTGATCTTTACACTTTTCTATGACATCTTTTTCATATTTTCTCTTTTCCTCTCTGCACGCTTGTACATATTCATTTCTTTAACAAGTATATATTTTCCATTTTTCTGGTTTTTGTTTTTCTTCCATTTGGCCCAAGCTTTGTCTCTCTTGTCTTTTATCTCCCTACAATTTTTATTGTACCAGTACTTTATATATTCTTTTTCCTGTTTTTGTCTTGGGACATACTTTTCTACTCCCTTTTTATATATATTCCATTTCTCTTCTACTGTTGTATCTTCTTTGTGTATTCTTTCCCAGTTTTCATTTTGGAAGAATTCTCTTATTTTATCAAAATTTGCTTTTTCATACATCAATCTTCCTTTCCTATATTGTTCATTTCTTTTCATGTATTTTTTCTCATTTAGTTCTAGTTCTATCAATATGTGGTCACTTTTGCTTATTGGTGCCTGGTATTCTATCTTTTCCACTATTTCAGGTTCTGATGTGAATATTAGGTCTAGTCTCGATGGTTCTTCTTCATTTCTATACCTGGTGTTCTCTTGGATCCATTGTGTGGTCAGTAATCATCTCAAGTAGAACACTACCCCATGAGTCTTCTCCACCCTTTACGGTCATCTCTTCCCAGCATATTTCTTTGCAATTATAGTCGCCCATCATAACTATTCTTCCTCCATCTTCCATTATCTTGTTTAGTGTTATTCTTGTGTCTTCTAACATGCTTTTATGTTCATTCTCTTCCCACAAGGCTGTTTTTGGGGGCACGTAGTTTATTACAAATTTTCTGCTCTTCTTATCTCTATCTTCTACTTCTATCATAATCATCTCTACTGTATTGTTCCCATATGTGACATTCTTCACGCTTATATCCTTCTTAGTCAGGAACATAACTCCACCCCCTTGTTTTTTCTCTCTGTTTCTAATCCAATAATTATATGTATTTTGTCCTATGCTGTTGGGTGGTAGTGGACCTTTTAATTTTGTTTCAACAATTCCCATTATGTCCGGATCTTTTTCTTTCAAATATTTGTTCAGTTCATTCAGTCCTGTTATTAATCCATCTATATTTGTGTAGGATACTCTTAACCCCTTCCATACGGTGCCGCACACGTAGGCGTCATGAGGAGCAAGTGGATTCGCGACGCTGCCATATCGGTGTCTTGATTATATTTATTGTAGTCGCCCCTGTGTTTTTACATTCTCCCAAATGCGCCCTGAATCCCATTCTCTGTGGTTTTCAAAATTCGCGGGTGAAAGAGAGAACGATCAATATAAGCGGTGACTATATTTTATGATGCGAGTATTATTACGACACGTCATACGGCTGGCATTGGCTGCTGCCCGCGAGATTTAAGTCCCATACTGAAGTGGTTAACTTTCTGTTATTTCCATTGTATTCTCTGTTTCTTTTGTGTTTCTCTCTTTTATGTTCCATTTCTTCAATTTCATATTCACTACTCTCCAGTAGAATTCTTGTTTTTCTGTCTCTGTTCTGGTCTCGTTTTTTTTCTTAGCTTCACGTCTTTTCCTTATTTCCTCCTCTCTTTCCTCTTTAATCATTTCCCTTTTTATCCATACCTTTTTATATTGTTCACTTGTTGCTAGTTTCCCTGTTTTGGATAAGATATTCTCAGCCGTAGTTTGTGACCTGAATTTAATCTTAATTGGTCTGGTCTTGTCTGTACTATATTTCCCGAGCCTGAATTTCTCTTTGATTTGTTTCATTATTTCTGGTTCATCTTCCTGAACTAATTCTAGTAAATTTCTTACTTTTCATTTTCCTCTTTGACTCTTGTGGTTCTATCTGGGTTATGTTTCTCTTCCATTCCTAATATAATTATACATTTCTTTTTGTCAGCTAAGTCTCTTACTATATTCTCCTTCTGTCTCATCACTTTAACCCCTTCCATACGGTGCCGCACACGTAGGCGTCATGGGGAGCGAGTGTATTCGCGAGGCTGCCATATCGGCGTCTTGATTATATATATTGTAGTCGCCCCTCCATAATGACATTCTTTCTAATTCTTTTGTAATCGCATTTTCTATGGTTATCAGAATTCACGGGTGAAGAGAGAACGATCAATATAAGCGGTGACTATATTTTATGATGCGAGTATTATTACGACACGTCGTACGGCTGGCATTGGCTGCTGCCACCGAGATCTAAGTCCATGACGCCTACGTGTGCGGCACCGTATGGAAGGGGTTAATAACTGAGTTTTCAGTTTGTTCATTCATTTGCTGTCTGATTATGTCAGTGAATGCAACTTTGCTATTTTCTTGGATTTTTTTCCAACCCTCCTTGTTCTCCTTATTATTCTCCTTTAAGACTTTATTCTCTTCTTTTACTTCTTTTAACTGTTTTTTTAATTCTTCAATTTCCTTAGTTAAGTTTTTGTTCGCCTTCTCTAGTTCTTCCAATTTTTCAACCCTCTGCACAATGTTGTCAACGTGACCGAACCTAAATTCCCAGTGCTCGATCATCTTATCGAGTTTCTCTTCTAGTCTTGTTAATCGGGGGGGGGGGGGGCCCCCCCCCCCACCCTCTTTAAATCCCTGGAAAATATTCTTATCATCTTCTACTGTATTGCTCTTATCTATACTTCTAATCTTTACATTTTTGTTAGACATTTCGTCATTGCTAAATTGGTCCGGACTTCGTTTGTTTAGATTTCGTCTGCCTGTCTGGGCCAAGTCCTCACCTTCCTCATTTCCTTCCATTTCCCTCAGTAATCCCTCCCCTTCTCCTTTTTCCTTACTTTCCCTACACCACGAGCAATTTCCCCCCACCCTGTAAATACAATAGGTACTTCCTTTGCTTTGGGATCCACGAAATTTCACTTTTTCTTCAGAACGTCTTCTAAGCCGTCCGTTCGTTGAAGTGTGTGTGTGTGTGTCTGTGTGTGTAAAATTTTAACAACTAATGGGAAGGGTGAATTGATGGGTGGTGAGTATTTTTAATGGCTACTCATTGATGCCAACTCTCCCTGTGGCCAACTTCTCCAAAGTTTAATGCCACCAACTTCTCTTGTATTTGGCTAAATATATCCCAAGTACAGCTCTAACTTTAGTTTATGACATCAAGTGTTTCAATGTTACCGCTAATTCTATTTATTCATTTCTGCAGTATCCACGGCCTTCACTCAAATTTTCTCACAGTGGAAAACCAACTTTTCTCCGCAAAGCCCTATTTTCTCTCTCACTGAATTTCAGTTGTATGGATATCCTAATCATTTGTCTTCTCTCCCTTTTCTCCGATCCAAAACTGGTTGTTGAGTAGTTTTACGCAAAAGCTTTGCCGTTTTGTGATGGTTTGGACACATGGAGAGAACGAGCAATGAAAGATTAGTAAAAGAGGTGCAGAAAGCAAAGGTGGGGGAGTGAACTCGAGGTATAAATGATTTTACCACAGCCTGACTGGATTTCTCCCCGTCCTCTCTTTTTCTGCATGTGGAGACAGAGGAGAGGTTACCTACTAGGTGAAGCAGCCTTGCTGTGGCTGTACTGTGTCTTGCTGCATTGCATTTAACCCAGGGCAGTTGGCAGATACAGGGAAGACTTGTCATTCATGAGGAGCACAGATGGGAGGGGTGGAAACGGGGGTGGAGGGAAGTGTAATGGGTGGGAATAGGTACGTGCCTCTGACTTAGTTACCTCCCTTATAGGAGGGAAAAAGTTATTTGTTTGTTTTTCAACTTTCCTACCAACTACTTTGAATGAGAATCAGACAAGAAACAATGGTCTTAAACTCTCCGGAAATAGATTCAATTTGGAAGTAGGTAGAAACAACTTTGCCAACCGTGTAGTTAATGAATGGAATAAACTTCCTGCACAGGTAGTGCAATGTAGTTCAGTTCGAAGCTTTAAGAATCATTTAGATAAATACCTAAGTAAGATGCTGTAATGATTATAATTTATCTTATATTATTTGTTTTTGTTTTGTTATCATTTGTCTGTCCGATTTTTATTTATTATTAGTTATATGTCAATTTATTATTATTTACTATTTACCTGTTTGTTTATTATTTAACTATACCTATGCATTTATTTATGTATTTTATTTGTTATTTACATTATCATAGTTATTTATTATTTTATTATTAATATGATTTTTTTTTCCGCATCCGACCTAGATATGGATCAAAAGGTCTCCTGTCGGCATGCTCCGCCTTTGTAATCCTTTGTAATCCTTACCTCAAAAATTACTATTCTCCTAATTACCCATGTGTGGGACCAGTGATGGGTAGGGCATTGGTTTTGAAAGAAGGACAGCACAAAAGAATTATTTCCCTCACACCCATTTACACTTTCCTTGTTCTTATTCTGGCTAATTTTTTTTTTTTTTTTTTATGCAGGGCCCCTAATTGAAAAGTGACCCAATTTCAGGTTTAAATCCACCAATCACATGGTTAAAATTATCTGCCATTAACCACAAATAAATAAATGAATATATAGACATCACTCTCAACCCCATCATCAAGATACCCTACATGGTTGACACTTGTTTCTTGGCTAGGCCCTAGATTTCAAATTCAATAGTGTATCTTCCACCCTTTTCAATTATGGACTGCTAACAACTGCTCCCCTCCTACTTTTATCAGCCACTGATATGAAAACCATACAGTATTGTACTTATACCTACAAAAAACCAAAATGCTCACTTACAGAGATGACCTGATGATGGTAACCTAGCAAAGTAACTACAAAACAGCTGGTATAAGCACAAACTCTACATAGACAACCTAGAACAATATATACATATACCAACGGCTTTTTTCCCCCTTACAAGGGAGGTAGCCAAAAAGAAAAAAGCATAAAAACCATTCCCACCCACTACATCCTTAAAACACTCCACTCCCCTCCACCCTCCCTCTTATCTTGGCACCTCCTGGATGACAGGTCATCCATGCATCTTGTCCACTGCCCTGGGTCAGAGGCAGTGTCGCAAGACACAGCACATCCACAGCAAGGTCGCTTCATAATGACTTAGAAAAAATAGAATGAAGCCCCCCTCCCCCCAATCTCAAAAATCATTATTGACATTACTCATGCCAGACAAAAATTAATCAAAGAAACACAATTATAAAACTGAAAGACCTTTCTATTGGAAAAGAATGAAATTTTCTAAGCCATTCTTAATACCAATACGAGTCCACTCATCAAGGATCTGACCGTGAAAATAACAAGAAAGTTGTTTATTTGGTTTAACATCACAAACTTCCCCTTATTGGGAGGCTACAACGGTGCCCCTTAGAGTGGACTTTATAGCGTGGAATTTAATGAACCATGCCCTTAGTTCAACTCACCCCGAGCATGTTTCGAATTGTTATCATCTTAATCTTTGCCACAAGTAATGCCTTAACATGTGCTTTGGACTGAAGTAAACTAATTAGTCTCTTACTAGTTCTTGAGAACCATACTCTACTACAGCTGCAAGCACGATTCCAATTCAGGGAACACCCAAAGGTGGAGGAAAAATAAAAAAAAATAAAAATCAATCATGTAAACCAAATTCACCTCCACCATACAACACATACATACAAAAACACATTCACACTCCAATTACAAATGCACTCAAAAATCCAATAACCATTCCCCCTGCTCTATAAGACAGTACCCACTAAAGATTCTCATATGAATAGTAATAACTACACTTGTATGACAACATTCAGATCACCATCCAGCACTATAACAATATCAAGTATGAATAGGCCTGGCCTCAGAAACAAATTGCACCTGATACAACCACCACACAAAAAACACAGAACTGACCCACCTTACCCATACTTTGATATTAATATATCTTCCTAAGTGAATTGTGGACCAATCCAATAGCTGTTGTTGGTTACCTACGAGCTGGAGATTCTCTGTAATAAATGCCTAAGGCAACAGATTGATTGACAACACAGACAATCAACTATATCTTCCTATGGAGATCTATGGGAAAGCCCAAAGACCAATGCCAGCCTCTGAGGGGATGTGGGTTTACACTCAACATACATACATATACCAAAGGCTTTTTCCCCCTTACATGAGGGGTAGCCAAAAATAAAAAGGCATAGAAATCACTCCCAACCATTTCATTTCCCATATATTCCACTCCCCTCCACCCTCCTCCCTCCCTCCTATCTTGGCACCTCCAGGATGACGGGTCATCCCTGCATCCTGTCCACTGCCCTGGGTCAGAAGCAGTGTCGCAAGACACAGCACATCCACAGCAAGGCCGCTTCATAAATTAGGTGACCCCCACCTCTCTGTCCCCTCATGCAAAAAAGGAGAAGACGGGGAGAGATCCCTTTGGGCCGAGTCAAATTTTTTCTCATACATACTTCCTCACCACCAATCCCCCACCCACTCCCCCTCATGCATCACAGCCTCATCTATACACAACCCTTCTTCATTCACCCCTATCTTCTGTCCTCTCCCGTCCTTCCTCTACAGACATTCCTCTCTTTTGTAAAGCCCCTTTCACCCCATCCATCCATCTCATGCTAGGATGCCCCCTCATATTCACTCCTTCCACACTTCTTTAACTAATCTTTCTTTACTCATTCTTCACTCAACCTTGACATAATAATTACTATTACTTATGTATATTATCTTATCCAACTCCATAGGCTATCAGAATTAATATACTAAAATTTCTCTAAACATGCTATCCCCCTATCCACCACCATCATGCTACCTGTATACCTAACCACCTTTGAGGATAAAAGGAAAATGAGTAAGTTTCAAGGATGAAGACAGATGTGGGATGAGGATAGGAGGGAACACATGTAGTGAATGGCAGGGCAGTATTGACAGGAAAGAAGCAAGTATATGAAGACTGCATTTTGTTTCCTTAGTTCTACTTTGCAACCAATAAGAGGGAGGTTGAGAGGAGAGCAGATGCTTAGTTTAGAATTTTAAAAGAAAAAACTGTGGAAGAAAATGAAAGAGATGGTGGGGTGAGTTGGGCAAAGAATGTAGAGGTTACTGATGGATGTATTATAGTGGAAGTCAAAGTAATATGGGGAAGACGAGTAGAGTATTTCAAGGATTTGTTGAATGTAGACGAGGATGGGTAAAATTGGATCCTGGCAATGGGATACCAAGAAAATAACTGGTGGGAGAGTAGAATGATTAATCTACATGAAGAGAGGGGTTACACAGTGCAATGAAAGAGATGAAAACTGGCAAGGCACCTGGATTAAATGGATATCATCTGGAGTGTCTGATTAAAGGAGTATATATGCAGGAATGTGTAGTGAAACTGTGCTTATAAGAGTGTTTGAGACCTGGCGGAGTGTATGTATAGTTCTGCCATACATAGGAAAAGGAGACACGAATGTAGTAGCTTTAGAGGGATCAGTGTGTTAATTTAGTTAATAAGGCATATGGTAAAGTGTTAAGTGGATCAGTACAGGAGTAATATGAAAGGAGTAGTGTGGGTCAAGGAAGAGGGTACACAGACCATAAATTCTAACAAGACGGGTTAAGAGAAATTTTTGGCATAGGGTAAGGATTTTAATTCGGCTTTCACTGATTTGGAGAAAGCATAAGTTTACAGAATTATGGAATATGTTGCAGATGCATAAGATAGAGGTAAGTCTGTTAAAGGCAGTCAAAAATGTAGTAGAGCTTGTGTAAGAACTTATAGTTTGAGAAACATGTGGGACTGTGACAGGTTTGTATATGTCACCTTGTTTGTTCAACATAGATAGGGAATCATGAATCAAGGGCACCAAGCACAGGTTTGGAATTATAGTGGAGGGAAATCAGAAATGAGCCAATCATTGTTTGAGGATGGCACTGCACATGAGGCAGAGTCTAAGGATATACTAAAGCACTTGAGGTTAATTTGGAAGGGTATGTGAGAAGTTTGCTTAAAGTAAAGGTGGACTAAAGTAGGGTGACAAGATATACAAGAGTTTAGTATTGCTACTCAACAGTTTCAAAGGCCTTCTTGTAATCTAAAAGCTAAACAATAAGGTATATATATTTTTTCATTTTCTTGATTAGTTGATTCATCTCCAAATGGTCTATGGTCAAGTATTTGCTTCTAAAGCCTACCTGCTCCCTTGCCTGGTTTCTACCTTAAGGGGGCCGTCGCGATGAATTTCCAAAAAAAAATTGAAATATTCGGGGAAAAAAATTCCGTTATCTAGTGGCCTTTGGCAAGCCAGTCCTGAAACATTTCAGTGAAATACCAAAAAAATAAAGGAGTTATGGCTATTTTTCTGACCCCCACCCCAACTTCCCAGTACACCTTCGCTGCACATATGTTCGACTAAGTTATTTCATCGCAATAAAAATGGCACAAATGCGATGTATTTTGTTATTCACTAGTATAGACTAGCTGCAAACATGTCCTACACAGGGATCAGTTCGCTCGTGAGTGAACTGAGCGAATTATTGTGGGTAGGGGGAGAAAGCGATTTGTCGCTCCTTGGAGAACTTTTATTTGCTTTTATTTAAAGCTATAATCATTTCAAGAATGCCTCAACATTCGAAGAAGAAACTTGTGTTTCATGAAAGCTAAGAAACTGAATCAAATTATTGAGAAAGAGTGTACTTCTGCTTCGGTTATTACTGGAGATGACTCATAGCAGTGAGGCTGGGCGCACATGGGCTCGCTAAATCTGATCGCGCGTTTATCCAACTCCTGTACCCTTCCTATCCTCGTTTCTCAAATGACATCACGGCAAACATCGAGCATGCGTGACGTACCATCACGTGCCTCTTCAAATAAAACGCTCCGAGTGCTTTTCATCACAAGAGCGACTGTCATTGATCATAACTTTGGAAGGACACGTAATCTTCTCTCTCACTTGGTTGGAGTCAATCCCATCATTACAAAAGCACTTGATGAACAAGACAAAGGCATTGATTCATTGCCAAATAAAGTATATCTATCTATCTATCGTTCAGCTCCGATTTCCAGCCGGGAGTTTTCTAGTAAGCGAACCTGGCGACAATGAGGGAGGCGGCGCCTCCTGAAACTCTCGCCTTCTCAACTCCTAATACCTCGTAAAAGGGGGGACCATGTACCAGCTACATTTTATAATAACATGTGAATGACATAGAATGCATGAAGATTGTCGCCGAGAAAAAAAATCTAAATGAAATATATAAAAAAATGCAGGGAAATTTATTTTGAATCAAACTTCAATATCTCAAAACTACCCTTTTCTCTACATTTTTTCTCTCTCCTCCGTAACTACTTAGCCAATTTTAATGGGGTTTGGTTCATTTGAAAGCTGAATAAATTTGCAAACTTTTTATCTTTTTTTTTTTTTTTTTTTTGGTGATAGAAGTCGATATATTGCATTTAAAAAAAATGACACTTAAAAAAAAAAAAAAAATTCTCTCCTAAACTAAGAGGAAATTCCAAAAACCTTACGATGGTTTATAAATGAACTGACAATAGGCAGCAGTATACAATTCTAGAACAGCTAGGAGAATGTCAGAACCCGCAAAACTAGGCCATGTCTAGATGCAGACATACCCAGGTGAAGAATTCTTTTAATTATTCTTTGACAACTTAAAATCAGAACATGAAAAAAATAATCATGCCTGTGGAAATTAGTTGTCACAATTTTATTTTCATGTTCATCAAACTTTATTTATTTGCTTTTTGATTATCTCAATTCTTTTTTTTTTACTGTTGATACCAATTCCTAAATATATATATATCAATCTCACCACACCAAGTGTACACGAATGAACAACTGGAGACATGGAAATCTAGACTACAATAAAAGTGGTGCCAATGACTCAAATCGTGTGCACTGAAGCTAATCTATGTCACTCTACCTCTGCATTGCAATGTCCCATACCTATACAACAGACATACAAACATACATACACACATATACCAAGGCTTTTTCCCCCTTACAAGGGAGGTAGCCAAAAAGGAAAAGGCATAAAATTATTCCCACCCATTCCATCCCTGAATACACTCCACACCCCGCCACCCTCCCTCCCATCTTAGCACCTCCTGGGTGATGAGTCATCCCTGCACCTTGTCCACTTGCCCTGGGTCAGAAGCAGTGTCGCAAGACACAGCACATTCACAGCAAGGCCGCTTCATTAAATTGGCGACCCCCCCCTCTCCGTCCCCTCATGCATAAAGGAGAAGACGGGGAGAATTCCCTTTGGGCTGCATCAAAATTTGCTCACACATACTACCTCATCCCTCATGCATCACAACACTTTCTTAAACAACACAACATACACATTGCAATTCTACAAGAAACAAAATTAAGACACTCACACAAAACACCATCATTTCATAATTACACCACCATCAGACAAGACCGGACTGACGGCAATGGCGGTGGACTCGTCACCCTGATCCACCATTCCATCTGTTTTGTGGACACAAGTGCCACAACCAAAATTCTCCTCCCTACCACAGATAACACAACAGAAACCCAATCCATTCGTATCCGCACAGGCAACAATTCAACACTAACAATAGTTAACATGTACATTCCCCCCCAATCATCCCCCACAGTTCCAAACACCTTCAGACCTCAGCTCAGCCAACTAACCTCAATCCCCAACCTGATCATGGGTGGTGACTTCAACGCCAAGTCGTCTGCCTGGTTTGTCGACAACCCCGACACAGACAGAGGGCTTGATATACAGACTCAACTCGACTCATTGACTATCATGAACAACACGCATAATCATACACATATCCCATACCAAGCCCTCTACACTCCCTCCTCTCCTGATATCACCTTTTGCTCCCCCTGCCTAACCCCAACAACATCATGGAGAGTGGTCGGAGCCCTTGGTTCTGACCACCTTCCAATCATCATCACCACCAAAACAAGATGCACCCCAGCTGGCCACAGACACACTTACACCAATTACAAGAGAGCTAACTGGGAAGCCTTTAATGAAGAGACAGAACAACATTTTGAAACACTTAACAGTACACCAATCACAAACATAAACAATGCTGTGCACGCTTTTAATACAATCATACAAAACGCAGACAAGAGATACATCCCTAGAGGCAACAGAAAATCACACAACCCCAACTTCACACCAGAAATCCAAGGCCTCATCAGACAACGTGACACACTTAAACACGATACCCCCACACCTATCCCTCAAAACATAGCAGACCAAATACAAACACTAAACACTGTGATTGCCAATAAAATACATGAACAAAAAACACAAAATTGGCAAAACTTTATCAATACACTTGATCACAAAACAAACACCAGCAAATTGTACAAAACACTCAACAGCATCACACTATCCAACACTAACACTACACGCTCTCACGCAGCAATAATCACAACAACAGATAATCTACCCTCAAACAGACAACAAGCAAACGCACTCATACGTCATTTTGCACAGACGAGCCATCTTACATCTCACCCTGACGACCGACGCACCATTCGACGTAAGAAAGACTTTCCCACAGACTCAGACTATACACCCTTCATAGACAGTCAGACAAAACTCATAATGCATAGTCTCAAGCACTCATCTGCCTGTGGCCCTGATAACATAAGCAACATCCACCTAAAACACATTGGACCACAAGGTATACACGCACTCACAAACATTGCAAACTACAGCTATTCACACAACACTATACCCGACATCTGGAAGCATAGTAAAATAATCACCATCCCAAAACCGAACAAAGACCCAACAATCCCATCATCGCACCGCCCAATCACACTTCTCTGCACCCCCTCTAAAGTCATTGAACGCCTAATACTTAAACTTGTCACACCATATATTCCCCTTGCTGACTCACAACACGGTTTTAGGCCACTACACTCCACAAACACTCTTCTGACAAACCTCACACAAAGAATTTTTGATGGCATCAATTCAGATAGGCCCCACCACAGAACACTTCTTATAACATTGGACATTAGTAAAGCTTTTGATGCTATCCCCCGCCACAACCTAACAAATAAAATATATAACACAGACATGCACAATAACACCAAAAGATGGCTGGCCAATTATCTGGCAGGCAGGAATGCTCATGTGTCATATAATGGCCAATCATCGCACATCAGAAACATTAAGAACGGAGTACCGCAGGGCTCAGTTCTATCCCCCACATTATTTAATCTATACATGCATGACTTACCCACGCCAGACACCTCAGAAATACAAATCTCTTCTTACGCAGACGACATAACAATCACATGCACACATCGTAACACAGACAAAGCTGCAGAAATAATCCAGCCTTACCTTGACACACTCAACACATGGTTCATCACAAACAGACTCAAAATAGCTCCAACCAAATCTACAGCAACACTTCTCACCAACTGGACAAAAGAACACAAATACATACCTCATCTCTACATCAACAACACTCTAATACCACACACAAACACACCGAAAATTCTTGGTGTAACATACGATACATCCATGTCTTTCAAACAACACCTCACAAACATAAAAAACAAATGCACACCTAGACTTAACGCACTTAAGTCAATCACTGGAACAACATTTGGACAAAACAAAGAAACTAATATAACAATATACAAACAATGTATACGCTCAGTGATGAATTATGCGAGTCCTGCATGGGCTCCTAATCTCAGTGAGACACACCACAACACCCTTCAAATCATACAAAACAAAGCCCTAAAAACAATTACAGGCTGCACAAATACATCACCTACAGACCATTTACACCATGAAACAAAAGTCCTCAAAGTCAAGGACCACCTCGACATGAGAGGCACACAAACACTTGCTGCAGCCACCACAAACACATCACACCCGTTACACTACATAGCAGAACACCCACACACACCAAGAAACATTAAAACTACACCCAAAGACCTTTATTACACAAAGATACTCTCTTCTCTTCCTCCACAACCACCAAATACCAGCCTCCGGAAACATATTCATAATCATATCACTCACCGCTCCATTAACACACTGAAAGACAACACACTGCTGCATGCCAGACCCCTGATATCCACCCTTCTGAATCCTCTCTCCCACGTAAGGACAGAGTCCACTTGGCCAGACTGCGATGCGGTCACCACCCAGCACTTCTAAGCTACCAGAGGAGGCTGGACGACCGTGTTGTGAACAGCTGCCCAGGATGTAACACTTCACCCCATACCATACAACACATAATGGAAGACTGCATTATACACAATCATGCACGCAAACAACACAACATACACTCTATAAAGGATTTGTGGGAAAACCCAGTCTCGGCTGTGGCCTTCCTTGGGGAGACGGGACTGCTCGGACAGACAGTCTAGGGAACGACAACAACAACAACAACACCATCCATATACAACCATTCTCCATTCACCCGTCTTCTGTCCTCTCCCGTCCTTCCTCAACAGACATTCCCCTCTTCCCCAAAGCCCCCTTCACCCCATCCATCCACCTCATCCTAGGACGTCCCTTCATGTTCACTCCCTCCACATCTGCCTTCCATACCTCTTTTACTAGTCTTTCTTCACTCATTCTTTCCATGTATCCAAACCATCCTAATAAGCTTTCATCAACCCTATCTCCCAACCCCCTTTCCACCCCTGTTCTCCTCCTCACCTCCTCATTTTTCACTCTATCAAGCCTAGTAACCCCCATCATACTTCTCAGACACCTCATCTCAAACACATTCAAACTCTTTCTCTCTTCTTCTCTTATGTTCCATGTTTCTGCCCCATACAGTGCTGTTGGCACAAGCACTCCTTCATATAGTCTCCTCTTAGCATCCATTCCCAAATGTCTATTCCTCATTACACTTTTTAATCCACCAAGGCATTTACTCACTTTCTCAATCTACATTCTACCTCCACCTTCACTCCACCTTTTCCTGCCACATTTGCACCCAAGTATCTAAAACTATCCACTTCCTCCAGTCGCTCTCCCTTAATGCTCACTTCCAGTCTACTGCCACTTTCACCCCTTGTACATCTCATCACCTTACTTTTACCCACATTCATCTTCAGCTTTCTTCTATCACACTCTCCCAAACTCGGTCACCCACTTCCTCAGTCCCTCCTCCGATCCTGCCACAAGCGCAGTGTCGTCAGCAAACAACAGCTGGCTCACCTCCCACTTTTCTCCATTTTCTTTAACCATCTCCAATCCCTGACCCACTACCTTTGCATTTACCTCTTGCACTACCCCATCCATGTATAAGTTGAACACCCAGGGCGACATAACGCATCCTTGACGAAGTCCCACCTTTACCTCAAACCACTCACTCTCTCACTTTCTAATCCTGACACAAGCTCTACTACTCTCTCAGATGCTCGAAGATTTCCTCCTATCCCGTATATCCGCAAAACCTCCCTCAGTGCCTTTCTGTCTACCCTGTCGTAAGCCTTTTCCAGGTCCATAATGGCCCAAAAAACATCCTTCCCCTTTCCTATAGCTTTCTCACATATCTTACCACAAAGATCTGATCTACACAACCTCTACCTGTCCTAAATCCACACTGTTCCTCACCAATTACTCCTTCTGTTCCTCTCCTAATCCTCTCAATCAAGATCCTCCCATAAGCCTTCCCAACTACATTTAATCAATCACTGGAATAACATTTGGACAAAACAAAGAAACTAATATAACAATATACAAACAATGCATACGCTCAGTGATGAATTATGCGAGTCCTGCATGGGCTCCTAATCTCAGTGAGACACACCACAACACCCTTCAAATCATACAAAACAAAGCCCTAAAAACAATTACAGGCTGCACAAATACAACACCTACAGACCATTTACACCATGAAACAAAAGTCCTCAAAGTCAAGGACCACCTCGACATGAGAGGCACACAAACACTTGCTGCAGCCACCACAAACACATCACACCCACTACACTACATAGCAGAACACCCACACACACCAAGAAACATTAAAACTACACCCAAAGACCTTTATTACGCACAGATACTCTCTTCTCTTCCTCCACAACCACCAAATACCAGCCTCCGGAAACATATTCATAATCATATCACTCACCGCTCCATTAACCACTTCAGTACGGGACTTAAATCTCGCGGGCAGCAGCCAATGCCAGCCGTACGACGTGTCGTAATAATACTCGCATCATAAAATATAGTCACCGCTTATATCGATCGTTCTCTCTTTCACCCGCGAATTTTGAAAACCACAGAGAATGGGATTCAGGGCACATTTGAGAGAATGTAAAAACACAGGGGCGACTACAATAAATATAATCAAGATGCCGATATGGCAGCGTCGCGAATCCACTTGCTCCTCATGACGCCTACGTGTGCGGCACCGTATGGAAGGGGTTAACACACTGAAAGACAACACACTGCTGCATGCCAGACCCCCTGATATCCACCCTTCTGAATCCTCTCTCCCACGAAAGGACAGAGTCCACTTGGCCAGACTGCGATGCGGTCACCACCCAGCACTTCTAAGCTACCAGAAGAGGCTGGACGACCGTGTTGTGAACAGCTGCCCAGGATGTAACACTTCACCCCATACCATACAACACATAATGGAAGACTGCATTATACACAATCATGCACGCAAACAACACAACATACACTCTATAAAGGATTTGTGGGAAAACCCAGTTTCGGCTGTGGCTTTCCTTGGGGAGACGGGACTGCTCGGACAGACAGTCTAGGGAACGACAACAACAACAACAACATTTAACAAGCTAATCCCTCTGAAACTACTACATTCACACTTGTCCCCTTTTCCCTTGTAAAGTGGAACTATACAGGCACTCCTCCAGTCCTCTGGCACTCTACCCTCTCTCCAGCAAACATTAAATAACCTCACCAACCAGTCCACCATCACTGTACCTCCATTTTTTTTTAGACATTCTGCATGGCATCCATCCAGACCAGGTGCCTTACCTGCTTTCATCATCTTAACAACTGCCTTCATTTCATCCTTTCTTATTTCTCCTCCATTTTCCTCACTCATCACTCATTTTCTTAGCATTTCCCACTGCATCTATCTTTCCCTCCCTATTCTCCTTCACATTTAGCAACTCCCTAAAATATTCTGCCCATCTTCCCCTTACTGCCTTCTCTTCCATTATCATCTCTCCATCTGCACCTTTTACCTTTTCTTCTCTACTTGATTCGCCTCCTCTTCCTCTCTTAATTTCTTTCTAAAACATCTTTTTATTAATTTCAAAAATTTCTGTCATACTCTTACCCCATTTCACATCTGCTCTCCTCTTTGCCTCCTTTACCTTTTGCTTTACTTCTCTTTTCTTTTCTTTGTACCTCTCATATGACTCCCTCGTCCTATTTTGTAACCAAACAGTGAAGGCTCGCTTCTTCTCTTCTACAACCTTCTTTGTTTCCTCATCCCACCATTCACTACCCTTTCTTCTATTTCCCCCTGTCCTTCTTGTTCCACACACCATCCTTGCACACTTTATGACTCCCTCCTTCAACCATCCCCATTCCTCCTACACACCTAGCTCTACTCTAACATTCACTCCCTCCCACTCCTCCTTCAGCTTCTTTTCGTACTCCTTTTCCTTTTCATTCAAAGAGTTCACTCTAAGAACCTCCCTACCTTTTGGCCCTTTCCTCTTTCTCCATCTATCCTCCACTCTCAACTTACCTTCCACCAAAAAATGGTCTGATATTCCCCCACCCTCTCCCCTTAGCACATGTACATCCTTAACTCTTCCTATCATAATCCTATTTACCACTACATAATCCATTAATGCTCTATCTACCACCCTTCCCTCCACCACCCTCTCCCATGTGTACTTTGCTTGACTAAACGAAAAAGTAAAAAGATAGAATAGATAGTTACAGAAATTTGGTCGTTTTGCTCATGTATATCAGCTAAGTAACTGTTGTTGTGGACATGTTGAACAACTACTAGTCATTCCTCCTTTACTTCTCTAACCTTTGTCCATCAGTCCAGTCCAGGTGACCTTTCCAACTTTGTTCTTCCAGTGCTACTGGGACTTCCCTTTGCAGTATTCTTGTTCCCTTTTCCTAATTATCATCTTATCTTCCACTGCCATTGTTTCCTCATCCCACCATTCACTACCCTTCCTTCTATTTCCTCCTGTCCTTCTTGTTCCACACACCATCTTTGCACACTTTGTGACTCCCTCCTTGAACCATCTCCATTCCTCCTCCACACCTAGCTCTATTCTATCCTTCACTCCCTCCCCCTTCTCCTTCTGCTTCTTCTTGTACTCTTTCTCCTTTTCCTTTAAAGAGTTCACTCTAAGCACCTCCCTACCTTTTGTCCCTTTCCTCTTTCTCCATCTATCCTCCACTCTCAACTTACCTTCCACCACAAAATTATCTGATATTCCCCCACCCTCTCCCCTTAGCACATGTACATCCTTAACTCTTCCTATCATAATCCTATTTACCACTACATAGTCCATTAACGCTCTATCTACCACCCTTCCCTCCACCACCCTCTCCCATGTGTACTTATGCTTGACTTTCTTCCGAAACACTGTATTTCCTATCATTTCCACCATCAACTCTCCACTACAATTCTTTCCTGGAACTCCACATTTCCCAACCACTCCATCAATTGGATCATTTCCTACCCTAGCACTAAGGTCTCCCAGTACTATTACAATGATATTTCTCCCTAAATCCTCTATGCACTTATTTAAATCTATCCAAAAAGCCTCCCTTTCTTCTACGCTCTTCTCACTGCCAGGCCCATATGCACTTACAAAGACCCACATCTTTCCCAGTTTCACCTTCATCCACATTATCCTTGAGGAAACCTC
Source organism: Oratosquilla oratoria (assembly GCF_046742065.1). Lineage (NCBI taxonomy): Eukaryota > Metazoa > Arthropoda > Malacostraca > Stomatopoda > Squillidae > Oratosquilla > Oratosquilla oratoria. The sequence goes on along the minus strand of NC_134817.1, from coordinate 38,332,955 downwards.
CTTCCACTCCACTACATGTTTACCTATCTCTTCACTTACTAGTATAGCCACCCCTTCCCTCCCTCGCCCTCTCTTCACTCCTGATAACCTCCAACTTACACTCGCCCTTCCCTTTCAGCTTAGTTTCACTTAACATAAACTCGTATAAACAAAAACTAATTATATATAGGTTGGAGTGGATTTTATGGCTTTTTTTTTGGGCTACCTCCCTTGTATAGGGGAAAAAGTTTTTGGTACATGTATATACAACATATAATACAATGTGCTCACAAACACAAAATACATGAAAACACACAAATATACATAGAGGCAAACATGATTAAATACATTTTGATACAAAAACAATGTTATGCAATTCTTGTATTCAGCTCCCCTTCAACCATGTGTTTTTGCAAGCCTCCCATGCCTCAACCACATCAATAATAATGTCAAGTCTGACATCACAATGGAAATTATTAAATTTCCAATTCTGTCATCTTCTGCAAGTTTATTTGTGTACATTTTCACTAAATCCATAAGCATATTCAAAACTGGTTATAATTGGAAAAAACAACTACAAAAGTAGCTCATTTCCTATAATTACATACAGGTAGATACAATTAGGTCAAAGTACACATGAAACTGAAAGCCATTCAGTCTATACAGTATACACAAATGTCATTCTTAACCTCAACAACTTGGGTATGAACAAACCTGAAGGGTTTTTGGAATGAAATGGTTCATGGAAAACGGAGAGAGTAAAGAAACAGTAGCACAAAGGACTGGCACCAAGAAGTCAAAAAAGAATATCAATAAACACACAAGTAAACTTGGACAGTTCTTTAGTTTTGTCATTTGTACATGGAGAAGTATACGAACAGGCATCCACACAGGCCGAAATAATGAGCACTAATTTGTAGTCCCCAGGTACCTGACCTCTGAATCACCTCGAGAAGATTTTCTATTGTTGTTTTTATAGGACTTATAAGGCAATTACAAACGTGGTGTTCCATCTTGTGGTGGTTGCATATACATACATACATATACCAAGGCTTTTTCCCCCTTCCAAGGGAGGTAGCCAAAAAGGGAAAGGCATAAAAACACTCCCACCCATTTCATCCCTAATTACCCTCCACACCCTTCCTCTCATCTGAGCACCTCCTGGATGACGGGTCATCCCTGCACCCTGCCCACCGCCTTGGGTCAGAAGCAGTGTCGCAAGACACAGTACATCCACAGCAAGGCCGCTTCATTTAATCGGTGACCCCACCTCTCCGTCCCCCTTTGCATATAAGGAGAGGACAGGGAGAAATCCCTTCGGGCTGCGTCAAAATTTACTCACACATACTACCCCACCCCCCGCCCATTCCTCCTCATGCAGTCACAACATCATCCATATACAACCATTCTCCACTCACCTCTGTCTTCCGTCCTCTCCCTTCCTTCCTCAACAGACATTCCCCTCTTCCCCAAAGCCCCCTTCACCCCATCCATCCACCTCATCCTAGGACGTCCCCTCCTGTTCACTCCCTCCACATCTGCCTTCCATACCTCTTTTACTAGTCTTTCTTCACTCATTCTTTCCATGTGTCCAAACCATCCTAATATTCTTTCATCAACCCTATCTCCCAAATCCTTTTTCACCCCTGTTCTCCTCCTCACCTCCTCATTTCTCACTATCTAGCCTAGTAATCCCCATCATACTTCTCAGACACCTCATCTCAAACACATTCAAACTCCTTCTCTCTTCTTCTCTTATGTTCCACGTTTCTGCCCCATACAGTGCTGTTGGCACAATCACTCCTTCATACAGTCTCCTCTTCACATCCATTCCCAAATGTCTATTCCTCATTACACTCTTTAAACCACCAAGGCATTTACTCGCTTCTCTCAAATCTACATTCTACCTCCACCTTTTCCTGCTACACTTGCACCCAAGTATCTAAAACTATCCACTTCCTCCAGTCGCTCTCCCTTAATGTTCACTTCCAGTCTACTGCCACTTTCACCCCTTGTACATCTCATCACCTTACTTTTACCCACATTTATCTTTAGCTTTCTTCTATCACATACTCTCCCAAACTCTGCCACCAGCTTCCTCAATCCCTCCTCTGACCCTGCCACAAGCGCAGTGTCGTCCGCAAACAACAGCTGGCTCACCTCCCACTTTTCTCCATTTTCTTTAACCATCTCCAATCCCTGACTCACTACCCTAGCATTCACCTCTCGCACCACCCCATCCATGTATAAGTTGAACACCCAAGGCGACATAACGCATCCTTGACGAAGTCCCACCTTTACTTCAAACCACTCACTCTCTCCATTTCTAATCCTAACACATGCTCTACTACTCTCATAAAAACTCTTGACAGCTCCCAAAAGCTTTCCTCCTATCCCATAAATCTGCATAACCTCCCACAGTGCCTTTCTGTCTACCCTATCATAAGCTTTTTCCAGATCCATAAAAGCCCAAAAAACATCCTTCCCCTTTCCTATAGCTTTCTCACATATCTGTCTTACCACAAAGATCTGATCTACACAACCTCTACCCGTCCTAAATCCACTGTTCCTCACCAATTACTCCTTCTGTTCCTCTCCTAATCCTCTCAATTAAGATCATCCCATAAGCCTTCCCTACTACACTCAACAGGCTAATCCCTCTGAAATTACTACATTCACACTTGTCCCCTTTTCCCTTGTAAAGAGGAACTATACAGGCACTACTCCAGTCCTCCGGTACTCTACCCTCTCTCCAGCAAACATTAAATAACCTCACCAACCAGTCCACCATCACTGAACCTCCCTAAATCTATTGCCAAGCCAATTCCATGTTTTAAAGTAAAGTGGTGAGCTCAACACTAACATGCCAGTGCAGTTCTTATCTTCAGACTTCTTAGTTGGATTAATACCTAGAATAACCTGAAGTGTCGAGTTCAGTCTACTGTGGAATTTAGGTCTGTGACCTAAATCTATAATGTCATTTAGTGCTGTTGGTATAATCAAGTGTGTGGTCTTGGATTCACACAGCTGATGGTTTGAATCCTGTACTTCACAGATTCCCAGCAGTGATTGTTACCTGTCCTAACAGTACACATGCACAGGGTAAAGATGATGGCTTCAACCGCAGCTATGCACCTCCTGCCAAAGCACCACCCCTTCTTATTCTTCATGTGGTGCACGGGAATATTAACAAGAATTTTTTAATAGCATACTGTCCCCCTCCCCCTTCAATATACTGTGCTTGTCCAATAAGGTGTGAGGGTTGTATGGGTACAAGGGTGTTTCTGTAAAACTATGTCACATTCACTTTCATATGTTCTGTTCTGTTGAGCCATTTATGTGCAACCAATTAGCATTCTTAAGGTCCTTTTACATACACACAATCTTGAATGTGACATCTGCACAACTCCCATTTGTGCATCATTCAAAATCATAACTGCTGTACATAAAGTTATCATTGGGGAAACCAGTGCAAAACAGTGTTAGCCAATGAGTCAACAAGGACAAAAAAAGCTAATTTTTCTTGAAGGCTTTACATGGCTGGTGACTATTAAAAGGATAAGGAAGGAGTGCTTTTGACATTGCACAGCAACCTCAATAATTTAATTGTCCAGCCAGAATGCAGCATTTGTACACATTTTATTTTAGGTCAAGCAGCACTCGTGCAAAAATTGGGCACAAAATAAAAATCCTGTTATATCTGCCAAACTGGGTATGAATGAGTATTTGGCATTTGACTTGGGTACCTCTCTTCCAAGGGGGAAAAAAAACCAGAAAGACCATCTACCAGGTGAGTAATTCACCTGATGAAATGCTGAACAAAAGCTAAAAAAGGCTTGCCCACTATGGCATCAGTGTGCGAGTTGTTTACCCACCCTCATTCTGTGTTGGCCAGCTGGTGAAAACACTGGACTTCTGGGCGTTTCTTTTTTTAACGTTTTCACACACACACATAATTCATCGCATGTACTGCCTTGATCATGCCTCACTCATTTTTTTTAACTAATTCCTTACATGGAGAAAACTGACCATGAACAAGTTTGATCTCATTTTCTATGGTTATCCACATTCTTTACTAATGAAGCGGCCTTGCTGTGGATGTGCTGACCCAGGGCAGTGGACAGGATGCAGGATGACCCGTCATCCAGGAGGTGCCAAGATAAGAGGGAAGGTAGAGGATGCAGGGAAGTGGAGTGTATTTAGTGATGGAATGGGTGGGAATGGGTTTTATGCCTTTTTCTTTTTGGCTACCTCCCTTGTAAGGGGGAAAAAAGCCTTTGGTATATGTATCCACATTCAGGGTGTATGAACGAGAGAACAGAAAATATTACAGCTGCAACTTAATATATTATGTGACGGAACAAAAATAACTACTGCAGCTCTTAGAAATAGTGTGCTTTACTCCTCTTCATGTTATCCAACCAGCCCATCACACTTACACCCACATAAAGCCAACTCCATCCTGATGTTGCTACAGCAACTAATGGGCAGACTCAGATAGGGAGATAGAGAGAATAAGAGGCAAGCTGGCTAGGAAAAATACAATAGGCCTATGTGATCACACACACAATTGCACTGTAAAACTTAGTTTGATTATACAAGCTTGTCAAACTAATAACATTCTCAATAAAAGTTGATTAATACTACATGAATGAATAAAGGAGATAGGGCTGCGATAAACAGTCACAGTGAAATGTTCACAAATTATCAAGCACAAAAGTTTACTTTCACTCGCCTTGTCTATTGGTGATATGCATATTGCGATGCATCATCAAATCATTGTACACAAGGCAGCCAAATATTCAACTCCTTTTCAAGAAGTTAAATCGATATCCACATGGGAAATTAGCACAATTCAAAGAAACTCCTTGGAATTACAATACATAAGACCTCCTTGCCTGGGGCATTTGGTGGCAATATGCTTGCTGTCAAGGAAGCATATGGTGTTGTGCCGCCAAAAAGTTACAAAACAGTGGCAAACTGCAAGCCAACATCAGTTGTGTTAGACTGAATGATGTATTAATCTTGGAACTCAAGACAATTGCAAATCTTTAGCAATACAAGGCTATTGGTGTTGTTAACCACTAGGAAATTTAACCCTGGGATTTATAAAGGTCCCCTATTACCAAACATCATAGGGTAATAACCAAATGCAGTCTAGGCTCTACTGGGAACCTCCAGAAGATGATTTGTCTATGTTGACATCTTCATCAACCCAAAGGCAATTTTTTATAAGCAACTGTATACTAGTTGACAAGGTTTTTATGCAAGACTTTGTAGTGTCCATGAGCAAGCCTTTCAACAAGAATATGCCAAGATATCATCCAATACACGTGACTCAACTTTTCTTTCCCTCCAGCTTCAACTTGTGAATCATGAGGAGGGCATCCAGCCTCACCTGCTCCACACATATCCATAACACTAAGTAGACTGTTTTGTCTACTGATGAGCCTGGAATTCTGTCCATCAATATATCCATGGCTGAAGTGCAATACAAATGTACAATGGGCCTGACATACTAAATGTCTTGCATCCCCTTAAATTGTGGAGGGCTCCTCCATAAATACAGTTATATACCCACCACAAGGGGACAACTCTGAGTTGTTCTAGCAACTAAGCAATATTCATTTAGCAATGGGCTAGTATTTTTTAGTGTCACTGATGGCAAGCACAAGTCAGACAGGAATGGTCTTCTGAAGAAAGAAACATGTCAAGATCGATCAATATTAATTGTTCAGATAGGCTACAGGGTAGGCAGCATTATGGTTGAGCTGCTTCCATACAGCATTAAAGCAATATATGTGCAGCTATCATGCCAAAATATCCCATAAGGGGGAGGCCCATGTGCCCAAATTTCCAACAATACCAGAACAAACCAGGATCATCATAGATTCATCCCATGACTACCTATGTGTGAGATTTACTTAAACATTTTACTTAGAATAGAAAAATTTTTCTACTCTTGGGTACTAAACTGTGGATGCACTATTAAATTTAGTTTGCAAGTTCATACAGCAATTTGGGTTCCTTTCTATTGTTCACATTTCATGCTAGCCCCCTCTCTTCACTATCAGGTTTCTGATGTGTGGGCTGAAGGTCATACATGTATCACAAGAGAAGTCCAGTCTTTATACCTTTATGTTCAACCCCTAGAATACAATGACACCCACATAGGCATCATGAGTCACAAATAGGCATATGAGGCCAGTGGCTTGATATTTATTTTGTAGTTGTAGCTGAGTGACCCCTGAATTCTGTGAATAGACTTGACTGCATTTTCTGTGGTTATACTTAATCAAGAGTGAAAGAGAAAGAGTAGAACATAGGTAACTTTATATTTTATAATGCATGTATTGTGATGCATCATCATACATCAAGCAACCTAATGTGTGCACAAATATTTGACTCATAATGAAAAGGTTAATGGTAGAAGTTGCCAGACTTGCTTCTTTGATTCCTAGCAGCCAGGGGTAAACAATATCATTGATGAAATTCTGTTGCAAATTCCCTTTTATCTCAGCCCAAACAAGATTTGCATTTTTGGCCATTATTTTGTAATTACAGTGCTGAGCAGTGCAGTCCAGGTCCCTGCATTGTGATTTATGATATGCTTGAATTTGGTGTGAGGATGTCACTCATGAATCAGTAGTATTTGTAATAATACTGGTCTTTGGAAACTTTACTCTTGATCCCTTATACACATTTGTTTAGTTACAATGCACTCTGTTGGCCACATTATGTATAGCTTACCAGTTTCTATGATCTCTTTGACAGTTTGTATTGAGAAACTGTAAAGGGTCTTATTGATGTCCATTGGTATTACTGATGTTTCAGTAAGTGGCACTTTTGTGAAACCATTACTCACTGGGTGAAGTTCATGCACAATATGATGATGCAATGGCCCTTTTGGAATCCATGTTCATTTGGCAAGTCAGGTATGCATTATGATTCTTTAAGATCAATCTTTCTATCAATTTAGATGTTATGGATGAGTGGAAGTTTTGTAGAAAGCTGGGTTTTCTGGGCATTTGTTTTTTGTTTTCTGGAATGCCACTCCATCACCAGGAATGGTTGAAAGATCTACAATGACATTGCCACAGGGCCAAGATGTTTCTTGTGATATTTTGAAATCTTGGCTGGGCCTTCTATACAAGTTTATTATTATTATAAATATGTGTGTGTTATATATATATATATATATATACTGTATATATATGTGTGTGTGTGAGAGAGAGAGAGAGAGAGAGAGAGAGAGAGAGAGAGAGAGAGAGAGAGAGAGAGAGAGAGAGAGAGAGAGAGAGAGAGAGAGAGAGAGAGAGAGAGAGAGAGAGAGAGAGAGAGAGAGAGAGAGAGAGAGAGAGAGAGAGAGAGAGAGAGAGAGAGAGAGAGAGAGAGAGAGAGAGAGAGAGAGAGAGAGAGAGAGAGAGAGAGAGAGAGAGAGAGAGAAATGGGTGGGGAAGGACAAACAAAGATGTGTTGGGAATAGAGTTTATTGCCCTAACGCTGTTAATAACTTGGTCTTCTTCAGAGGACGTGTTGCATTACAATTAGATCACAAGTCTTATACTCGTAGCGAGAGGGAACCCGACCAGCTATGAGTGGATGTGTCAGGTCTTCCCTTTGGCTAAAGATTTAATTATCAAGACACTTGCGGTTTTTGAAAGGCATTTAAATCCATCTCTGTTGTTGTTATTTTCCCTGGTGGCAATATGTGCAGCTTCCATATCGCCACTAGGGAAAATAACAATGACAGAGGTGGATAATGCCTTTTAAAAACAGTGTCTTGATAATTAAATTGGTAGCCAAAGGGAAGACCTGACACATCCACTCATAGCTGGCTAGGTTCTCTCTCGCTACGAGTATAAGACTTGTGATCTAATTGTAATGCAACACGTCCTCTGAAGAAGACCAAGTTGGTCGCAACAATAGGGCAATAAACGCCTTTCCCAACACATCTTTGCTTGTCCTTCCCCACCCATTTCTCTCTCATTTGTCTTAAATAATATATATATATATATATATATATATATATATATATATATATACATACATACATACATACATACATACAAGGGCCAGACAAGATTTATATGCAAGTAAGAGTGACCATTGGAAAAGAGGAACTAAAAACAAAGCACTTTAGAATATTACATCTTCAGTACTTTGCACTGAAGTTTTAACAAACAAAACCAGTCTACTTCATTTAGTTTTTCTTTCCCAGTGGTCACTCTTGCATAATAGAACACAAGTTATCAGTGTTTTTATTAGCATACAACACACAGACACAGACACACACACACAATGTTTTTTCTGCTGCTGCATCACTTTCAATCCAGGCAAGAGACAGGAATGACCCTACATCCATAAGGAGCTAAGCTGCAAGGGAAATAATCCTGCATGTTTTTATTTCTTAATTGTTACTATTGTGTTTGCTGATGTCATGGATTTCAATTATATCTAAGGCAGTTTTTATCAATGATGTTACATTGTGTATTCAGGGATGGCATGGGTGGGAATGATTTTATGCCTTTTCCTTTTTGGCTACCTCCCTTGTAAGGGGGAAAAAGCCTTGGTATATGTATGTACATTGTTTTAGGGATACTGTAGAGCCACAGGTCTAAAAAAAATTGCATGAACTGCTTAATGTGTGGGTAAATTCACTTCAAAGTTTTGTCCATTTTGCATCTTGCACTTCTCCCCCACCCCATTTTCCTCCTATTGCTGTTTTTGTTCATCTTAAGACAGCACACTGATAAGTAGGCTTGCTGCTGACTTAAGAATGAGATGTTACATAATCTCTGACATGTGTCCCACTGAAAAGTACTCACCTAACACCTGAATTTTAATGTTAGAGGGGGTGCAGAAGTTTGAGATATGGCATGGAAGACAACTTCAGCAAGGCAAAATTTTCAGGTGTTAATATAACTGATTGGAGAGAATTAACAGACAAGATTGACAGAAGATAAGGGGCATCTTTCTCAACATTTACACCTTGTTAATGAAAGATTACATACAAAGGCTATATGGGGTGAAAACCAAGGGGAAGGATTGGTTTTGCAACAATGAAATAGCAAAAATATATAGAGCACAGTAAAGGTGGATGAAGAGAACCAATAAAATATGAGAGGTTTTGCACAACACAAATACCAAAGGCCCCCTCCTTTTCATGATGGAGGTTGGGGGTGGCAGAATCAAAGCACACAGTTCATACATATCAAAGCCCATTTGGAATGCCTCCCCTGTCTCAGCACTTCCCCACCATATAGTTTGGATTGAAGGCAATGTAACCAGGTGCTCACACAGCAGGTCATGACAGCCACAGCTGATTGACCCCACTACTTATGTAATGACCACTCTCCTTTTCTTACACGTACATCTTCGTTCCCTCTTCCACAACTCCTATGGTGTCCAATAACAACTCATAGTTTAGGTATTAAGACAAAGAAAACCTCGTTCACTCTGGTCTGCAGTGGAGTGTTTGGCAGTTTTATGATTAGTGTTCTGCATGTATAATGGAGTTTTAAATTTCCAAGTAATAATGTTATCATAAGCATAAATGACTAAAATTTTACACTAACCTTCCTCGTTCTTTATTTCTTCAATATATTCTTGTCCAACCGGCTCAACATCCTTCTCCTTCAAATCTAACAGATCCTCTTTCATTTCTTCTTTCTTTAAATCTGAATTAGATGAGGTTGTGGTCGTTTTGGCCCCCGAGGCAGGTGTACTTGAGGCAGACGATGATTTTGTTGTTCCACCAACCACCACAGGGTCTGTTGAAGGTATTGGTTTTCCTAGCTTCTGATGTAGTTTCACCACCTGAACAATTGCAAAGGAAAAATTACTACCAATAGTATAGACTCTACCAACACAAAAATATCAAATCCACACTTACACCTAGTGTAAAACAAATATTTTAATCACCTTTTGGTGTTTAGCACCACGAATATGAGCTGCATATGCATCAGCACCAGTACACGTCACATCACAAAGTTCACAACGCAAGGACGCCCCATGTCTAGAGGGCGTTGGACCAGCTTTGGCAGCAGCTTCTTTCTTTTTGTGCTTTTGACCTTCTAAGTGCTCCCGGTATGTCTGAGGACCAGCACAACTTATCTTGCAAACATCGCAATAATGTAGCTGTTGTGGTTTTGGGGGAGCCTTGGGTTTTTGAGTTTTACCCTGGACAGTACTAGCCTTTTTAAACGTTTGCCAGGTATTGGTAGCGGCCTTAACTGCAGTAGCAGGGGGTGCAGCTTGTTGCATGTAAAGTGCAGCAGCTGGAAGTAGGAAAGTAACAATCAGTAACACTAAAATCAATGCATCAACACCTGTTTCCATGAATACAGAGTGGATCCCATACATACCTTTATTTGCAGTGGTTGTTTGTCCGGCATAACCAGTGGCATAATTGGTTACAGTGGCAGCAGTGCCAGCCCCTGCATAGCCAGTGGTATAGCTAGTTTTAGGAGTTGCTGCCGGTGTGGACTGGCGTGATGTGGTCGTGTAGGCAGTCGCTGTCGTGTAACCTGCTTTATCTGGAACATACACAGTTGCCACTTATATTCTGTGAAAGTCTCTTCAATTTAGGTAGTAATGGGTTATATATCATATCCACACATCATCATTACTTACTCTGATAGTGGGTATCTGCGGCAGTATAAGTGGTAGCACTGGATGGCTGGGCATAGTATGTTTTAGAGGAGTCATAGGCAGCAGCAGCTGCTGCCGCCGCCGCCGGAGTTTGTGTTGTTCGGCCATAACCATAATCGTAAGTTGTAGAAGCTGCACCACTAGGATAAGTTCCTGCTGATGAATGTGTTGCTGCTGCTGTCTGATAACTTGTATCATAAGTAGAACCAGCTGCACGCTGAGTTGTGTAAGTGCCCGCTGGTGGAGTATGTCCCACTGCATAGCCTGTCTGGCCTGTCTGATAAGCTGCTGCTGCATTAGCTGCAGCACTGAAAAGAAAAAATAAGAAGGTTCATATTCATGTGAAAAAATTACAAATTACTAAACCTCACACAGCAATCAACAGTTCATAATATAAAAACAAAATTGCAAGTAATATTACTAAAACCTTTACAAAGCTATCTGTGGCCACATCCATTAGAGAAAGTGGCTTTCACTATGGCAGTGGAAGATAAGATGATAATTGGGAAAAGGGAACAAGAATACTGCAAAGGGAAGTCCCAGTAGCACTGGAAGAACAAAGTTGGAAAGGTCACCTGGACTGGACTGATGGACAAAGGTTAGAGAAGTAAAGGAGGAATGACTAGTAGTTGTTCAACATGTCCACAACAACAGTTAAACTTCTTAGCTGATAGACATGAGCTAAACGACCAAATTTCCGTAACTATCTATTCTATCTTTTTACTTTTTCGTTTAGTCAAGCAAAGTACACATGGGAGAGGGTGGTGGAGGGAAGGGTGGTAGATAGAGCATTAATGGATTATGTAGTGGTAAATAGGATTATGATAGGAAGAGTTAAGGATGTACATGTGCTAAGGGGAGAGGGTGGGGGAATATCAGACCATTTTTTGGTGGAAGGTAAGTTGAGAGTGGAGGATAGATGGAGAAAGAGGAAAGGGCCAAAAGGTAGGGAGGTTCTTAGAGTGAACTCTTTGAATGAAAAGGGAAAGGAGTACGAAAAGAAGCTGAAGGAGGAGTGGGAGGGAGTGAAGGTTAGAGTAGAGCTAGGTGTGAAGGAGGAATGGGGATGGTTCAAGGAGGGAGTCATAAAGTGTGCAAGGATGGTGTGTGGAACAAGAAGGACAGGAGGAAATAGAAGAAAGGGTAGTGAATGGTGGGATGAGGAAACAAAGAAGGTTGTAGAAGAGAAGAAGCGAGCCTTCACTGTTTGGTTACAAAATAGGATGAGGGAGTCATATGAGAGGTACAAAGAAAAGAAAAGAGAAGTAAAGCAAAAGGTAAAGGAGGCAAAGAGGAGAGCAGATGTGAAATGGGGTAAGAGTATGACAGAAAATTTTGAAAGTAATAAAAAGATGTTTTAGAAAGAAATTAAGAGAGGATGAGGAGGCGAATCAAGTAGAGAAGAAAAGGTAAAAGGTGCAGATGGAGAGATGATAATGGAAGAGAAGGCAGTAAGGGGAAGATGGGCAGAATATTTTAGGGAGTTGCTAAATGTGAAGGAGAATAGGGAGGGAAAGATAGATGCAGTGGGAAATGCTAAGAAAATGAGAGTGATGAGTGAGGAAAATGGAGGAGAAATAAGAAAGGATGAAGCGAAGGCAGTTGTTAAGATGATGAAAGCAGGTAAGGCACCTGGTCTTGATGGATGCCATGCAGAATGTCTAAAAAAAATGGAGGTACAGTGATGGTGGACTGGCTGGTGAGGTTATTTAATGTTTGCTGGAGAGAGTGTAGAGTGCCGGAGGACTGGAGGAGTGCCTGTATAGTTCCACTTTACAAGGGAAAAGGGGACAAGTGTGAATGTAGTAGTTTCAGAGGGATTAGCTTGTTAAGTGTAGTTGGGAAGGCTTATGGGAGGATCTTGATTGAGGATTAGGAGAGGAACAGAAGGAGTAATTGGTGAGGAACAATGTGGATTTAGGATGGGTAGAGGTTGTGTACATCAGATCTTTGTGGTAAGACATATGTGAGCAAGCTATAGGAAAGGGGAAGGATGTTTTTTTGGGCTTTTATGGATCTGGAAAAGGCTTATGATAGGGTAGACAGAAAGGCACTGAGGGAGGTTATGCAGATATACGGGATAGGAGGAAAGCTTCTGGGAGCTGTCAAGAGTTTTTATGAGAGTAGTAGAGCTTGTACCAGGATTGGAAATGGAGAGAGTGAGTCGTTCGAGGTAAAGGTGGGACTTCGTCAAGGATGCGTTATGTCGCCCTGGGTGTTCAACTTATACATGGATGGGGTGGTGCGAGAGGTAAATGCAAGGGTAGTGGGTCAGGGATTGGAGAAGGTTAAAGAAAATGGAGAAAAGTGGGAGGTGAGCCGGCTGTTGTTTGCGGACGACACTGTGCTTGTGGCAGGATCGGAAGAGGGATTGAGGAAGTTGATGGCAGAGTATGTGATAGAAGAAAGCTAAAGATAAATGTGGGTAAATGAGATGAGATGTACAAGGTGATGAGAAGCGAGTAAATGCTTTGGTGGATTAAAGAGTGTAATGAGGAATAGACATTTGGGAATGGAAGCTAAGAGGAGACTGTATGAAGGAGTGATTGTGCCAACAGCACTGAATGGGGCAGAAACATGGAACATAAGAGAAGAAGAGAGAAGGTGTTTGAGATGAGGTGTCTGAGAAGTATGATGGGGGTTACTAGGCTAGATAGTGTGAGAAATGAGGAGGTGAGGAGGAGAACAGGGGTGGAAAGGGAGCTGGGAGATAGGGTTGATGAAAGAGTATTAGGATGGTTTGGACACATGGAAAGAATGAGTGAAGAAAGATTAGTAAAAGAGGTATGGAAGGCAGATGTGGAGGGAGTGAACATGAGGGGACATCCTAGGATGAGGTGGATGGATGGGGTGAAGGGGGCTTTGGGGAAGAGGGGAATGTCTGTTGAGGAAGGACGGGAGAGGACAGAAGACAGGGGTGAATGGAGAATGGTTGTATATGGATGATGATGTGATTGCATGAGGTGGAATGGGTGGGGGGATGGGGGGTGAGGTAGTTTGTGTGAGCAAAATTTGACGCAGCCCGAAGTGATTTCTCCCCGTCTTCTCCTTTTATGCAATGGGGGGACGGAGAGGGGGGATCGCCGATTTAATGAAGCGGCCTTGCTGTGGATGTGCTGTGTCTTGCGACACTGCTTCTGACCCATCATCCAGGAGGTGCTAAAATGGGAGGAAGGGTGGAGGGGTGTGGAGTGTATTCAGGGATGGAATGGATGGGAGTGATTTTATGCCTTTTCCTTTTTGGCTACCTCCCTTGTAAGGGGGAAAAAGCCTTGGTATATGTATGTATGTATCTATTCTATCTATAGAATGCATAGAAAGGAATGTACAATCAAGTTTCCCATTAAGCATTACTCTTACATACATACATACATATACCAAGGCTTTTTCCCCCTTACAAGGGAGGTAGCCAAAAAGGAAAAGGCATAAAATCGTTCCCACCCATTCCATCCCTGAATACACTCCACACCCCTCCACCCTCCCTCCCATCTTAGCACCTCCTGGATGACGGGTCATCCCTGCACCTTGTCCACTGCCCTGATGGAAAGAAACACTGTTCCTGAATACTTTGGGATAGCCGCTGTTCAGTCATAAATGAACTGATAATAGGCAGCAGTATACAATTCTAGAACAGCTAGGAGAATGTCAGAACCCGCAAAACTGGGCCATGTCTAGATGCAGACATACCCAGGTGAAGAATTCTTTTAATTATTCTTTGACAACTTAAAATCAGAACATGAAAAAAATAATCATGCCTGTGGAAATTAGTTGTCACAATTTTATTTTCATGTTCATCAAACTTTATTTATTTGCTTTTTGATTATCTAAAATGGGAGGAAGGGTGGAGGGGTGTGGAGTGTATTCAGGGATGGAATGGATGGGAGTGATTTTATGCCTTTTCCTTTTTGGCTACCTCCCTTGTAAGGGGGAAAAAGCCTTGGTATATGTATCTATTCTATCTATAGAATGCATAGAAAGGAATGTACAATCAAGTTTCCCATTAAGCATTACTCTTACATACATACATACATATACCAAGGCTTTTTCCCCCTTACAAGGGAGGTAGCCAAAAAGGAAAAGGCATAAAATCGTTCCCACCCATTCCATCCCTGAATACACTCCACACCCCTCCACCCTCCCTCCCATCTTAGCACCTCCTGGATGACGGGTCATCCCTGCACCTTGTCCACTGCCCTGATGGAAAGAAACACTGTTCCTGAATACTTTGGGATAGCCGCTGTTCAGTCATAAATGAACTGATAATAGGCAGCAGTATACAATTCTAGAACAGCTAGGAGAATGTCAGAACCCGCAAAACTGGGCCATGTCTAGATGCAGACATACCCAGGTGAAGAATTCTTTTAATTATTCTTTGACAACTTAAAATCAGAACATGAAAAAAATAATCATGCCTGTGGAAATTAGTTGTCACAATTTTATTTTCATGTTCATCAAACTTTATTTATTTGCTTTTTGATTATCTAAAATGGGAGGAAGGGTGGAGGGGTGTGGAGTGTATTCAGGGATGGAATGGATGGGAGTGATTTTATGCCTTTTCCTTTTTGGCTACCTCCCTTGTAAGGGAGAAAAAGCCTTGGTATATGTATCTATTCTATCTATAGAATGCATAGAAAGGAATGTACAATCAAGTTTCCCATTAAGCATTACTCTTACATACATACATACATATACCAAGGCTTTTTCCCCCTTACAAGGGAGGTAGCCAAAAAGGAAAAGGCATAAAATCGTTCCCACCCATTCCATCCCTGAATACACTCCACACCCCTCCACCCTCCCTCCCATCTTAGCACCTCCTGGATGACGGGTCATCCCTGCACCTTGTCCACTGCCCTGATGGAAAGAAACACTGTTCCTGAATACTTTGGGATAGCCGCTGTTCAGTCATAAATGAACTGATAATAGGCAGCAGTATACAATTCTAGAACAGCTAGGAGAATGTCAGAACCCGCAAAACTAGGCCATGTCTAGATGCAGACATACCAAGGTGAAGAATTCTTTTAATTATTCTTTGACAACTTAAAATCAGAACATGAAAAAAATAATCATGCCTGTGGAAATTAGTTGTCACAATTTTATTTTCATGTTCATCAAACTTTATTTATTTGCTTTTTGATTATCTCAATTCTTTTTTTTTACTGTTGATATCAATTCCTAAATATATATATCAATCTCACCACACCAAGTGTACACGAATGAACAACTGGAGACATGGAAATCTAGACTACAATAAAAGTGGTGCCAATGATTCTAATCGTGTGCACTGAAGCTAATCTATGTCACTACCTCTGCATCGCAATGTCCCATACCTATACAACAGTCATATAAACATACACACATACATATACCAAGGCTTTTTCCCCCTTACAAGGGAGGTAGCCAAAAAGGAAAAGGCATAAAATCATTCCCACCCATTCCATCCCTGAATATACTCCACACCGACAAAGAAACTGAAAAAAGTATTGCTAAAAAGAGACAGGCTTAAAAGAAATATAAGAGCTCGGGTGCATCTAATGACTATGAAAGTTATGTATCAATAGAGAGAGATTTAAAAAAGACAATAAGAAAAAGAAAACGAAAATACGAAATGAACATCGCTGATAAATCCAAAGAGAATCCCAAAGAATTCTATAGTTACATTAGAGATAAAAAGGTTGTTAGGAATCACATTGGTCCACTATTATCTGCTGATGGTCAACTTGAATATTCAAATGAAGGAATGTGTAATATCTTAAACAATTATTTTAGCTCGGTATTCGTAAACGAAACACCTCAAAGTGAATTCCAAACTGAAACCTGTGAAAAGTCTGGGGTAAACTTACTCACTACGGTAAATATAACAAAAGAAAAAATTAAAAGGTGTATAGACAAACTCAAAGTTAATAAAACACCAGGGCCTGATGGTTGGCATCCAAGAATCTTAAAGGAAATGAAAAATGAGATTGTTGTTCCATTACAAATTATTTTCAAGAAATCCATCATATCCGGAGATGTCCCAAGAGAATGGAAGCTAGCTAACGTTACTCCCATATTCAAAAAAGGTGACAAAAAGAAACCAAATAACTATAGGCCTATAAGTTTGACTTCGATCGTAGGAAAAATAATGGAAACTATCATCAGAGATGATATCGAATATCATTTAGAAAGTAACCGTTTGATAAATGATAGCCAGCATGGTTTCAGACGGAATCGTTCTTGCGTGACTAACTTACTCGAATTCTACAACACAATTATCTCGAATTATGACAAAAGAAACAATATAGATTTAATATATCTAGACTTTGCAAAAGCTTTTGATACCGTCCCACACGAAAGACTACTTACTAAATTAGCTTTGCATGGAATAAGTGGTAGCCTATTAGGTTGGACTAGTAATTGGTTGAAAGGTCGAAAACAGAGAGTTGTTTTGAATGGAAAAACTTCTGGATGGAAAAATGTTGCAAGTGGAGTTCCTCAGGGTTCCGTTCTTGGGCCACTTCTATTCATAGTATATATAAATGATATAGACCATGGACTAAAATCTACTGTTTCCAAATTTGCTGATGATACAAAACTGTGCGGAGTGGCAAATGATCACTCAAACCAATTAGATATTCAAGAAGATTTAGATCAATTACAGCAATGGTCTGAAAAGTGGCTAATGAAATTTAACACAAGTAAATGCAAGGTAATGCACATAGGTAAAAATAACAGTAAGTACGATTACAAGTTATTTGGAAATTCGTTAACAAAAGTGGATAGTGAAAAAGATCTCGGCGTAATTATCAGTAACGACCTCAAATCATCCAAGCAGTGTATTTCAGCCTCTGAGAAAGCAAATAAGATTCTGGGATTGATTGTGCGATCTTTTGATTTCAAAAGTCCATCACTCATTAACAAGCTATATAAATCGTTAGTTCGTCCACATTTGGAATATGCTGTTTCCGTATGGTCACCGAATCTCATTAAAGACATTGACAGACTGGAAAAAGTACAACGGCGAGCCACAAAACTGATTCCAAATATCAAAAATAAATCATACGAAAATCGACTTAAGCACATGAGTCTGTTTTCCCTAAAAAAGCGTAGACTCAGAGGTGACTTGATACAGGTCTTTAAGATTTTAAAGGGAATTGACAACATCAAAAGTGACCAAATTTTCACATTGAATGAGAATCAGACAAGAAACAATGGTCTCAAACTGTCCGGAGATAGATTCAATTTGGAAGTAGGTAGAAACAACTTTGCCAACCGTGTAGTTAATGAATGGAATAAACTTCCTGCACAGGTAGTGCAATGTAGTTCAGTTCGAAGCTTTAAGAATCATTTAGATAAATACCTAAGTAAGATGCTGTAATGATTATAATTTATGTTATATTATTTGTTTTTGTTTTGTTATAATTTGTGTCTAATTTTCATTTATTATTAGTTATATGTCAATTCATAATCATTTACTATTTACCTTTTTGTTTGTTATTCAACTATACCTATGCATTTATGTATTTTATTTTTTATTTTTACATTATTATAGTTTTTTTTTTTTTTTTTTTCATCCGACCTAGATATGGATCAAAAGGTCTCCTGTCGGCATGCTCCGCCTTTGTAATCCTTCCACCCTCCCTCTCATCTTAGCACCTCCCGGATGATGGGTCATCCCTGCACCTTGTCCACTGCCCTGGGTCAGAAGCAGTGTCGCAAGACACAGCACATCCACAGCAAGGCTGCTTCATTAAATTGGCGACCCCCCCTCTCCGTCCCCTCATGCATAAAAGGAGAAGACGGGGAGAACTCCCTTCGGGCTGCGTCAAATTTTGCTCACACATACTACCTCAAACCCCATCCATAAACAACCATTCTCCATTCACCCGTCTTCTGTCCTCTCCTGTCCTTCCTCAACAGACTTCCCCTCTTCCCCAAAGCCCCCTTCACCCCATCCATCCACCTCATCCTAGGATGTCCCCTCATGTTCACTCCCTCCACCTCTGCCTTCCATACATCTTTTACTAATCTTTCTTCACTCATTCTTTCCATGTGTCCAAATCATCCTAATACTCTTTCATCAACCCTATCTCCCAGCTCCCTTTCCACCCCCATTCTTCTCCTCACCTCATTTCTCACTCTATCTTGCCTAGTAATCCCCATCATACTTCTCAGACACCTAATCTCAAACACATTCAAACTCCTCCTCTCTGCTTCTCTCATGTTCCATGTTTCTGCCCCATACAGTGCTGTTGGCACAATCACTCCTTCATATAGTCTCCTCTTAGCATCCATTCCCAAATGTCTATTCCTCATTACACTCTTCAATCCACCAAGGCATTTACTCGCTTCTCTCAATCTACATTCTACCTCCACCTTTTCCTGCCACATTTGCACCCAAGTATCTAAAACTATCCACTTCCTCCAGTCGCTCTCCCTTAATGCTCACTTCCAGTCTACTGCCACTTTCAACCCTTGTACATCTCATCACCTTACTTTTACCCACATTTATCTTTAGCTTTCTTCTATCACATACTCTCCCAAACTCTGTCACCAACTTCCTCAGTCCCTCCTCCGATCCTGCCACAAGCGCAGTGTCATCAGCAAACAACAGCTGGCTCACCTCCCACTTTTCTCCATTTTCTTTAACCATCTCCAATCCCTGACCCACTACCCTTGCACCACCCCATCCATGTATAAGTTGAACACCCAGGGCGACATAACGCATCCTTGACGAAGTCCCACCTTTACCTCAAACCACGCACTCTCTCCATTTCCAATCCTGACACAAGCTCTACTACTCTCATAAAAACTCTTGACAGCTCCCAGAAGCTCACCTCCTATCCCGTATATCTGCATGACCTCCCTCAGTGCCTTTCTGTCTACCCTTTCGTAAGCCTTTTCCAGATCCATAAAAGCCCAAAAAACATCCTTCCCCTTTCCTATAGCTTTCTCACATATGTGTCTTACCACAAAGATCTGATGTACACAACCTCTACCCATCCTAAATCCACATTGTTCCTCACCAATTACTCCTTCTGTTCCTCTCCTAATCCTCTCAATCAAGATCCTCCCATAAGCCTTCCCAACTACACTTAACAAGCTAATCCCTCTGAAACTACTACATTCACACTTGTCCCCTTTTCCCTTGTAAAGTGGAACTATACAGGCACTCCTCCAGTCCTCCGGCACTCTACCCTCTCTCCAGCAAACATTAAATAACCTCACCAGCCAGTCCACCATCACTGTACCTCCTCTTTTTTTAGACATTCTGCATGGCATCCATCAAGACCAGGTGCCTTACCTGCTTTCATCATCTTAATAACTGCCTTCACTTCATCCTTCCTTATTTCTCCTCCATTTTCCTCACTCATCACTCTCATTTTCTTAGCATTTCCCACTGCAACTATCTTTCCCTCCCTATCCTCCTTCACATTTAGCAACTCCCTAAAATATTCTGTCCATCTTCCCCTTACTGCCTTCTCTTCTATTATCATCTCTCCATCTGCACCTTTTACCTTTTCTTCTCTACTTGATTCGCCTCCTCTTCCTCTCTTAATTTCTTTCTAAAACATCTTTTTATTACTTTAAAAAATTTCTGTTATATTCTTACCCCACTTCACATCTGCTCTCCTCTTTGCCACCTTTACCTTTTGCTTTACTTCTCTTTTCTTTTCTTTGTATCACTCAAATGACTCCCTCATCCTATTTTGTAAACAATCTGTGAAAGCTCGCTTCTTCTCTTCGACAACCTTCTTTGTTTCCTCATCCCACCATTCACTACCCTTCCTTCTATTTCCTCTTGTCCTTCATTACTCTTACCCGAACTAATCTCTCTAGGTGATCCCTTAACATCAAATTCAAAGCATTTGCATATGCAACTAGCAGGAATAACCCTACATACCAACTACAAAATGCATACAGACATATACCAAAGACTTTCCCTTTACATGGAAGGTAGCCAAGTCAATGGCATAAATCCACTCCCACCCATTTCATCCCCCACTCTCATTCACCACCCCTTCCTCCCTCTTTTCTTGGCTTCTCCTGGATGAGAGGTCATCCCTACATCTCACTCATTGCCCTGGGGTCAGAAGCAGTGCAGAAAAACAGCACATATACAGCAAGGCCGCTTCATTTAATCAGTGACTCCCCACTCCATCCTCTCATGCAAAAGAAGAGAAGACAGGGAGAACTGCCTTTGGGTTGCATCAAAACATCATTCACACACACTCCCTCACCCCCCATCCCCCACCACTCACTTCCATGCATCACAGCATCATCCATACACAACCATTCTCTACTCACCCCTATCTTCTGTCTTCTCCCTTCCTTCCTCAACAGACATTCCCGTTTCCCCATGCCTCTTTTACCCCATCCATCCATCTCATCCTCGGTTGTCCCTTATGTTCACTCCCTCCACATCTGCCTTCCACACCTCTTTTTACTGATCTTTCTTCACTCATTCTTTCCATGTGTCCAAATCATCCCAATACTCTTTCATCAACCCTATCTCCTACAAAGTAGTTGCTTCAAACCCTTCAGCTTATCAAGGTAAACTAAAACCACCAGTAACATTCTTCATTCCTGAGCATCACTCCATGAACCATCTATTAGTAACACAGTATCCATTTATACAGAATTACCCAAATGACTCTGGTCCTCCCTTACAACACTTGTGCCTTAGTACAAAAAGACCTGACTGTAAAATCAAAGAAAATAAACACACCAAGACCAGTGGCATGCAGAGGGTAACTGAAATTACAGTTCACAAATGGTACTTAATAACCACATTCAACTACACTTCCACATTATTCTCAGCTATCAGGAAAAATATGATATCCTCCATATTAAATCAAGCATTGAGAATAACATGATGAAACAAACCACCCAATACACCTGCATACAGAAACCAAAATCCTACCAAAGGAACATCACATGAAAATGATAGGCAAATAATAAGACCACTCAACCCTACTCATTTGTTTCATTACATCACACAAGCATAACAATTTTAATTGCATTTAATCAATGCCTTTGGCTCTAAAACAAATAAGCATAGTTTTTTTAAACACCATTTTTGATTTGTATCTATATGAACATTGACATTTATTTTCTAGTTACTCATCATCATTATATATGTTATGAGAAATAGGCAACTGGGAATGGATGCAAAGAGATTGTATGAAGGGATGACTGTGCTGAGAGGCTGAGGAAAACTTTAAATGTGCTTGAGATGAAATGTGAGAAGTATGGTAGGGTTTACTAGGTTGGATTGAGTGAAAAATGCTGTGAGGAGGAGAGTAGGAGTGGAAAAGGAGATAGCAGATAGGGCTGATGAAAGATTATTAGAATGGTTTGGACATATGGAAAGAATGAGTGAGGAAAGTTTAGTAAAGGAGGTGGAAAGTAAGGTGGAGTGAGTGAATTTGAGGGGACGACTGAGGATGAGATGGATGGATGGGGTGAAGGTGTTTGAGCAAGGGATAAGGAAAAAGATTAGGACGAGTGAAAAATGACTGTATGGTTTTAACCTTATGGAAGGAAGGGGGGTGGGGTGTAGGGGGTGCTTACATGTGAATATTTTGACACAGCTCAAAAGGATTTTTTCATATCTTCTCTATTTCTGCATGAGGGGATGGAGAGGGGGGGGGGTCACAGTTTATGAGAAGTGGTCTTGCTGTGGATGTACTGTGTCTTGCTCATTGCATTTGACCCAGGGCAGTTGGTGGATGCAGGGATGACCCATCATCCATGAGGAGCTGAGATGGAATAAGTGTGAAGTGTGGTGAAGGTGAGTGATATGGGTGGGAATAGTTGTGTCTCTGACTTAGCTACCTCCCTTATATGAAAAAAAGCTCCTATCACAAAGGGCTTCTCTCCTTAGAGAGGTAGCCAGGCAACACATGCACCCACTCCCATCCACCACCCTGATCATCTTGGCTCCTCATGAATGAAGGGTCATCCCTCTCTACTACCCACTTCCCAGGTCAGAAGAAATGCAGCATGACAGTATATCCACAACAGGGTTAGCCACTTCACTTATGGGGCAACCCTCACACCTTATCCCCTCATACAGAAAATAAAGACAGGGAGAACATTCAGGCTACACCAAAATACCATCCAATACAAATTTAAAACTTGCTTAAAAAAAAATATATATATATATATATATATATAGACTTAAATTTTGTCCATTTTCATTCAGTATTTTTATATATCCTTATACTATAGTTGCATATTTGCAATCAATCCTCAGCAATTGTAATTTCGAACCGTGTTCTTTTCATTATCTGTATTTCATGTATTTGTTTTATTGCCAAATAAATTTATTACCTGCCCCACACCTTAAGTATTTATTAGGTTTAGCATTGCATGTGTATGGACTGTATTACAGCTTCAAACAGAATCCACCCAGCTGCCAGGGATATTTAGTACTTTCACACACGAGAATTTTCTTGCCTTTTATTCCCTCAAGTACAGGGTCTTTTTCATACCTTTGAAGTTCTTTCAGTTTCTATGCAGTATTTACAAATTTCAACATAGGAAGAAATGTCAGGTTAGTTGTAATATAGAAAAAATAAAACCTTAACCTTGATAATTATAATTTATCAACTCCAATACAAATTCCAAAGGGTCTTCTCTTTTTAAATGGGTGTGGCCATACTCAAGTATATACCCACCTACACATATCCAAAACCATTACCCTTCCCATCTAATGCATCATTTATACCGGGCAAGTTGAGGTAAGTCAAATGTGCAACTTTTTTTAACTGGAGAGGAAAGCAAGCAAGTATATGCTGACATAGGCCAAGTCAGAAAAGGGGCCTGTGTGAACATGTACTTGCTTCGCTCTACAGTTCAAGTAACTTGCACACTTGACCTGGCTCTCAACTTGCCATGTGCAAATGAACCTTTTGTACCTTTGGAAGAGTTGTTCCTCTTTCCTGCCACACTGCTGAACTCAAATGGCAATGTATTGCAACACAGAAAGGCTAAACAGCATAAGTTGATATACTCCCACTATCACATGGTGGCAAACATGTGGCAACAGAATGACTAATCAATTATGGTAAACCTAGCCCCCTTCATCCACTTGAGTTAATCATGGAGCAGACATCCTTCCCCCCAGTTAGTTGTGCTTGTGTGATATAACATGATGGCCAAGTAAGGCTGAAGTCTTTTGCAAAAATATGGCATCTATCATTTCGATGTGATGTTCTATGGGTATAATTTTGGTCTTAGCACATTACCTATCTATAAATAATTAAGTAATCTATGTAATTTCTTCATCCATTTAAAACTGCTTTCCATTCATTACATCTTTTACATTCTCCTCCCTGCACAACCAGACATGCACCCAATGCCCCTTTATCTGCCCACCACCATACTCTTTGGTTGTCTGCTTTCCATACATGTTTCCTCACTAGTTCCTTCCATATGCCCAAATCAATCCAATACTACTCTAGCATGCTTTATACTCACAATATAAAAAAAAACTTGTTTGAAGATTGCTACTAGGACTGTTTAATACAACACTACCTGCAAATTGGCAATATCAAAAGGAAGAAACCAAGTTTTCTTGAGGAATAACTAAAAAAATTTGTATAAGCTGTAAACAGCTTACAAAGTATATCACTCTACCGCACAACTTATCTCAGTTTAACTAAAACAAGATACAAAACATTACAAGACAATTATCAACAAAATTTGGATTTAAACAACCTCACTCCACAATACCATTATTATGACAAGTTTTTGCATATTGTTACTCACACCTATTAAAACGTACATTATAAATATTCATTATATAACATCACTGAAGTTTATCACTGCCACAATATATACTATTGAAAAAATATTGCACATGCTTATAATCTTTAAAACAAAAGCACATTTCCTTCCTAAAAAATACTTCCTAGTTATCTATTGAAGAAGCTACAATTAGTCATTAACTGAGCTCTTAGACTTGTACAAGGCTTGTCTCCCTGTGAAAGAATAACACCAGTACTCATTGACTTGCAGTGGCTGCCAATCAACGCACATGTGATCTACAAAATGTGTGCCCTGACTCACAAGCATTGAGATTTGGTATATCCAATTTATAAGGAATTTACTGCAGAATTTGCATCTTGATACCCCTATGACTCTGAGACACTGTTGAGCAGCATAGACTCTTTGAGCCCCAAGTTAACTTGGAAATGGGTTTTAGAGCATTTGAATAGGGTATTTTTTTTAGAAGTGCACATCTATGTGGTACAGCATTAGAAAATTTTGTAAATTATAATACATCAATACAAGATATTTTTCTCAGCAGAAATCAAGATCAGAAAATGCTAAAACCTATACAGAAACAAATGAAGTTTCAACTCTAAACACCATCTTTGTTTTGATAGATTTGGAGGCCTGATGACTTCTAGAATTACAGGTACCACATTACTAAATGCAGGTTAGGTAAGGTAGGGTAGGGTAGGGCAGGGTAGGGTAGGTTGGTAGGTTAGGTTAGAATAGACGTATTAATCACTTCAATTTCTTCAATCTCCACCTCTATCAAAACAAAGATGGCTTCTCAAGCAACTGAAGGTGTTTGTTTATAGCTTCTAGCAACCTTTTCAATTATTATTTTCTGCCAAGCCAAGAAAATGTATATTATATTGGTGTATTATAATTTACAAAGTTATTACTTAATTTTCTATTGCTCTATCATGTAGGTGTGCCTCTGAGAAAGATTCTAGGACTGATTGAGAGATCTTTTGACTTCAAAAGTTCATCTCATTAACAAGCTATATACATTCTTAGTTCGTCCACATTTGGAATATGCCGTTTCTGTATGGTCACCGAATCTCTTTAAAGACTGACAGATTGGAAAAAGCACAACAACAAGCCCCAAAACCAATTCCAAATATAAAAAATAAATCATACGAAACTCAACTAAACCATGTGAATCGGTTTCCCTAAAAAAGCGTAGACTCAAGAGGTGACTTGATAAGGGTCAAATGTTCATCACTCATTAACAAGCTATGTAAATTGTTAATTCGTCCACATTTGGAATATGTGGTTTCCGTATGATCACCGAATCTCATTAAAGACATTGACAGATTGGAAAAAGTACAATGGCGAGCCACAAGATGGATTCCAAGTATCAAAAATTAATTACATGAAAATCGACTAAAACATATGAATGCTATTCCCTAAAAAAGCATATACTCAGAGGTGACTTGATACAGGTATTTAAGATTCTAAAGGGAATTGACATTTAAAGTGACAATTTTCACACTGAGTGAGAATCTGACAAGAAATAATGGTCTCAAACTGTCAGGATATAAGATTTGATTTGGAAGTGGATAGAAACAACTTCACCAACCATGTAGTTAATGAAAGGAACAAACTTTCTGCAGAGGCAGTGTAATGCAGTTCAGTTCAAAACTTTAAGATTCATTTAGATAAACACCTAAGCAAGATACTGTAATGACTGCCATTTATTTAATTATTTGTTTATTAGTATTTGCTTGATTTTCCTTTATTATTAATGTAAATTTATTTTTTACTATTTACCTGTTTATTATTTAACTATACCTATGCATCTATTTTATTTATTATCTATATAACCTTTATTTTTCTTTTATTTATTATTATAATTTTTTCTGCATCTGACCAAGTTACGGACCAAGATGTCTCCTGTAGGCATGCTCCTCCTTTGTAGTACTTTTTAAAAATTAACCAAAATAACATTGCAGACAAAAGCAAATTGGACAAATAATTGGGAAACAAATAAAAACAGCAAGAAGCAAGGCCTGACAGAAAAGGTGTTTCCTCATGAATGGGTAGGAAATATAAAGACAAATTTTAAATTGGTGTGGCATGGTAGCAGGTGTAAAATGATGAAAATGACAGGTGCAGCAGGACCTGATTTTGCAATGCATTACTGGTTTACAACAAGTATCCTATTTTACTAAAAAGACATGAAAAACTGGCTAATAAATATCATAGATGCAGGTTCCATAATTGGTTAGCTAACATTGAAATATTTCAAATTGGGGGTCAATAGAAATCCTAGGCTCTGTGTCAAACAGTCCATACAAGGAAAAATTATTTTTATCAAACAAATTAAGTGCTGTATTTGCCGGACTAAAATCATAAAAATGGGACGCTTTATAGTTTATTATTCTCCAAGCGCCATGCTTTCCGATTCCTTCCGCTTACATCATCTGACTTAAGCACCCCTCCCCCCCAACCAGCACTTCCCAGCTCCGTGCCCGTCTGTACACAAACTGAAAACTTTTACACGTTAAAGAATAACTCACGAAACATTTTTACCATTATATCGTGCATTACCAATTCGTGAATACATACACGTTTCAAAGGAATGCAAGCAATAGTTTTATTTACTCGATGACCGGTTTCTACCACAGGACCTTTTATCTTGAACGCTCTAGAACTCCTCTCATATACTGAGGCTATGTTTAATTCCACTCTACTGCATCCTCATCACAGCGTAATACTGCAAAAATGCTTATTTGCACAAACTGAAAATAGACTACGAAATTTGCAACGCCAACAACACCCGGTTCCATCATACGCGTTACTTCCACCCGCTTCCACATCGGATTGATAGCTTTGTCCCTCTATCACGAACATAATAAAGCATCACATACACTCAAATCCGTACCCTGTAATACCAGGCTTACCTAAGGCCACTCCAATACATTGTTGATGTATTTTTTTTCCTTATTCAGATGATTTTACAAGTAATTCACGAAACGTCAAGCACAGCGTGTAGTACACAATACCGCCATCCAAAGCCGGGGCTAGTTAGCGCGGAGTAATCATATCCTTCCGCGCAAAGAACTAGGGCACATTAACTTCAGTAAAAAAATAGGAATTCAGACGCATAATTATTATAATTTATATGGAATTATTATCTATTTGTTTCCAATAGAATCTTGTTTTGTTTAAATGACTGATTATTCAAATGGTTCTGAAAAATCTATAAGTTACCTCAGTAGTGTTGCTAGGCATGTACCTTTGAGGCTCATTTAATGAATTAGAAATAACTAAAATTATACCTTGGTAAATAGCTTTAAATATGCATATTTGCACGAGGTATGATCATCATTGACAATATGCATGATTACTCACTATTAGATACTAAGCTATAGGGTAACAACTCGACATACAAATGTTTAATTCTTATATCAATAAAAGTGATATGTGAAATGAAAAAGTAAAATTAGTCGAAACTGGATATTTCTACGCTATTTTGGCTGTATCTCAAAGTCTAATATGTATGGGAAAATTTGTGTTCGTGTGTAATTATTTGTCAATAGTACGAAATATAAGTAGTGTTTTTTACCAATTGTAAACAAATGTACTTAAATTTACATTATTAAGGTTGCGGTAATTCATACATTGACAATTTAAAGGGACAGATTTACATTTGTGTGATAATACCGATACGAACAAGATAGTATGTTGTGAACTAGTGAGTGACCAGTTTAGAGTGTTCAAGCTCTTATAATAGTATTGTAAAGGTAATAAGTTCTTTACTTACATAATCATAATGGAACCTTGTATATATAGTCAGTACTCGCAAGGAACCCAATAATTTACTTCATTTGCCAGAAAAAAAATCCTCAATATTATGCCGCTTTCAATGATCTTATTACACCCACGTCCTTCTCAGTCTCAGAGGTACCTCCTTTAGCTGTTCTCCCACTAACTAATATATTGGCCTTTGTTGTACATACAAATAACAAAGTCCTGTGTCCTGCATTATTCAGTTTTGATTGAAGACAAATTCCTGTTCAGAAAAGAATGCTGGTCAGTATTGATTTCTACCGGTCTCACTAATTGCCGAACAAACCGAACAAAACCGAGAAAAGCCGAACAAAACAACAAAACCCAAACAAGGACGGGTTTTGCTCAAATGCACACTTCTATATATATATGGTTGCATTATTTGAACTATTTTCTTTAAAATGTGTGATTTCCATGTAATATGATCAAAGAGAAGTTACGTTTTTATCCTCTGCAATTTTACCGACCCCAGCTACGATTCGTCCAGCCCGCCGTCTATGATCACTGGTGGTATGGATCAAACTACACTCTTTTAAGTTTCTTACTGTTTCTTACTGCTGGATAGAGTGAGAAATAAGGAGGTGAGGAGGAGAACAGGGATGAAAAAGGAGCTGGGAGATAGGGTTGATGAAAGAATATTAGGATGGTTTGGACACATGGAAAGAATGAGTGAAGAAAGACTAGTAAAAGAGGTATGGAAGGCAGATGTGGAGGGAGGGAACATGAGGAGACGTCCTAGGATGAGGTGGATGGATGGGGTGAAGGGGGCTTTGGGGAAGAGGGGAATGTCTGTTGAGGAAGAAAGGGAGAGGACGGAAGACAGAGGTGAGTGGAGAATGGTTGTATATGGATGATGTTGTGATTGCATGAGGAGGAATGGGCGGGGGTGGGCGGTGAGGTAGTATGTGTGAGCAAATTCTGACGCAGCCCGAAGGGATTTCTCCCCGTCCCCTCCTTATATGCAAGGGGGGACGGAGAGGGGGGGTCGCCGATTAAATGAAGCGGCCTTGCTGTGGATGTGCTGTGTCTTGCGACACTGCTTCTGACCCAGGGCGGTGGGCAAGGTGCAGGGATGACCCGTCATCCAGGAGGTGCTCAGATGAGTGGGAGGGTGGGAGGGGTGTGGAGTGTATTTAGGGATGAAATGGGTGGGAGTGTTTTTATGCCTTTCCCTTTTTGGCTACCTCCCTTGTAAGGGGGAAAAAGCCTTGGTATATGTATGTATGTATGTGTTAAATTACATGAAAATCACACATTTTAAAGAAAAGAGTTCAAATAATTCAACTATATGCAGTCTATTATACTAATAACACAACAGTAAGAAACTTAAAAGAGTGTAGTTTGATCCTTAACACCAGTGATCATAGACGGCGGGCTGGACGAATCGTAGCTGGGGTCGGTAAAATTGCAGAGGATAAAAACGTAACTTCTCTTTGATCATATTACATGGAAATCACACATTTTAAAGAAAATAGTTCAAATAATGCAACCGTATATATATAGAAGTGTGCATTTGAGCAAAACCCGTCCTTGTTTGGGTTTTGTTGTTTTGTTCGGCTTTTCTCGGTTTTGTTCGGTTTGTTCGGCAATTAGTGAGACCCTATTTATACTGTCTCTGTTCTTCTACCCAGTTTAGATAATTCCTATACATCTTCTATGATGCAACATTCTCCACAAGGACATAAGTGCTGGTTATCAATCTCATCAATTTGTCTCCCCAGGTCTCTCATACAGGAGATCCATGCCTCATAGGTAACTGGCAGTGACCAATCATCAATGGATGGCCACTTAGGTACCTTTGATGAATTCTGCCTCTCATTGGCAGAGTTGAGGTGTTCTTCTGCTCACTCTAGGGCCAGTCTGCCTTTCTCTTCTGGTTACCAGAAGAGAAAGGCAGACTGGCCCTAGAGTGAGCAGAGGTGAGAGGAACACCTCAACTCCGCCAATGAGAGGCAGAATTCATCAAACCAGACTGGTTTCTAAGATGATCTAAGGAAGAGAGTTGATGTTGGAGATGAGGTAGCCTGGCAAATTTGGTAGAATACATGTTCGAAGGACTCATGTAAGTCCATGGTTGTACCAAAAAGGGCTTCCTCCCAGTCCACTAGGCTGAATTTTCCTTGTCTCAGTCAGTGGTTTGAGATAGAAAATATAATTACGGATACTTACTGAAGACTTCATAGAAGAGGCTCATACCTGTGACTCCAGATCTAGATTCTTAACGTGTGGCAGTATGTGATTCACCATGGTCTTGGATCACGTGTTGAACTCATAATCTACAGCTATTTCCCTCCTAGAAGAGAGCTTATATGACCAATCTATGAGTAATGCTGTGACCTTACATGCACACACACCCCCAACTCCCCACCCATGAGAGTTGGAGTAACAATCTGACACTCAGCAATGTGATGGATTAATTGTGCTTTATAATTATATTCAAATTCTTAATTGGTCCAGAATTTATCTACCTTAGCTTCAAATTGATGTATTTACCAAGTTGTATTTTGCGGGAAGGGGAGCTATGCTTGTGGTGTCCCGCCTTTGTAGCTCGCATTGTCTAGTTTGCTTTTAAACTCATGAATGGTTTTTGCGCATACTATTTCATTATCCAGTTTGTTCCAAGTCTCCTATACTCTATGTGGAAAACTGTTTTTCTTCAGTTCTCTTCTGTAGCTATGTTTTTTTATTTTCTTTCCATGTCCTCTTGAGTTTCTCTTGTCCCAGTTTAGTAAGTCCTCTCTGAAACACAATGGCAAAAGCCGACAAGACTGAGAATAAACACCATGTGAGATGTACCAATAAAGGTTTCAATCTCACACGGTGTTTATTCTCAAAGTCCTCTCTATCGAGTATCTCTGTGCCTTTCATGATTCTGTAGGTGGTCAGTAGGTCACCTCTCTCTCTTCTTTGCTCCAGTGTTGGTAACTCCGAGATTGCCATGACCACCCACTCTAGTTATTTACCACCCTACACAGGAAAGCCTATGTCCTTACATCCAAGCAAGATCTTGTCTTTAAAAGTTTCAGTGAGTTTCCCCTGATGGAACTTTCTGCTCTACATATCAATACTCCTCTATAACATTCACTGTTATATTTTCCAGTGGGTATCTTGTAAACCTCGATTAAATCTCCCCATACTCTTCTATATGCTAGTGTCAGCAGCTTCAGCATCTCTCCTTATGATTAGTCCTGCAAGTTCAGGCACCATCCTAGTAGCCCTTGACAACACATTTTCCACCATTTCTGTATCTCACTAAATGAGGACTCCATACCTGATTGGCATATTCTAGATGTGGTCTCATCATTGCAATAAACAAAACTTTAAAAATTGTAGCATCCAGTGCAATAAAAAGTTCTCCAGATCAGTCCCACTAATTTATTGGCCTTATTTACTTTTTCAGTTAGATGGTCAGCACAACTTAGTTTATCATTGATAATGACACCCAGTTAATAGTCATTGGTGTTACATTAAGCTGGGAGTGCTCATATAATATAATGTGTACCTATCATCTCAATGTTTTATTTTGCATTGTATTGCAAATGTTATGGAACCATGCTTTAGAAGCGTAGTCAAGTGTGGTTTTTATGAATTGTTTGGAGACAGTAATCAAAGCTAGTTACTTCAGAGAAAATACAAACTTTTTAGGCAGAAATTAGGTATGCTATGTAGTTACTATAAAGTGTCCAAGCAGATGGAAAGACTAACAACAGAAACAAATATGTAATCTATTCATCCCTTCTTACTAATATGGATTCAAGAAGGACCAGTCCATCAGCTCGCATCTCCTTGCAATAAAAAGTTCCATTTAAGGTTCATCCCAACAAGCGAGACTAATTATCCTCATTGCAACCACCATACAGAAGATATAGAGCACTGTATTACACTATCCAACTTCACTCTCTAGATAATGATGTAATGTGAAGAGACCACAAGCTTAAATTCACCAAAATGGTAGTTGGACGAAAGAAAGCTAAAAGAAAGTTGAGAAATGATTATGAACTCTTGAATTGTTACTTCATAATCTATGCTTAATTAATTTAATTGTGAGGAACATTTCAACAATCCATGCATATTTATACCCAATAGTCTTTTAAGCTACTCTGGCACATAAGTCCATAGATATATTGTGGTAAAATTGCTTGAAAGTTTTTTATATGCATAAAAAGTATAACTTGGCCACCCCTTGTAATAGAAGAAAATCTGTCAGGAAATAAATTTAATTTGGAAGTGGGTGGAAACAACTTCACCAACCATGTAGTTAATGAGTGGAATAAACTTCTTGCATAGGCAGTGCAATGTAGTTCAGTTCAAAGCTTTAAAATTCATTTAGATAAACACCTAAGCTAGATGCTGTAATGCTTGCCATTTATTTTATATTATTTATTTGTTTATAATTTGCTTGATTTTTATTTGTTATTTGTTATTTACCTGTTTAATTATTATTTAGCTATACTTATGCAGGGTCAGAGGAGGGATTGAGGAAGCTGGTGACAGAGTTTGGGAGAGTATGTGATAGAAGAAAGCTAAAGATAAATGTGGGTAAAAGTAAGGTGATGAGATGTACAAGGGGTGAAAGTGGCAGTAGACTGGAAGTGAACATTAAGGGAGAGCGACTGGAGGAAGTGGATAGTTTTAGATACTTGGGTGCAAGTGTAGCAGGAAAAGGTGGAGTGAAGGTGGAGGTAGAATGTAGATTGAGAGAAGCGAGTAAATGCCTTGGTGGATTAAAGAGTGTAATGAGGAATAGACATTTGGGAATGGATGCGAAGAGGAGACTGTATGAAGGAGTGATTGTGCCAACAGCACTGTATGGGGCAGAAACGTGGAACATAAGAGAAGAAGAGAGAAGGAGTTTGAATGTGTTTGAGATGAGGTGTCTGAGAAGTATGGTGGGGGTTACTAGGCTGGATAGAGTGAGAAATGAGGAGGTGAAGAGGAGAACAGGGGTGAAAAAGGATTTGGGAGATAGGGTTGATGAAAGAATATTAGGATGGTTTGGACACATGGAAAGAATGAGTGAAGAAAGACTAGTAAAAGAGGTATGGAAGGCAGATGTGGAGGGAGTGAACATGAGGGGACGTCCTAGGATGAGGTGGATGGATGGGGTGAAGGGGGCTTTGGGGAAGAGGGGAATGTCTGTTGAGGAAGGAAGGGAGAGGACGGAAGACAGAGGTGAGTGGAGAATGGTTGTATATGGATGATGTTGTGACTGCATGAGGAGGAATGGGTGGGGGGTGGGGTAGTATGTGTGAGTAAATTTTGACGCAGCCCGAAGGGATTTCTCCCCGTCCTCGCCTTATATGCAAGGGGGGACGGAGAGGGGGGGTCGCCGATTAAATGAAGCGGCCTTGCTGTGGATGTACTGTGTCTTGCGAAACTGCTTCTGACCCAAGGCGGTGGGCAGGGTGCAGGGATGACCCGTCATCCAGGAGGTGCTCAGATGAGAGGAAGGGTGGGAGGGGTGTGGAGTGTATTTAGGGATGAAATGGGTGGGAGTGTTTTTATGCCTTTCCCTTTTTGGCTACCTCCCTTAGAAGGGGGAAAAAGCCTTGGTATATGTATGTATGTATGTATTATGATTTTTATTTATTTAACCATTATTATATTTTTTTGCCTCTGACCTAGTTATGGACCAAAAGGTCTCCTGTCAGCATGTTCCTCCTTTGTAATCCTTTTTTAAGATATTCATAGATCTTTCAGATGCTGTGTTGATGTTTTCCTTTCTTTAAACAGGGAGTAGATACGACAATTGTTCAGCATGACAACTAAATTACCTGTAGTATCTGGGCTTTACAAGTACTCCCAGCTGGTGACTTCTGGTACCAATTATGCCAAGAGAATGAATAGATTAAGTAATAGAATATTTGGAGAAGTTGTGAGGCCAACAAATGCTAAGTAAGTATGAATTTGATTGTGTTGCCCCCCCCCTCCTATCCAGTGTGATGTTACACACAAAATGAGATGGCTCAATATAAGAGAATATTTTCACCTCATTCACTCTCATATTTTTTTCCTAAAAAGATTGCATAACAAACAATTTTAAAAATATTCCTGAAGTAGACATTGATCTACGCAGTGATCAGTTTTCAGTGTTATTGCGCTCATGAACAGGAACTTAGGAATAATAGGGTCCCAGCATTAGTTTGAAGTGTAGATGTTTGTAAGTGCAACATTTAATGCCTGTGCCTTCAAACTCATTCTCATTTTTAAAAGGTGAGACTTACTAGTGAGGAAAACTTAGAACTAGATTAGTGCTGTCCTCATTTATGTATTTATTTATTAATTTTCTTTTATTCAGTAATTTTTTTTATTATTTATATATATATATATATATATTTGTGTGTGTGTGTGTATATATATGTATATATGTATATATATATATATATATATATGTATATGTATATATATATATATATGTATATATATATGTATATATATATATATGTATATATATATATATATGTATATATATATGTATATATATATATGTATATATATATGTATATATATATATACTATATATACAGATGCTCCTCAACTTATGTTTTAGTCACGTTCCGAATGGCCGAACGTAAGTTGTTACTGTACTATACATCCGTAAATTCTATTACTGTATCTTGTAAAACACCCCTAAATCATTAATTATACACATAACATTGTAAAATAATAACATTAATTTCAAATAAATTAAATTCAAGGAACATAAATTGACATGGTGGAGGAGGAGGAGGCAAGGCATATACAGTTTGTCGTTTGTGCAATGTAAACAATGGACGCAGCGTCATGTGCAAGTATCATTTGAACTACGGAGAGCGCGCTAAACTAAAAAAACACTCAATTTTTTTTTTTTTTTTTTTTTTTTACAGTCAGTTCAAACGTAAAATCGAAAAACGTAAAACGAATGAACGTAAGTAGAGGAGCGTCTGTATATATATATATATATGTTTGATTGAATACGACAGCATTCTGGAAGTTGTTAATTTTCTTTCTTGTGTTTTCTATTTTTCTAATTATATTCTTCCCTTGGATAGGGTGGGCATAAACCAATTCCTTATAATTCTCCATTTTATTACACGACATTTCGTCTCTGAAAAGACATCTTCTGGTATTTCTGTTTTAAAGATACAATAAATATTTATGATACTGCAAGTTTGAATTACATTAATGGTTGGACATATACAAGATTATATTTAGAAATCAAACCTTAGAATTACAGTTAAGTTTAACATATTAAAATTACATTTTAAATATAACAAAAATAATGGTTAGACATATACAAGATTATATTTAGAAATCAAACCTTAGAGTTACAGTTAAGTTTGACATATTAAAATTACATCTTAAATATAACATAAATAATAACTACTACATGCCTTATAGGTGAAATGTTTAAATGGCTGGTGGCTACATCTTGACCCTGAGTGACCTTCGCTTAGGAAGGTGTGAGGTGATTAGCAGATTACCCGTGGCCTCTGGCCTTTTAAACGATCCCGTGACCTGATGAGGAGAGGGGTTGTGTGGAGGAGGAGGGAGAGGAGAGGGTGAAGGGGGGGTGGGGTTGGGTTGTGCTGAGGGGGAGGGGGAGGAAGAGGGGAAGGAGTGCATCTTATGGCTGTACAAAGGTATATTAGATGTTAGATCGCATTGCAAATTGATGGAGGGGGCTTTATCTCTAATGTACATGGCCTCTAGAAGTTGGAGCTTTCTGGAGTTGTTATGGTGGCCTATGATTTTGATATGTTTAGATATTAAATCCCTTGTGATTCCAATGTTGTGGTATTTCTTTAGATGTTCTTTTATCACCCCTATTTGCTAGCTTGATGCATTCGTTTAGGAATTCCCTGATGTAGGCGGGAAAACTATGACCCAGGTGGCTATGCTTATGGAATCCGAACGACTTCGGGCACACTTGTTCTTCTAGACATTTTGATAAAAATTGACGTTGGTTCTTCCTCTTCTTGCTGGCGATGATGGAAGATTCAAAATGTCGATGAGCTTGCTCGAGTCCATCTTGTAGAAAGACGAAGAAGTATCCATCGTGGGTGTAAATCACTGTCCAGTAATGTTGTTACACATTAGTAATTGCACTAAAAACCCACTATTATTTGGATTTAAGAAAAGAAGGAAATAACGAATTTCCGTATATTTCGATCACTTGCTGTGATCCTCTTCAAGCAGAATACATAGACAAGAGAACACACATATCTTATTTACAGATGAGAGAGGTAAAGTTAGGGAACATGGACAAGACATCTCATATGGCATCTATATTGTTACACAGGTTATGTGGTAAATCGTCCGCTTTTACAATATAAGGAAATAATTTATTAACTGCCAAGGTGGTTATGTAATCTGGTGACCATTGGCCTTTTGAGATATTAAAATGGTTCAAGGAGGGAGTCACAAAGTGTGCAAGGATGGTGTGTGGAACAAGAAGGACAGGAGGAAATAGAAGGAAGGGTAGTGAATGGTGGGATGAGGAAACAAAGAAGGTTGTAGAAGAGAAGAAGCGAGCTTACACAGATTGGTTACAAAATAGGACGAGGGAGTCATATGAGAGGTACAAAGAAAAGAAAAGAGGAGTAAAGCAAAAGGTAAAGGAGGCAAAGAGGAGAGCAGATGTGAAGTGGGGTAAGAGTATGACAGAAAATTTTGAAAGTAATAAAAAGATGTTTTAGAAATTAAGAGAGGAAGAGGAGGCAAATCAAGTAGAGAAGAAAAGGTAAAAGGTGCAGATGGAGAGATGATAATGGAAGAGAAGGCAGTAAGGGGAAGATGGGCAGAATATTTTAGGGAGTTGCTAAATGTGAAGGAGGATAGGGAGGGAAAGATAGTTGCAGTGGGAAATGCTAAGAAAATGAGAGTGATGAGTGAGGAAAATGGAGGAGAAATAAGGAAGGATGAAATGAAGGCAGTTGTTAAGATGATGAAAGTAAGGCACCTGGTCTTGATGGATGCCATGCAGAATGTCTAAAAAAAGGAGGTACAGTGATGGTGGACTGGCTGGTGAGGTTATTTAATGTTTGCTGGAGAGAGGGTAGAGTGCCGGAGGACTGGAGGAGTGCCTGTATAGTTCCACTTTACAAGGGAAAAGGGGACAAGTGTGAGTGTAGTAGTTTCAGAGGGATTAGCTTGTTAAGTGTAGTTGGGAAGGCTTATGGGAGGATCTTGATTGAGAGGATTAGGAGAGGAACAGAAGGAGTAATTGGTGAGGAGCAGTGTGGATTTAGAACGGGTAGAGGTTGTGTTGTTGTTGTTGTTGTTGTCGT
Organism: Oratosquilla oratoria; assembly: GCF_046742065.1. Taxonomy (NCBI): domain Eukaryota; kingdom Metazoa; phylum Arthropoda; class Malacostraca; order Stomatopoda; family Squillidae; genus Oratosquilla; species Oratosquilla oratoria. The sequence goes on along the minus strand of NC_134817.1, from coordinate 38,295,501 downwards.
TCCCTAGACTGTCTGTCCGAGCAGTCCCGTCTCCCCAAGGAATGCCATAGCCGAAACTGGGTTTTCCCACAAATCCTTTATAGAGCGTATGTTGTGTTGTTTGTGTGCATGATTGTGTATAATGCAGTCTTCCATTATGTGTTGTATGGTATGGGGTGAAGTGTTACATCCTGGGCAGCTGTTCACAACGCGGTCATCCAGCCTCTTCTGGTAGCTTAGAAGTGCTGGGTGGTGACCGCACTGCAGTCTGGCCAAGTGGACTCTGTCCTTTCGTGGGAGAGAGGATTCAGAAGGGTGGATATCAGGGGGTCTGGCATGCAGCAGTGTGTTGTCTGTGTTAATGGGGCGGTGAGTGATATGATTATGAATATGTTTCCGGAGGCTGGTATTTGGTGGTTGTGGAGGAAGAGAAGAGAGTATCTGTGCGTGATAAAGGTCTTTGGGTGTTGTTTTAATGTTTCTTGGTGTGTGCGGGTGTTCTGCTATGTAGTGTAGTGGGTGTAATGTGTTTGTGGTGGCTGCGGCAAGTGTTTGTGTGCCTCTCATGTCGAGGTGGTCCTTGACTTTGAGGACTTTTGTTTCATGGTGTAAATGGTCTGTAGGTGTTGTATTTGTGCAGCCTGTAATTGTTTTTAGGGCTTTGTTTTGTATGATTTGAAGGGTGTTGTGGTGTGTCTCACTGAGATTTGGAGCCCATGCAGGACTCGCATAATTTAACACTGAGCGTATGCATTGTTTGTATATTGTTATATTAGTTTCTTTGTTTTGTCCAAATGTTGTTCCAGTGATTGACTTAAGTGCGTTAAGTCTGGGTGTGCATTTGTTTTTTATGTTTGTGATGTGTTGTTTGAAAGACATGGATGTATCGTATGTTACACCAAGAATTTTCGGTGTGTTTGTGTGTGGTATTAGAGTGTTGTTGATGTAGAGATGAGGTATGTATTTGTGTTCTTTTGTCCAGTTGGTGAGAAGTGTTGCTGTAGATTTGGTAAGATCAGATCTCTGTGGTAAGACAAATATGTGACAAAGCTATAGGAAAGGGGAGGGATGTTTTTTGGCTTTTATGGATCTGGAAAAGGCTTATGCTAGGGTAGACAGAAAGGCACTGAGGGAGGTTATGCAGATATATGGGATAGGAGGAAAGCTTCTAGGAGCTGTCAAGAGTTTTTATGAGAGTAGTAGAGCTTGTGACAGGATTGGAAATGGAGAGAGTGAGTGGTTTGAAGTAAAGGTGGGACTTCGTCAAGGATGTGTTATGTCGCCCTGGCTGTTCAACTTATACATGGATGGGGTAGTGTGAGAGGTAAATGCAAGGGTAGTGGGTCAGGGATTGGAGATGGTTGGTTGAAGAAAATGGAGAAAAGTGGGAGGTGAGCCAGCTGTTGTTTGCGGACGACACTGCGCTTGTGGCAGGATCGGAGGAGGGATTGAGGAAGTTGGTGACAGAGTTTGGGAGAGTATGTGATAGAAGAAAGCTAAAGATAAATGTGGGTAGAAGGTGATGAGATGTACAAGGGGTGAAAGTGGCAGTAGACTGGAAGTGAGCATTAAGGGAGAGCGACTGGAGGAAGTGGATAGTTTTAGATACTTGGGTGCAAATGTAGCAGGAAAAGGTGGAGTGAAGGTGGAGGTAGAATGTAGATTGAGAGAAGCGAGTAAATGCCTTGGTGGATTGAAGAGTGTAATGAGGAATAGACATTTGGGAATGGATGCTAAGAGGAGACTGTATGAAGGAGTGATTGTGCCAATAGCACTGTATGGGGCAGAAACTTGGAACATAAGAGAGGAAGAGAGAAGGAGTTTGAATGTGTTTGAGATGAGGTGTCTGAGAAGTATGATTGGGGGTTACTAGGCTAGATAGAGTGAGAAATGAGGAGGTGAGGAGAAGAACGGGGGTGGAAAGGGAGTTGGGAGATAGGGTTGATGAAAGAGTATTAGGATGGTTTGGACACATGGAAAGAATGAGTGAAGAAAGACTAGTAAAAGAGGTATGGAAGACAGATGTGGAGGGATTGAACATGAGGGGACGTCCTAGAATGAGGTGGATGGATGGGGTGAGGGGGGCTTTGGGGAAGAGGGGAATGTCTGTTGAGGAAGGACGGGAGAGGACAGAAGACAGGGGTGAATGGAGAATGGTTGTATATGGATGATGTGATGCATGAGGTGGAATGGGCGGGGGGATGGGGGGTGAGGTAGTATGTGTGAGCAAAATTTGACGCAGCCCGAAGGGATTTCTCCCCGTCTTCTCCTATTATGCATGGGGGGATGGAGAGGGGGGGGTCGCCGATTTAATGAAGCGGCCTTGCTGTGAATGTGCTGTGTCTGGCGACACTGCTTCTGACCCAGGGGAGTGGACAAGGTGCAGGGATGACCAATCATCCAAGAGGGGCTAAGATAAGAGGGAGGGTGGAGGGGTGTGGAGTGTATTCAGGGATGGAATGGGTGGGAATAATTTTATGTCTTTTCCTTTTTGGCTACCTCCCTTGTAAGGGGGAAGGAGCCTTGGTATATGTATGTATGAATTATTATTATCATTATTATTAGCATTATTTATTTTTTGATGGTGAAGATTAGGATAAAGAGAAAAAGGATAATGCTTGCTGTATTACATTGAGAGGATTGTGAAGGGAACACAAAACACAACAATTAAGGGGGGACTGAACACCATAACAAAAAAATTCATATAAAAAAAGTTTATAGTCTTTCAACTTGAAATTTTTAGGTTTTGTTTCAAATACAGATAGAAATGTACAGTATTATGAACCCGAGAAATTGCTACGTCTTTATGTCATAAACTTTTTTTGACGTAATCGAATATGTACATTGTATTTTTTGTACTACAGACTTCTGTTTTTTCATGGTAATACTTAAAGATCTTATAAACACTTTCATGCCTGCTTTTTAAAAAAAAACCCTGCTATACAATGTGAGATATAGGTGTCGTAAGTATGGTCACTTACGTCACCCTTTTTTCAGCTTTTTTTTTTTTTTTTTTTTTTTTTTTTTTTTATCACTTAGGTGGGGCCCGTCACTCTGTTTTCCAAGATATAAAAAAACAGGTGTGGGAATAAAGATATACCTATTATACACTACCAGAAGCATTTTCAGGCTGCTACAATTGATTAAAAATTATTCGAAAATTTTTAATTGCAAATATTTGTGGTTTTGAGATACGAGCATTTAAAGTTTTCAGCATTGTATATCTCTGTTATTTATTGTGTGATTTCTTTTATATTCACACACATTATTATATAATGTATATTGAATAAATTGACAGCAAATATTTTCATATACATATCTACTATATATATTACATTAAGATATATTTGTTACTCACCAAGTGGCCCTTTTCATAATTGAAGATTTTGCACTTTTACCAGTTTAAAACCTCACTGCTGGGGTGTCATCACTTTGTCAAATCATTGCAGAGTGGTTCATTTTACCAGCAATGAGCACTTTTCCTCTGCTCAATGACAAAGCTTACCAAAAAGGTGTTTGATCCTATACAGGCGCGATCCCAGCCCCGTATATTTCTCCTTCACCAGCTATTTTCTCTTCCTCCTGAATTTCCCACATCTTCTTCTCTTCATTTGGAAGAAAGCACTTTGTCAGCTGTGTTGTCAGGTGTGGTGGTATTTGGTGGTGATGGTGTTGGCAGTGGAGGTGGTGACGCGCGAGGTGGTGGCATCCCTCCTCAGGCCTCTCATGCCTTGTCCTCCTAACACAACTTTCATTCCACTTTTGGCGCAATTTTTTCATCTTTTCCTTGGTTTTCCTCTTCATCATGATGCAGTTGATTATTGGACATCTAGTAAGTGTAGTAATGTCCAGGAAATAAGGCAAACAGCGGCACAGGAACACAATATTGCCACAGTCAGTTAGGTGTTTATGCATCAGTCTACTTTGTTTGATTGGTAACTTAGGCTTGAACACCACACCACACGGAAGAGGAAGTCACGCTGATGTCAGACGTACAAAAATATAGCCATTTCATGGAATTAGACAAGCGAAAACAAGACATATTTATAGATATTTAGGGCCTATTATTGTGCGAGCCATTTAAATTGACATACCTCCCAGGCCCTTTAAACTCCCCCCATTATACTGGGGAGGAAAAAGTCGTTCATATTTTGCTTTTAGGGTGTTTATATTATTCAAATATGCCCATATCTAAAATTTGATTTTTTATGAAAATTTCATGATACAAGGTGTTCAGTCCCCTCTTAACCTCTTCACTCAGGGGCACATTGCATGTCTGGCAGCATTAGCTGCCCGACATGCGATGTTGCATCATAATAATCACATTATAAAAAATAAAGTCAGTGCTCAATCATTCGTTCTCTTTCACCCATGAATTTTGATAACTATAGAAAATATGATGAAGCCATTTTAGAGAGAATGGAGGTTACGTAGGTACGACTACAATAAATATAATCAAGATGCCAACGTCGGCATCATCACGTACCCACTTGCTCCTCATGCCGCCTACGTAGGTGTCACCGTATGGAAGTGGTTAATACTCTACTGTCCTTCAGTCACCCCCTTAGACAACAATACAAGATCATTTCACTGACACAAGAGCCACCAGCTGCCTGTCTGGGGGCTGTGGGTCCCCTGCAAGGGATAACCAAAGTAGCGGATGAATTGGTATAGAAGGAGTCTTCCTCCCAGACCCTCTTTTCTGTTGACTCTTCACAGGGGCAAATTATGGAATGGGGATTTCTAGTCCCCTTCCTCTCTCCAATTTAGTTGCCTTCTGTGACACACATAGTGATGTTATTCTTATCCTTTGCTTCCAACTCATGGCAGTGGGCGAGATGCAGGGATGACTCATCATCCAGGAGGAGCCAAGAAAAGACGGAGGGAGGGAGGGGTGGTGAATGGGAGTGGAGTGGGTGGGAATGAAGTGGGTGGAAGTGGGATTATGCCTTTTGACTCTGGCTTCCTCCCTTGTAAGGGGGGGAGCCCTTGGCATATGTATTCTTATCCCACACCAGCACAATAGGAAAAGAAAAAGGTGTATTGTATGTACAGTCAAACCTCGAAAGCCCGGACCCTCGTATAACCGGTCAAAATGAACAATAGGCGGACTTTTCAAGCAAAGTTCCCTATTTGTCCGGTAGGTGGCAGCGACGGCCATACACGTGTACTCAAACCCGGCCCAGTTACTTATAAAATATTATGCCCCAAAAGATACGTTTTTACCGTGTAGAAAAAAATTCTAGGCTAAAGTTTCAGCTTTCTTTTAGCGATAATAATATAAAATAAAATAATTTTTATATCTTACTGAATATGTTAGGATATGGGGGCCTTATATACATTCAAGAATAAAAAAAACTAGAACCACCATTTTCTCAAAGATTGACAAGTATATCTTGCTATGAAAGTCTGCACACACCCGAGAAAAATGTATGCCCTGGTATGGCAACACTCCCATTCTACACGGCAGTGTAGAAAACGCGGTAACCCTGGCTGCCACCACTGTCCCGCGTGCATACCTTACGATATTTACAGTGTACGTAATAAAAAATATAGTACAGTACACTGTATATACGGTACATTTACATGCCTGTATTACAGTTATTATTACAGAATTATTAGTATTATAGCATTATTATTACAGTATTGTTATTATTACAGTGTTAGAATATTATTCTTATGTGTTTCTATGCCATATCATACATTACCTATACATATACCGCTATGAAAATCTACAGGTGTTAGGGCGATATTTTCGATGACCGGACGTTTGTCATGACCGGACCACCCTTCCCCCCAATTAGTCCAGGCTTTCGAGGTTCGACTGTAATTGTTGCATCATCAGTAGTGTTTCTGACCTTAGGAGTAGTACTGTATTGTCAAAGTGATGGAGTCATACTCATAAAGAAAAAGGAGGGTAGCAGAAAGGAGTGACACAGAATACAGTGATTAATATTTCTCTTCACTTGAACTTTCATCAGAAGGGGAGTTCCTGTATTTTATCATTTTAGGGATTTTGTTAAGTGATTATATTTTATGTCCAGGTCCATGAAGGTAGTCAAAATGTTCAGCGAGAAGCCTTTAGATCTTCGGCCAGAAATTACTGACTATTACCCAAGGCATTGTGAAACATATATGCTCATGGTTCATTTACGGAAGGTGAGGAGGGCATAATTCTACTTGATATATGTACAGATGTAATAGTATGTATATATGTAAATTTTTTAAAATGCTAATCCTCTCATTGTCTTTTCATGCACATTAGTATGGCTTGTTTCGGGATGAACATGAAGACTTCAAGCAGGAAATGAAAAGGCTGCGTGCACTACGGGGAAAAGCAGCACCAAAAAAGGGGGAAGGAAAAAGAAGCAAGAAATAAATTTACTGTATATTTGTTTAGGAGGAGTACAAAATGTATATTTGTTTGGTACAGAAATTATAACTATTACATGTAGAATGGAAGTTTTTTTCAAAACCAAGCATGAAGGAGTGATGTAGCTGCTGGTATTGATTACAGCCATATATCTATAGTGGTTTTCACAGAAAAAGGAATTCAATGGTTGTTGAAGAAATATTTCTCGGTATGATACCCAATACCTAGTTACTTGATGGAAATTTCATTAATGAGATTTAACATTGACAAGAGGGTTAGACAAGTACCTGCAAGAGGTAATCCTATGTGGAATTCAGAGGGAACCATATCCTTGTGATACCACTTCAAATCCAATCACGTCAACTTCGCTTCCATTTAGAGGTGTTGCCACTCAGTCTTTGGGCTGCCCCCAATACATTTCTATCACTTTTGTATTTTCTTCATCTTTTGCCCAGATGCATTGCCAAGGAACTGCATGGTGACTGATTTTTGAAGTGAAACAATGGGATCTACAGTATGGTTTTTTTTTTTTTTTTTTTTTTTTTCTTCTTCATGATACAGTGTAGTAAAATATTGTACTTATCTTACATCTAATACTTTGTTGGATGGCTCTTCCTCTTCAGGCAGCTCTGGGGATGTTTGGGTATAGATAAAACCAGGTTTTGGAGGAGAGATGGTTCCAGATCTGAAAGTGGATGTCTTGCTGCCCCATAATTGGTGCTTTATCAGGCTCCAGAGGTTTTCTATGGGGTTTATATCAGGATTATTACCTGGTCAGTCCTTGATGTAGTCAATGCACAACCACTCATGGATGAGTTAGGCAGTGTGAGTTGGTGCACCATCCTGCATAAATATTTCACCTTTGCAGTCATCTAAGTGGTTGGCAAGAAATTCAAAATAACATTCTTTGTTCACTGTGAGGTTCTTTGGCAACATCACTAGATCCCTAGTACTGTGGGACTCAAATGGCCCCCAGACCATCACACTATCTGCATGTTTTAGTCTTTTCAGGGTATTTTGGAAGGTAAAGATACGACTTAAGACACAATCTGACCTTTCCCCTCAGTTACCAGTCACTGTGAAGGTGACCTCATCAGACCACAAAACAGTCTTCCACATCTCTGGATCCCAAGCTAATTATTTACAACAAAACAGAAGTCTTTTCTTCTTTTGCAGTGTGTGCAGAGGTGGATCAAAAATAGGGTGCAAGAATTAGCAAGCAGCTGCTTCAAAAGAAAAGCTCATGGTGGCCATGTGTATCTTCTGAGAGAACCTTGAAGGTGCAAAAACATGAGGTGGATGATGAGCTGAAACATCAGTGCAAAACAATCAAAGGAAAAGAACTCTAGGCTCCTTCAGGACGTCTCAGTGCAGATGATACAGAAACACCTCTCTAACAACCTCAAGTTTAAGTACATACATATACCAAAGGCTTTTTTCCCCCTTATAGGGAGGTAGCCAAAAAGAAAAAGGTATAGAAACCACTCCCACCCATTCAATCCCCTACATACTTCACTCTCCTCCACCCTTTTCCCTCCCTCACATCTTGACACCTCATGGATGACAGATCATCCCTGCATCCTGTCCACTGCCCTGGGTCAGAAGCAGTGTTGCAAAACACAGCACATAAACAGCAAGTCAGCTTCATTAATTCAGCAAAACCCCCCCCCCCTCTCTGTCCCCTCACGCAGAAAAGGAGAAGGCGGGGGGAAATCCCTTCGGACTGCGTCAATTTATTTCTCATGCATACTCCCTCACCCCCCATCCCCCACCCCCTCATGCATCACAGCATCACCCATACACAACCCTCTTCCATTTGCCCCTATCTTCTGTCCTCTCCTGTCCTTCCTCAACAGACATTCCTCTATTTCGTAATGCCCCTTTTACCCCATCCATCCATCTCATCATAGGATGCCCCCTCATATTCACTCCTTCCACCTCTGCCTTCCACACCTCTTTTACTAATCTTTCTTCACTCATTCTTTCCATGTGTCCAAACCATCCTAATACTCTTTCATCAACCCTATCTCCCAACTCCCTTTCCACCCCTGTTCTCCTCCTCACCTCCTCATTTCTCACTCTATCCAGCCTAGTAACCCCTATCATACTTCTCAGACATTTCATCTCAAACACATTCAAACTCCTTCTCTCTTCCTCTCTTATGTTCCATGTTTCTGCCCTGTACAGTGCTGTCAGCACAAGCACTCCTTCATACAATTTCCTCTCATCCATTCCCAAAAGTCTATTTCTCATTACACTTTTTAATCCACCAAGACATTTACTCGCTTCTCTCACTCTACATTCTACCTCCACCCCCACTCCCTTTCCTGCCACATTCGCACCCAAGTATATAAAAATATCCACTTCCTCCAGTCTCTCTCCCTTAATACTCACTTCCAGCATGCTGCCACTCTCTCCCCTTGTACATCTCATCACCTTACTTTTACCCACATTTATCTTCAAATTCCTTCTTTCACACACCTTCTCAAACTCTGTCACTAACTTCCTCAATCCCTCCTCTGATCCTGCTACAAGCACAGTGTCATCAGCAAACAACAACTGGCTTATTTCCCACTTTTCTCCATTTTCTTTAACCATCTCCAACCCCTGACCCACCACCCTTGCATTCACCTCTTGCACCACCCCATCCATGTATAGATTGAACAGCCAGGGTGACATAACACATCCCTGACGAAGTCCCACCTTTACCCCAAACCATTCACTCTCTCCATTTCTAATCCTAACACAAGCTCTACTATCATAAAAACTTTTGACTGCTCCTAACAATTTTCCTCCTATCCCATATATCTGCAATACCTCCCACAGTGCCTTCCTGTCTACCCTGTCGTAAGCCTTTTCCAGATCCATAAAAGCCAAAAAAACATACCTTTTCCTATAGCTTTCTCACATATCTGTCTTACCACAGAAATCTGATCTACACAACCCCTACCTGTCCTAAAACCACACTGTTCCTCTCCTAATCCTCTCAATCAAGACCCACCCATATGCCTTCCCAACTACACTCAATGAGCTGATCCCTCTGAAACTACTACACTCACACTTGTCCCCCTTTCCCTTGTAAAGTGGAACTATACAGGCACTCCTCCAGTCCTCCAGCACTCTACCTTCTCTTAAACAAGTATTAAATAACCTCACTAGCCAGTCCACCACAACTGTACCTCCTTTTTTCAGACATTCTGCATGGCATCCATCCAATCCAGGTGCCTTACCTGCTCTCATCTTAACAGCTGCTTTCACTTCATCTTTCTCTATTTCTCCCCTATTTTCCTCACCCATCACTCATTTTCTTAGCACTACCCACTGCATCTACCTTTCCCTCCCTATCCTCCTTCACATTTAGCAACTCCCTAAAATACTCTGCTCACCTTCTTCTCACTGCCTTCTCTTCCATTATCATCTCTCCATCTGCACCTTTTACCTTTTCTTCTCTACTTGATTCACATCCTCTTCCTCTTTTAATTTCTTTCCAAAACATATTTTTATTACTTTCAAATTTTTCTGTCATACTCTTACCCCATTTCACATCTACTCTCCTTTTTGCCTCCTTTATCTTATGGTTGACTTCCCTTCTCTTTACTTTGTACCTCTCATATGATTCCCTCATTCTAATTTGTAGCCAATCTATGAAAGCCTGCCTCTTCTCTTCTACACCTTTCGTTGCTTCCTCATCCCACCATTCACTACCCTTCCTCCTATTTCCTCCCGCCCTCCTTGTTCCACATACCATCTTTGCACACCTTATGACTCCGTGAACCATCCCCATCCCTCCTCCACTCCTAGTTCTACTCTATCCTTCACTCCCACTCCTCTCTCAGCTTCTTCTTACACTCCTCCTTTCCTTTCTCATTTAAGCAGTTCACTCTAAGTACCTCTCTACCTTCTGCCCATTTCCACTTCATCTATTCTCCACTCTCAATTTACCTTCCACCAGAAAATGATCTGATATTCCCCCACTCTCTCCCCTTAGAACATGTACATCCTTGACTATCCCTAGCATACTCCTGGTCACCACTATATAGTCCATTAATGCTCTATCTGCCACCCTTTCATCCACCACCCTCTCCCATGTGTACTTATGCTTGACTTTCTTCCTAAACACTGTATTTGCTATCATCAACTCTTGAGATACATCACCAATTCTCCACTACAATTTTTACCTATAACTCCATACTTCCCGATCACTCCATCTATTGGTTTATTTCCTACCCTAGCATTAAGGTCTCCCAATGCAACTACATTGACATTTCTCCTTAATCACTGTATGCACACATTTAAATCTCCCCCAAAAAGCCTCCCTTTCCTCTATGCTCTTCTCACTACCAGACCCATACACACTTACAAAAAACCCACATCACCCTTCCCAGCTTCACCTTCATCCACATCAACCTTGAAGAAACCTCCTTGCACTCCACTACATGCTTACCTATCTCTTCACTTACTAGTATAGCCACCCCTTCTCTCCCTCGTCCCCTCTTCATTCCTGAGAACCTCCCAACTACATTCCCACAATGAAAGATGCCCATTTTAACCGTATTGCAAAAAAAAAAAAAAAAAAAAAAAGTTTTGTTGTAAATACTTAGCCTATGAAGTGAAAGACAGTTTTGTAGTCTGATGAGGCCACCTTCAGACTGAGTGGAAACAGTGAGGGGGGAGGTCAGGTTGCATCCTGCCTCAGACTCCCAAAGTACACTGAGAGGGACTAAAACACAGTGTGATGATCTCGGGAGCATTTGGTCACCATGGCAGTGGAGATTTAGTGGTGTTGCCAAAGAATGTTATCTTAAGCTTCTTGTTGACCATTTGAGAACTGTTTCACCATTTGAAAACGAAAGTGAAACATTTATGCAGAAAAATGCACCAAATCACAATGCCAAGCTCTACGAATTGTTTGAATGGGTGGACATTGACTACATCAAGGACTGGTTAGGTAAACCCTGATCTAAATCCCATAGAAAACCTCTAAAGCCTGATAAAGCTTCAATTAGGGTGCTGAAACACCTCCACCTCCAAGAAATCTGGAACCATCCTTCCTCCAAAACCTAACTTTATCTGTACCCAAACATCTCCAGAGCTACTTCTAGAGGAAGGGCCACCCACTAAACTGTTAGAGGTAAGCTAAGTCTATATACCAAGAACTTCTTCCCACTTATAAAGCAGATAGCCAAGTCAAGGCATGTATCTACTCCCACCCACCACCCTTGTTTCCCTCTTATCCCAACTCTTCTTGGATGAAGAGTCATCCCTATCCACTGTCCACTGCCCAGGTCAGAAGCAGTGTAGCAAGGCATAGCATGTCCACAGCAGGGCCACTTCACTTACACAGCAACCTCCCTCCCCAGTCTCCTGCTCACTCTCGTACGAGCAGGACACGGTTTCTATACTCTAGTACCAAGCGCATTCCCGTCTCCCCCTGGAATCTTGCTCTGTCAACTTTTATGTCCTCATATAACGCGTTTGCAATATAGCATAGCCACTTTTTTTTCTTTTCTTCTGCATTCGTAGAGGAATCCGCATTCTCAGTTTTTTTTTTCGTGCACCCTGGAGCACCGGCATAGGTTGAGCTCATAGGTCATCGTAAGACTGTGGTAAACCCACCCCCACCGGGACAAACTCCATGGAGGCCTCCCTGTCTCAGAATAAAAAGAAACGCAGAGCTGACCCAAATTCGCCTCCTGGTTCTGATGACGAGGAGGGGGCACCGGATCCCACTTGCAACACTCAAAACTCAAAACTCCCCACCTACTGTACAAGGTCCTCCCCTCGGAAAGCTTCAACTCGCCCTTCAATGTCGTCTGAGCCCTCGAGACTGGCCCCCTCCAAGGAAAGCTAGTCTCTTTCAGGCTACTGTGGGATGACATGGTCTTCCTCACCCCCCGCCACCAAAATGTTGTTGATACCCTCGACGCGGTCAAGGAGCTTTGAGGGCACCGTGCGAATATCACGAAGGTCCTCCCGGAGGATCACATAACGAAGATGGTGGTATATAATTTCACAGCTAAATTGGTGCTACTCACAAGTCAGCCCATGATCACCAATGTCAAGTAGTTATTCGACCGATACAAACGGGACACCCCCCCCCCCCATGTGGTTATTGACGTCAAGGGAGACCCCATCCGCACTTTAGAATTAGGAGGATGGGGGAAATTTCACGTTGGCTCGTACATTCCCGATCCCCTCAGGTGTTTTGAATACCAAAAATATGGCCACCATCAAAACCAATGTCGAGCACGTCTTCTCCGATGCGGCATCTGCAGCCGCCCTCACATGACGGATATGTGCCTCGAAAAAATAACAAAGGGGACACCGACCTCCAAGGCAGATGCCCCAACTATGCCAAAAAACACCATGCATGGAATGCTCGGTGAGGAAGACTGAGGCCACGCAGTGCTATCAGAGGGCTGCGGAACGGGTGGATTTCGTTCTGGCCCCACCAGGAACCTTCGTATGGGGGAACAAGAAGCACCAGCCCCCCTCCCCTGCCTCAGGTCAAACAAACCTCTGCTCCTGCGCCCAACATTGGTGACGAAGGAACCTTTCCCGACCTTCCCTGCGCCCCGCCCTCCCACTGTCAACCTAGTTTCGACTGCGACTACTCCCCCAGCTCACAGGCAGCAAGTGACCGCAGCACACGCTCGGCTGTGAACCTCGCTAAAGTGGACGTTGACCACCAGTCACCACCACCCTCTGCTTCCTCGACACCCAACAACACTGCTGCACCCTCTATCCCAGAGACACACCACCGCCGACGGGCGCAGCGCACACATGCGCGAACGAGCTCACCCCCTTCTACCCAACATCACAAAAAATCACGAAAACCCCGCCAGCGCGACAACACTGCTCCCCCAGCGACCCAACACAGCCCCGTCCGCACCCCCCCCCCTCGGTCCGCTCCGATAGCCCTGCCACCGCCTTACCCGCTGAGATGCTCGCTGCTGACCCAGCTGAGCTCTCCCAACCTCCTCCGCGGGAAGACCGACGATGACAGCTTTATCTCCTCGGCACCATCCACTTCCGGTGTCACCCGGGGCGGCATAAGTGACTCAGATATGGACACAGAGGTTACCGATTATGCCTCTCTTCAATAACACTAAACTAAGAATTCTTCAGTGAAACATCAACGGATTCCTCCGCAGGAAATTGTATCTCCTGGCTATCGCTTAGCAATACGATTTCAACATAATTCTTCTACAGGAAACACTACTAAGGGAGGAGGTACGATTCCCGGGATATCGCACTTTCTCTTTACCGCGCAGTGACACCACTAGAGGCTGCATGGCCCTTGTCAAGGACAGCCTACCCTGCAGCGAAGACACCAACCCCGTATACTGTGGTGATGGCGTGGAGGCTCATGCGGTTCTCGCACAGCGAGGCCATGAGACCTTCACCATCTATAACTTGTACAGGAGCCGTCACGCGGTCCTGGACCTCGGGGAAGTGAGCACCCTTGCTGGGGACAGACTCCTCATCATCGGAGGGGATTTTAACGCTCACCACCCATCTCTGTTATCCACACAGGGCCCCAACACTGCTAGGAATCATCTACACCTCACACTGAACTCCCCCGATGGATCTTCGACCCACGCACGGGGAGTCAGGCTCGACCTAACCCTTGTGACTACCACTCCTCCCGCGCGAGATGGGAGATTCACCCCGTTGTCACCAGTGACCACTTTGCCGTGTGCACGTACATACGGGATGTGGCTCCGCCACCGGTGGTGCCACACATTCCGCAGTGGAACACATCCAAGACCAACTGGTCTCTTCTCCAACGCCCTGACATCCTGGGCAACTGAGTACAACCCTTCGTCATGGGACATCGACAGCTTGGAGGCGGACTTCTCAGCCGCCCTCCACGCTGCCGCGAGTGGTGCGATCCCGCTGCAGAGACAGCCCACCCGGAGGCACAAAAACCACTGGTACTACGAGTAAATGAGAGAGGCTAACCACAGGGTGTGCATGTTCCGCCGCGCCTTCCGACGGAACAGGACACAGGTCAATTTTGCCAACCTCCGAGCGGCAGTTCGCGAGGCGCATGCCACGGCTACGCGTGTCAGGGTAAACAAATTTCATGAGTGGTGTGAGGGGTTCAACACACACACCTCCCTCTCAAAGCTCTGGCGTAAAATTCATGTAGCCACAAACAGGTCTCGCCCACGTCTAACCCATCATGCCCCAGTAGAAGAGGCGCAGCAGCTGGTAGAGGTATTCGCCTCTCGAACCAACAGCGCTTTCCTGTCGCAGCACACCCAAGAGACGCAACAGCAGCTGCGAGAGGGAAAAATCCACCACGTCGGGGACATGATGGCCCAGACAGGCGAGACTGACGCGGAATTCACCCTCTGAGAGTTCACGGCCGCCCGAAGATCTGGCAAGGACACTGCCCCCGGTGAGGACAGAGTCACCTGCTCCATGTTGGCACACCTCGGACCTGCAGGAAACGAGGCTTTTCTCTGCGTAGTCGATCCATCTTTTAGGACTGGCAGGCTGCCCATACCCTGGAAGACGGCCACAATAGTGCCGATTCCCAAACCCAAGAAACCAGGTGCCTACCGCCCTATCAGCCTGATCAGTTGCATGGGGGAAAACAGCGGAGAGAATGGTACTCAACAGGTTGCTATGGAAACTAGATCCGTTGCATGAGCATATCTACGCTTATCGCAAGGGCACTGGGACGGCCCACAGCATTGACACCCTTCTCGCTGCATAGAGCAGCGAGCCCTCCATCACGATATTCCTCAATCTGGAAAAGGCCTTCGAGCTAGCCAGTCCTGTGGCTATTCGAGACTTCTTGCCCGCAAAGGTGTGAGAGACAGACGCCTCACCTGGATAGGCGACTACATGTCACGTAGATCTGCGTGCGTGCGCTTCCAAAGTCATATGTCAGAGCCCAGGGTGCTGGAAAATGGTACATCACAGGGAGGGGCCCACAGCCCGACTCTCTTCAACGTGCTGATCTCCAACGTACTGGAGCTCCCCCTCCCCCACGGGTGCAAATCATTTCCTACGCCGATGATTTTGGCACTCATCATTGCTGGGAAGCAGTGATGCTACGACAGAGCACAGCGCTACCTCAACGCCGTTACAGCGGAATGCGCCAGGATCAGACTCAAAATCTCCCCCACAGAAGTCGAAAGCCACGGCATTCGGTCTCGGGCGGGGAAAGGAACCCCTCGTTACTCAGGGATTCGTGCTGGACTGGGTATCACATTTCCAGTACCTGGGCGTATGGTTCGACAAGGGACTCACCTTCAACAGGGAAATATCCCACCTCAAGGACAGAATGATAGCCAGAACCACAGTGATGAGGGCCATGTGCAGAAGGGCACTTGGTGACATCAAGTCCTACCGGTACGCATGTACTACGTACAAGCTGTGCGCTCTATCGCCGACTACGCTGCCCCGGTTCTCCTTACTGTGGCCGCGAAAAAAAAAACTCCAACGGCTTGAGCCATGCAAGAATGAAGCGGCTAGTCATCCTGGGAGCACAGCGGTGGTACAAAGTTCTCAACCTCCAGCGGGAAGCCTCACTTCCACCTCTCCAACTCAGATTCAGAATGCTCGGAGCAGAC
This sequence comes from Oratosquilla oratoria, assembly GCF_046742065.1. NCBI lineage: Eukaryota > Metazoa > Arthropoda > Malacostraca > Stomatopoda > Squillidae > Oratosquilla > Oratosquilla oratoria. Next base: position 38,279,559 of record NC_134817.1, on the reverse strand, counting down.
TTTGTTGTCCGCGAACTCCACCCCCCTCCCGGCGAAACAGATCTAAGTCGGGCCATCTACACCTCCCTAGAACGTGTAGACACACCGCTTCGCCCCAACACTTGGCTCTCTCAAGCGGCCAAGCTACTGGACTCCTTCCAACTACGTCAGCCTCTCCTCGAGAAGGGCATACCGAAATCCCACCCGGACTACGAAAACCCGCCGTCGTGGGCACCGGCTCCGTGACCTTCAAAATTACGTCATTCGCGGGGAAAAAGGGCGCATGCCACCCAGACAGTGCACGCGTGTCGGCAGACAACGGCATCCGGGCACTGGCGCGACCTGGTTACGCGATCTATTACACCAACGGGTCAGTAGAAACAAACCGCCCACACGCGGCCGGAGCTGCCTTCGTCACTGATGGGTGTACTTTCAGCAGGAGAGTCAGCGACTCTGCGTCTTCTCTCCATGCCGAGGCCGTAGCGATGCAGGGGACCCAAGAACACGCCCTCGTATCCCACTCTAATTCCGTGGTTATCCACACCGACTCTCTGAACCTGATGAGCTGCTTACAACACACAGAGCGCGGGGACAATGTCCACCTACTCACCAATATCATTGCGCTCCTGCACAAATTACACCGCGCTGGACGGAACGTCGTTATCAACTGGATGCCAAGTCACGTCGGTGTCTACGGTAATGACATCGCCGACGCGGCAGCAGCGGCTGCTCGCCAGTGCCCCAGGGTCGACGTCCAGGTCTCCCCCAGCGAGAACCAGCTCAAACTCTGAACCAGGGCATTAGCACGCACGCAGTGGCACCTCCAACACAGTCTGGAGGTGGAGATTTCCCAACGGGTGAGGTGGTACAAGAGGATGACAGCATATGAACCCCTAGTACTCCCCCGTTCCACTTCCAGAAGGGTAGAAAAGCTGACCTTCAGGCTGCTTCTCGAGGACCGTTGCTTCTGGAAACTGAATCCCAGGTGCAGCACGGAAGACCGCCGGTGCAACCACTGTCGTGCCGAAAATGCCGACCTCCTGCACTACCTGAGCGACTGTCCCGCCACATCTTTCCTCAGACGGGGAACACCGGCGTCCCCTGAAGGTCTTGTGAGCAACCTCTGCCGCCTCCAAAGCCCCTATGAGCTCCGTCAGCTACTAGAGCGTCCGCCGCCGCTCTAACAGCAGTAGCATCTCTTTTCAACTGCCCCCCCCCCATGCTCCTCTGACTAGCTACACCACCACACTTCCTCTCTGCAAGGTGTGTCTTCCATTAACACCACCGCACGGGCTCAAACAAAGCCCGTGGGAGTGACATTTCACTCCCCCCCCAAAAAAAAAAAAAATCTCCCTGTACCCTCATGTAGAAAATAGAGAGGACAGGGAGAAGTGTCTTTGGGCTGTGTCAAAATATCCATACACAACCATCCTCCACTCATCCCTATCCCCTGCCTTCTACTTTCCTTGCTCAAAGCCCCTTTCACCTCGTCCATCCACCTCATTATATGTCAAATTTGCATTATGTCCACATGTTGATCCTGGATTCTAGCAAATAAAATGATCAATCATAGCTATTTCCCAAATATGTAAAAAATGGTTAAACATCATATAATGATATATAGGAAATGATAAACTTAATATGAAGATATATCTATGTACCATTAGATATGCACGACCATGTCTAGGTTTGTCTGGCCTGTGTGCACAACTAAGTTACAAACGACACGTAATCGAACTGATTGGATGTGATGCCAGTAGGCTACTGACTATGAGTAACTAGTAGATGGTAGTCGTTCGCCAAATTACAAAAAAAAAAAAAACATTAGATGTAGAGTATTTATTAAAATAAAAAGGCCATATTTTGAATCTAGCTACCAGTGTAATTTCCTTGAACTATTACGTCTTCATCTGGCAAAATTTGTAATTCATTTATTTGCTAGAAATCGTAAATATTTCAGGAAGTGAATTCGTATGTTTTAATAAGTTATTGCTCTACTTTTTATCATGATATGAAGAAAACATTGTGAGCAAGGAGTTATTGCTACTGTGGCGACGCGCCACCAGTCTAGACCAGACTGACCGCGACATCATAATATGATAATAATTTACTATAGGGAAGTGTGAAAGTCCAAAAGACTATAAACTAACCGAGCAAGTGAGTCTGCCCCACATCTATCATAACTCTTACTTCCTTCCATTTCATTCTTTCCTTCCACTTAACCCCCAATCCCCCCTCCCTCCCTCTCCCCCATCTTATCTATCCTGCCCTCTAAGTGTGAAAGGAGTGGGGAAGGGGGTAGAAGAAGGTAAAAGTTTAGAAAATGAAGAAAACGTTTTTAAAGTGTGGGGCGGACCCACTTGCATTTTAATTTATGAATTTGCTGTCGTACATCATAGCTCTATTCTGAATTATATTTTCCCTATCTAGCTAATCATTTTTATATAATTTTATGAAGGGAGTACTTGTTCTTATTTTTCCTTTCTAGGTTAATTAATATGTTGATTAAAGTGCGTTGCTATATTAGTGGTGTTGAAATTACGTTAGTATTGCTAGATTGTTACAAGTACTTCCTTCATTTGCACATGTCATAATATATTATTATAATTGTATAATTTTGTAGGGAACATGTGTGACTATGTATGGGCTAAGTGCCTTTAGGATTTATTTGGGTATTGTCATATTTACCTTAGAATGTCTTTAATTCGAGTTATGTCACACGTGTTCCCGGTGTATATATATATATAATATATATATATATATATATATATATATATATATATATATATATATATATATAATATATAATTATATATGAATATCTGTATATATATATATATATACAATATATATATATATATATATATATATATATATATATATATATATATATATATATATATTATCGCTTCTTGGCCTTTTGGCTAAGATCAAAGTGTAGTAAACTGACCGCGACGCATCCCGACCTAAGCTTTTATATGACCTATAATGGGCAAGCATAGTCAGCAAGAACGTCCGAAGGCAAAGGCAACTGATCAATCAGAAGCCCGGAAAACTCGCCGGAGACCGGTCGGCATACGAATCGACTTTGGCATACGTTCCCGCTAGCTATAGTTGGCAAAGATAGTTAGCAAGGGCGTCTCCACCGAAAATTAACGGACCAATCAGGACCCAGGATAGTTCGCCTGGGTCCACACCAACCTCCTTTATAAGGAGGGGGACCAAGCCGAAGCAGCAAGAGATAAGAATCAACAGAGAATCAACACAGCCCAGGAATCTTCGCCGGCCGGTGGTGGCGTGGAGATATATCTCCTTTGCTGCTGCCGGTCTGGCACAGGCCGACCTCTTCGTTGACAAATACACACATTTCCCAAGTCACGTAATTCTCTGTTTTCAGAGTAGTGCTTGGAAGAAAAGAGGCACACGCACACTTGCTCGCTGGCTTAGCAGAGGCCCAACCCAACTCTTAATCAGAGCCCTCATCTAATCGCAGGCTGGTCGACGGAGAGGAATGGGGACGCCTCTTTGTCCAACCGGCCCGCAACCTAACGATGGTCTCTTCGCTGACGCTGGCGAGCGAGTTTACACTTCTGAAATTTACACAATTTCCAATCACGTAATTCTCTGCTTTCAGAGTTGTGATTGGAAGGAGAGAGATAATACAACACCCGCCCGCCTGCCCCCTCGCACCGCCACTGACTCAACTCTACGGAATCTCAAACCCAACCTGGGGAAAAGCAGGCTACTCAGGCCCTACCTGTGGCTTATCAGGAACGCGCTCTACACGCGGGAAGTGAACTCTACTCACTTCCCGTAAGATACACACACACACACTTCTCACGAACATAGCCACGACCCACGCACAAACATCTATACTTACTTTTTCTTCGACTAAAATTCGCTTCCTTTCTAACTTTCTCTTATACTACATCTTCTCATTTCAGTTTACCTCCCACTAAAGATTTTTCCATTTTTCCACCTTTCTCTACTACTACACCTACCATTTTCTAAACTTTTGGTGATCCTAATCCCGGCGTCGGCGCCGCCGTCCAAGCTCCCAGTCCATTTCCCCCGAGCCACGACCACCAACAGCCCCTAATCGCTCGTTAAATCGCCCGGTAGCAATAGCCCTCTTTTATACACCACTATCTTTTCATTTTCTTGCAGACATTCTTCCCCTCCCACAAAAACCGATCCCGCGCAAGCGGGTGGTCTTTCCTAGGAATTCAGAATTCAGAGATAAGATAGATTCCGTAGAGAGAAGACCCACGCTGGATCGCTTCCCCGTTGAAGACACGCCTTTTGTGCCCTCATTCACCCTAGTCTCTAGCACTGTTTGACGTGCCAAACCACATCCATCTATTCGAAAGTACTGTTACCCGAGACAATTCCCCCTTCTTGAGGAATCTCGCTCTGGCAGGATTATGTCCCGTATAATTCTCCCTGTACGATTGGCATAGCCCGTGCGGTTCTTTAAAATTGCCTTTACGACGGGAGAGGGGGAAACACTTCCGTCAAGATAAGCCCGGTCTCGCGCGTCTAGGCGCACTCGGGCCTCGTGTTCGATAATTGTTGCGAGATAGACAGGTTTCGTGCGTTAAGCGACTTTGTGCCAACGCGCTCGTAAGCGCCCCCCTCCCCCTTAGATTTACGTGTGTTTTTTTTTCCACGAATCTCACGCGTTAACACCGTATAGCGACCACAGTTCAACGTTATCAGTACCACCATGGCGGCACTATAACTTGGCTGGCGTGTCGAAACGCGCTCCAGGTTCTGAGCCTTCATCTGGTGATGAAGCTGCTGTGGTGATGGCCCCTCCTCGTAGTAAGGGTGGCAAGCTCCCCACATTCAAGGTTGTACCCTCGGCAGGGTACGACACTGCGTTCGAAGTGGTGCGAGTTCTGGAGAAAGACCCCCTCCATGGCAAGCTGATATCCCTCCGACCCCTTGGCGATGGTAACTTGCTTCTGTTACCAAGCAGTTACCAGCTCGTCGGAGCTAGAGGCGATCACGTCGCTAGATGGTAAGCCTCTGAACCTGGAGCGTCTCAATCCTGAGGACAGGAAACACAGACTCGTGGTCCATGATTACCCGACCTCTTATATGACCGAGGCCATTGAAGACCACGCTCAGGTAATCGGGGCCACGAGGATGCGCCGTTGGGACAAGACCCCCACACGTCAGGTTCTCATTACGATTAAAGGAGAACCTTTTAATAAAATCGACCTGGGGATGTATGGCAGATATGATGTACGAACGTACATCCCAGATCCTCTCCGCTGCTTTATATGTCAACGCTATGGTCATCACCAGGCGCGGTGCACAGCAAAGCAACCCAAATGCGGCATTTGCAGCATGTCTCATGCCACCGAGACTTGCCTTAACAAGTTAAGACCATTGCCAAGTGCCCCAGTTGCAAGAAGCACCACGCCTGGAACACCTCTTGCTCTGTACGTAAAGTCCAGGCCGTTGCCTGTAAGGAGAGGACTGAGAAGCGACAGGACTTCATACCTGCCCCCCCAGGAACATTTGTATGGGGCAGCAGAAAGCACTCTCCCACCACCGTTACACAGCCACCTATACCCAGTGCTCCTGATATGAACAATCAAGAGCAATTTCCTGCACTTAAACCAGCTCCCACACAGACAACCACAAAAACACAACCAGGTCCCAAAAAATCAGGCACACCTAAACCCACGCCCACCTCCAAACCCACGCCTGCCTCCAATCCCACCCCAAAACCAGGCCCACGCCCCCAGTACCAACCCCACGAGCACAGGAACGGCAGCCCCCTCCACCTCAGTATCCGTCTGATATCATCCCCCTTAGGGAAGATGACATCGACCTGATCGTGACTGGTGTCGTCGCTGCAGTGGCAACTACCCTAGGGGAAAGCGATTCAGAGAAGATGCTAGTCATGGTGGATAGGGCCGCCAAGAATGTGCTCAAGCTCCTGAAAGAGAAGAGGAATCCTTCCAAGAATCCAAGGCGAAAGGAGAGGACTCCCTCCCCCTCCACCTCTTCATCTCCCACCTCCTCTTCCTCCTCCTCCCCTGCCTCTGCCTCCTCCCCCGCCTCCTCCTCCTCCCCTTCCACTTCCCCCAAGCCAGTCAAACCCACTTTTACCATTGGGAAAGCAACACCCACATCAGCAAAGACGAGGAAAGTGCCTTCTGCTAAGCCTCAACGCCATTATGCTCTTAGGCTTGAAGACTCCTCTTCTGATGAGGAGGAAAATGTTCCCACTGTCACAAAGTCGCAACCCATCTTGTCTTCGAACCTGAGGGGACAAGATGAGACCGTAATGGAACTCGACAGGGAAGAAAGTCGCCCTGTTCAATAGTCAATTAAGGTTGCTACAGTGGAACATAAACGGGTTCCGCAGTAAAAGCTCGTATCTCCTTGCGCTTGCGCAAGAGTATGATTACGATATCATACTTCTCCAAGAGACATTGGTGAGCGATGAGGTGCGATTTCCGGGATATCGCATCTTCTCCCTCCCTCGCTTACCCACTACTAGGGGGTGCATGATCTTAGTCAAATCATCCATCCCCTGTAGTGAGATCACGGAAAGGAAAGTGCCTTCTGCTAAGCCTCAACGCCATTATGCTCTTAGGCTTGAAGACTCCTCTTCTGATGAGGAGGAAAATGTTCCCACTGTCACAAAGTCGCAACCCATCTTGTCTTCGAACCCGAGGGGACAAGATGAGACCGTAATGGAACTCGACAGGGAAGAAAGTCGCCCTGTTCAATAGTCAATTAAGGTTGCTACAGTGGAACATAAACGGGTTCCGCAGTAAAAGCTCGCATCTCCTTGCGCTTGCGCAAGAGTATGATTACGATATCATACTTCTCCAAGAGACATTGGTGAGCGATGAGGTGCGATTTCCGGGATATCGCATCTTCTCCCTCCCTCGCTTACCCACTACTAGGGGGTGCATGATCTTAGTCAAATCATCCATCCCCTGTAGTGAGATCACGGACCCTGTATCATGTGGGGATGGTGTGGAGGTTCTTGCGGTTCGCCTCCATCGAGCCCACGAAACGTACACCATCTATAACATATACAGGGGTCATAGAGCGGAACTGGACCTTGGAGAAGTGTGTGCTCTTGCTGCGGACAGGCTCCTCATCATAGGAGGGGACTTCAACGCCCATCATAACATCTTGATGTCGCCCCATGGGCCCAATGTCGCTGGGCGCCACTTAAGTTACATATTAGATGAATGCCCTGAAATTGCGTTGTTGAATGATGGAAATCCGACGCACGTGCAAGGTGGACGCCTTGATCTGACCTTGGCGACGGCCACTCTCCTCCCTAGGGTAACCTGGAAGGTGCATCCTGTTGTCACTAGCGATCACTTCGGTTGCTCTATGCACATACGGGATGCACCACCCATACCAGCTGTATTACCTATTCCCAGGTGGAAGACTGCTTTGGCAAACTGGCCAGTCTTTGAGAGATCTGTTGAAGAATGGGCAGCGTCCTACGTTCCACCACAGGGCGTGGAAACGTTAGAAGCTGACTTTTCTGCAGCCCTTCAGGTGGCTGCCAACAGAGCCATCCCAAAGACTCGCCAGTCCCCCAGGGAACATAAGAACAGTTGGTATTATACCCCCGAGGTGAGAGAGGCCAACCATCGGGTGAATATGCTTAGGCGTGTTTTACGACGGCGCCGAACTCAGACCAATTTGGCCAACTTGCGCGCTGCAGTTCGTGACGCACATGTCACTGCTGCAGATGCCAGAAGAGCAAAGTTTCTTGAATGGTGTGAGGGCTTTAACGCCCACACCTCCCTAGCAGAGCTGTGGTCCAAGCTCCGTAAAGCTACTGGCAGGACTCAACCGCGACGCACTCATCATGCCCCTGATGCTAAGGCGCAGCGGCTGGTGCAGGAGTTCGTCACTCGCTCTAGCAGCACCTCACTCCCGCAGTGTGTTCAAGACACATTGCAGGACCTCCAAGGAGTGAGGCGCCATAGTGTTGAGGACATGGTGAGTCGGTCGGATGATACTGACACTAGCTTTACGCTTCAGGAGCTACGGGTCACACACAGGACCAGCTCAGACACGGCACCTGGAGAGGACCTCATCACCTATTCCATACTGACCCATCTTGGGCCAGCAGGTGACGAGGCACTTCTAATGGTGATAAACGCGTCCTGGAGGACTGGCAAGCTACCAACAGCCTGGAAGACGGCAATCATAACGCCAATTCCAAAGCCAAAAGAACCTGGTGCTTATCGCTCCATCAGCCTGACAAGCTGCATGGGGAAGACAGCGGAGAGGATGGTGCTAAAAAGGCTGCTGTGGAAACTGGGCCCAATGCATGAGCATATACATACTGCAAGGGCACTGGCAAAGCAAACAGTGTAGCAACACTCCTCAATGCTGTCAGTGGCACATCGTCCATCGTGTTTTTTTTTTTTTTTTTTTCTGGCCAGTCCACTTGTGATATTGGACACCCTTGCCCTCAAGGGTGTAAAAGGCAAGCTGCCTTCTTGGATTGCTGACTATCTCAGTCACCGGTCTGCGAAAGATTTCAGGGTCACATGTCAGAGGCCAGAATGCTGGAGAATGGCACTCCACAGGGGGGGGGGGGGTCCTCAGCCCCACTCTGTTCAATGTGCTCATCTCCAACATTCTGGAACTACCTCTACCCAATGGGTGCAAGGTTATCTCTTATGCAGATGACATTGCACTCATAATTACTGGGAAACGGCGGTGCTTCAGCAGGGCCCAGCGCTGCTTAAGCACTGTGGCGGCAGAATGTTGCAGGTTAGGGTTAAAGATCTCCCCTACAAAATCGAAGGCCATGGCATTAGGACTCTGGAAAGAGGGGGAGCACCTTAGGCTGGACCGGTTTCATCAGTTTCAGTACCTGGGGGTCTGGATTGATGGGAGGCTCACCTTTCAGAAGGAACTAGCCTATCTCAAGGAGAGACTGAAGGCAAGAACCACAGTTATGAGAGCAATGACGGGGAAGGCACTTGGTGCCACGCATCAGGTCCTTCGCACATTTTATGTGCAAGCAGTCCGCAGCTTGGTGGACTACGCTGCCCCAGCTCTCATAAATGTGGTGACTGCCAAGCCTGAAGACCTGGAGCCTTGCCAAAATGCCGCAGCAAGGATTATCCTAGGAGCTCCACCTTGGACTAAGATTGTTAACCTCCAGATGGAGGCTTCATTGCCTTCATTAACATCACGGGTCAGAAGGCTGGAGGTAGACTTTCTTGCCAAGATAGTCCAGAGCCTCAGTTGAGTCAAAGCCTTGTGATAGCTCTGGGACGGGTGGATAATCTTATCCACTCCGGTACCTGGCTATCTCAGGCGGCTGGGCTCCTGGACTCCTTCAGGCTCACCAGCGTTCTCCTTGAGAAGGGTAGGGACTCTCCACACCCAGAGTTCAAGTCCCCACCACCATGGCTGTCGATACCTGCAACCTTCGTTGTCACAAAGCTTCCCAGTAAGAAGTTATGTGATCAGGAAAGAGTACGAGCGCAGGCCCTACAAGGCATCCGCGCACTGTCGGAACCTGGAATGGCGGTCTATTACACGGATGGCTCCGTAGACCCCAACAGGCCCCGTAGTGCGGGGGCTGCTTTCGTGACGGATGGTTTGACCTTCGGCAGGAGAGTATCTGATCATGCGTCCACTCTCCAAGCTGAGGCCATAGCGGTCCAAGGAGCGTTAGAGCATGCTCTAATATCTCGAGCTGGTCCTGTAGTGATCCACACGGATTCACAGTCTCTGCTAGGCAGCTTAGAATCGACACAGCCCAGCGACAATGTACGCCTACTGACCTCCATCCTAGCACTCCTGCTGAAGCTACACCAGCAAGGCAGGAGTGTTACGTTCAACTGGGTGCCGAGCCATGTGGGCGTCCCAGGTAATGAGCTAGCCGACGCCGCAGCAGAAGCGGCGCGCCAAAGACCCGAAGTCGATGTTGTCGTCCCTCTCAGCAGAAATCAGTTGCGCATACGCACCAGGGCTCTTAACCAGGTACAACGGTTCCTTCAGCACAGACTGGAGGCAGAGGTGTCAGAAAGGGCGAGGTGGTACAGGGCAGTCACAGACTACGAGCCCCTTGTACTTCCTCGCTCCAAACCTAGAAAAGTGGAAACTGCTTTTCCGTCTGCGGCTGGAGGGCCGTTGTTTCTGGCAAATCAAGAACAACCCCACGGCAGAAGAGAGATGTCGACATTGCCGCCACCCAGAAGCCACCCTTGACCACTACCTCAAGCATTGCCCCGCAACAACTTTTTTGAGGAGAGGGCCTCCGACAACATCTGAGGGTCTTGTGCGCCGCCTAGCCACGTAAGTCAATACGAACTGCGTCGGCTGGTGGAGTGTCAGCATCCCCCCCCCTTTAAATTTTTATATTTCTTGTGCTTTTGACTGTATACACCATTAATGCGGGATGTGCATACGTATATCATAGAGGTACGCACATCTAGTGAATGTATGAGTGGGCGTGGCCAAAGCCACACACACTCATACATTCAATCACCCCCCCCTTTTAAATTTATTATACCACTTGATACACATACACATAATAACTGAATACACCGATCACGTTAGGAAGGGTACATTCACCGGGATGTGCATACGTGCATCACATACGTATGCACATCTTGTGAATGTATGAGTGGGTGTGGTTAAACCCACACACACTCATACATTAAATCACCCTCCAAACGGGCTCACCCTAAAAGCCCGTGGGAACTTAATTCCCAAATTAAACAGAACAGAACAGCCGAAGTAGCAGTTCACTCCAGGACACGACATCTTCAAGCAGCTTTTCCCTTCAAGCAGCTCTTCTCTACAAGCAGCTCTCCTCCACAAGCAGTACTCCTCTCCAGGCTTCAAGTTCTCCTCTGCTCTCAAGCTCATCCCTTTACGAGTTTAGAGTTAAATAAAAACCGAGTGCGTAGTGTTATATTGAGTTTCATTTCCCTGGCTTGTCCGAACCATATCACAATACTACATTTCCTGAGAATAAGTTTAAAATTAACAGTGAATATAATGATAATGAAAAAGACAGTTATGAATAAATATATTATTAGTTTTATTATTTTTCTACATTCTCTATCATGAAGATCAGCAGCCGGAACTTTCTTGTTATTGCCCCACCACCAAAATGTAATGAAACAAATGCATTGAACAACATAAACGTATTGAAATCAAGAACACCTTTCCTAGAAAAAATATACTCTAAACAAAAAAGAACTAAAAAAAAATATTTAATCTGTAGGTGGATAAAATGGAACCATATCAGAAAGAATCGCATTAAACATATACCAAACGTAATTGAAGATGAGTGACGCCAATGAAACTCGGCTAAATATTCAGGTAGCATCTCTCGATGAGTTCCACATTGCCTCTTGTTTCTGACCTTTGCAGAACGCCACAGACTAGTGTTGGGCAGATACCGGTTTTATCGGTAACAAACAACGGTACTTTACCGGTAAAAATCCTGGTACCGGTAAGGTTTCGTTAACCGATAACTTGATAAGCTATACCATAATACTCAGAGAGCGGTAAGCACGTCTCGCCTTGGTGGTACTGAGTGATGGACTGACGGCACGGGCCCAGTGTGCCGCTAACTTTACCGGTAAAATACCGTTAAGGGATGAACCGCTAAGGTCTCGGTAAGCGCGTCTCGGCTTGGCGGTACTGGCAGCATGACGGGCCCAGTGTGCCACTAACTTTACCGGTAACATACCGTTAAGGGGTGTAGTGCTAAGGTCTCGGTAAGCGTGTCTCGGCTTGGCGGTATTGACGGGCCCAGTGTGCCGCTAAATTGACCAATAAAATACCGTTAAGGGGTGTACCGCTAAGGTCTCTGTAAGCGCGTATCGGCTTGTCGGTACTGACGGACCCAGTGTCCCGCTCATTTTACCGGTTAAACTTTTACCATTAAGCAAGTATGTACCGCTAAGGTCTCGATAATTTACCATTAAAACCGTTTTTTCCGGCACTTTTTTAATTTCTCAATAGAATTAATGTTATTTCTGTGATCAGCATACGAAACTAAATTAATTGTGAAAGTTTCATCGAAAAATTCTGCGTCGCCAAACGAAAAAGACCCATATATATTTATATATATATATATATATATATATGGTGACGACGTTACAAAACTTGAGTTGTGACTACACATCATAGTAGGATGAAATTTGTTTAAAGATGTAAGTCATAAAGGCGATTCGAACTTGAGACATCACTACTACCTCACGAGTCTTTTACCGGTAATACCGGTAAGGGCGTTGTTGTTTACCGGTAATTCCGGTACTGAAATTAGCGGTATTTGCCCAGCACTACCACAGACATTCAATATGTTGGGTATAGGCTCCACTGTCAAATTTGTGGCTGTGATTTACTGTCAGATGTTGACCTGTATTACTGTACTATATAATACAAAAGTCCATCACTCATTAACAAGCTATATAAATCGTTAGTTCGTCCACATTTGGAATATGCTGTTTCCGTATAGTCACCGAATCTCATTAAAGACATTGACAGACTGGAAAAAGTACAACGGCGAGCCACAAAACTGATTCCAAATATCAAAAATAAATCATACGAAAATCGACTAAAGCACATGAATCTGCTTTCCCTAAAAAAGCGTAGACTCAGAGGTGACTTGATACAGGTCTTTAAACTTCCTGCACAGGTAGTGCAATGTAGTTCAGTTCAAAGCTTTAAGAATCATTTAGATAAATACCTAAGTAAGATGCTGTAATGATTATAATTTATGTTATATTATTTGTTTTTGTTTTGTTATAATTTGTCTGTCTGATTTTCATTTATTATTAGTTATATATCAATTTATAATCATTTACTATTTACCTGTTTGTTTGTTATTCAACTATACCTATGCATTTATTTATGTATTTATTTGTTATTTTTACATTATAGTTTTAATTTATTATTAATATGATATATATATATGTATATATATATATATATATATATATATGTGTATATATATATATTTTTTTTTTGCATCCGACCTAGATATGGATCAAAAGGTCTCCTGTCGGCATGCTCCGCCTTTGTAATCCTTTGTAATATAGATAGTGAACTTAAAAACCTGAAGGTATATCTAAGTACCAGCATACGGAATACATGTTTGAAAGTTGTGCTTTGCTGGATAAGCACCATTATTTTGCTTATAGATTTCATGATTATGTATATTTTTCAGAAGGCAACAATAAAATTATTTTTATTATATATTTATTATTTGGCATTAAATGCTGCTATTCTATAACAGAAAAATAATAAATCAACTTTATAAAAAAAATCTTTACTGAATCTTTTAACATGAAATTTTGAATATTTTACTAATGTTTCCAAATGGTGACATGATTCTCATCAATGTCTATCTTTCTTTTTCTTCACCCTGTTGTCACCAGCAGATTGCTTTCTTCTAAGCCACGTCTCGACCAAAGGTGTGGGCTCCCATGAGCTAAACGGGGGACCAATCAGATTATCATAAAATTAACTACATTCTCAACAGTAAGGCGACTCCTTTTATCTGAATATATGATATTCATTCTTGAAAACCCTTTCAGCCTCTGCAGAACTGACAGCAATAGCATTGATAATATTTTCTGTCCACTTTGAGGAACCTCAGCCATCGCAGGGTCGCTAGAATTTTGTAATACTTTTTCCACGTAGTCCCGAAAATCATTCATGATGAAAATCTTTACTAAATGCCCTCAGTTTTTCCTCTGTAGCTCTCTAAGGTATAACTTCCTCGATATTCCATGAATTGGGCTCGAGAATATTAATCAGACCATGAATTTTGTCATCTTGTTCATTCTTTGATATTAAACTGTCACAGTTCATCACCCTCTTTTTCATATTTTCTATTACTGCTTCCAGTAGCTTTTGACGAGGAAGGCTAACGACTTTATTATTTTCAACAAAATGAATATCCTTAAAAGCATCTGAAGCAGCTCTGACATCGATTTCCCTTTCATAGGTTCCCTTGCTTTCTTTAAGCATTTCAAATGCCTTCATGGTCCTTTTTATTAGCTGTTCAGCTTTTGTCAATGTTAAACTTCTGGCTTGAAGAGCATTAGAAAGTAAGGAAATTTCTTGCAGTATATCTATCATCTGTGCCAAGTCTTCCAAGAAATGCTTGTTGCAAAGACGTACAGCCATCCCTGGATGTTTTGTTTCACTAAAATATATTTACACAATGCTGGATAAGCACCAACGTTGCCGCGTTTTCTACACTGCCGTGTAGAATGGGAGTGTATTGCCATACCGGGCATACATTTTCCTCGGGCGTGTGCCGACTTTCATAGTAAGATATACTTGTCAAACTTTGACAATATGTTGGTTCTAGTTTTTTAATATATTCTTGAATGTATATAAGACCCTCATGCCCTAACATATTCATTACAATATAAAAAATATATTTTTTATATCATTATCGCAAAAAGAAAGCTGAAACTTTAGCGTAAAAACATATTTTGGGGTACAATATTTTATAAGTAACATAATTACAAATAAAAGTAATATATTTTGATGTATATTTATTACTTGATAACTAGTTATATGATTTTTAAACAACAGCTTGATTTTTTAAATGTTTTGAACAGCCTGCTTACATGTAGACAAATTTTCCTCGCGCAGTTGCCACATGCCGCTATTTTTCTACGTTTTGGTACAAAATTCTACGAAACGGCAGTACTGATGAGCACGCCACACAGCAAAGACTGATCTTAGACTGCAAGCATCCCACCTTAGTCCTAGAGCTCTATCTTCAGAATTTGTTGCCCAAACTCTTCTAAAATTTTAAAGAGTTGCATTTGGTTTTTGTTTGATTGGTGAAAATTTGGGTAAATTGTATCCATGAATATTTTGAAATGGTTCACTTGTTTTATGTCATTGACAGAATCGTCCAAACAAGTTGCAAACGATGAGTTAAGCAATGCCAAAGGACAATGTTAGGATAATCATTTCTAAGTCTAAAGGGCCCCATACACGTTCAAAAAAGCGTCAAAATTTTGCATCAACATTTTGATGCAAAATTTGTGTGTGTATGACGTTTTGATGTCAAAAAAAGATTTTAAGCAAAATTTTAATTGATCAAATCCGTTTGATATTTTTTGACGACTCGTCAAATTTTTGATGCGTGTGTGGGCTCCTATCAAAATTTTGATCAAACTGTTTAGTTCGCAGGTGACTGACGAGGAGACAGGATCGCCATGTCTGCGAAGAAGGAGGCCGAAAAGAAATTTTTTATTGAAGTTTTAGGAGTGTATCGGACCTTGCCAGCCTTGTGGAGAATTAAGTCGGATGATTATAGCAATCGTGCTAAGAAAGCCGAGGCCTATGACATTCTACTGCAGAAATATCGTGAGCATTTTACTTCCGCCACATTAGAAGATCTGAAGAAAAAAATTAATAATCTGTGAACAAATTTTCGCAATGAACTTTAAAAATGGACTAAAGTGCCAAAGCAGGTGCCGGAATTGAAGACCTGTACGAGTCACGGGCGTGGTTCATGGAGGCTATGTTACGGAAGTCCTCTGGTTCGTTAGCACGTAATTCTTGGAGGAGGTTGACGTGTCCGTAGGTTTCCCGTTTTAAAAACCAGTCTTTTGACCATTTCCGACGTTTACCAGGAGGTTTATCAGAGTCCAATGCGAACACGTGCTATGGCCACTGATGCATCCATGTCGAAGATTTTGACTATACTGAATTTTGATGGGGAAAACGCCTAAACGTGTGTTGGCAATTATGCATCAAAAATTTGTATCAAAGTTACACGTCAAATTTTTTATGCAAAATTTTGAGGCTTTTTTTGAACGTGTATGGGCCCCTTAATGCCTACCCTAGCATTGCGGCTAGGCGTTACACTTGCCCTATCTGAACAGAAAGCAATAAAATTATTTTTCAAATATTCATTATTAAACCCACCATCGTGCAAACTATTCAACAGCGACGCGTATATTTGTTCTGCTCCTTTTCCTTCCAATTCGACCAAATCAAAGAAAATTGTTGGTGATAGATCACAATCTTCAAATAATATAACAACTAGTTTATTAGACATGGTTGAAGCTTCATCCACGATGACACAAATGTTCAAGTTTTGATAAATTATTTTGGTCAATATTTCATTCTTTATATCATTTCAATGTGAAAAACTAGTTTTCACAGCAGTTTTTCGAGAACTAAGTCCAACACCCATGTCAACTCCATTTCTTATTTTAAGCTCAATCTGATCTGTCACAATTTTTGAATATTATTGTGACACCCGGCTCGCTGTTTCCCCTTCCCATTTTCTTTCGTCTGATTTCTCCCCGTTTCGGACTCCAATTCCCTCTCCTCTTGGGAATTACTGGAATTCTTAAGACCCCTAGTAACTATTTCTTGATATTTCTCCTTCTCCTTATCCTCATCAACTGTCGTGCCATTTTGACAATCAATTACAGTGCCTTAACGAAGTTGAGAGAAACTTCTATTTATTTAGAGAACCCCCCCCCCCTTTAGATTCAAGTGTTCTCGCACGACTTAGGCCAACGGTTTCCGCGCCCAAGCACAAAGCGACCTTGTTCCAGCTTCGTGCGAACCCCCCCCCCTGCGCGCTGCCACATATTTGTTTTAACCTAGGCAATTAGAATAATTAGGATCGTATCTAACACGCTCGTGAATAGTGTCTACCTCAAGGAACAATTGGAACTGTGTCATCTTCCACATGAACATTATTCGTAGTACCCTTCAACACTAGTGGCGGGAACGTAGAAGTATTGGCACCGTTGGATGCTAACTGGCGGGCATTTTTGACCTCACATGCCGCGGGACAGAGGTCAGTCTTCACATCGGGTTCAACAAGGGAGGTCGGACCGCTCATTCTCGGAAGTCCAATCGTGTCCTTTCCTCC
The DNA here is from genome assembly GCF_046742065.1 of Oratosquilla oratoria. NCBI lineage: Eukaryota > Metazoa > Arthropoda > Malacostraca > Stomatopoda > Squillidae > Oratosquilla > Oratosquilla oratoria. Next base: position 38,262,677 of record NC_134817.1, on the reverse strand, counting down.
CTCATGTGACTATTAAGGATTTTCATCCTTAAGTGACGATCGAGTATCAAGTGACATCAAACAAGTGATTTGGGTACAGACCCCTCCCGCCAGAACTCTACAAAGTGCAGTACGATTGACCAAGAATACGTCGGTGAAGTGTCGCTTACAAAGCCCATCTCAGCGCCCGTCTTTAACCATCAAGCTACGAAGTCGGTCAGTTTCCCGCTCCGATCCACACGAAAACCGTCGCCCCCCGCCACCAGAAGCGGAGCCGCGCCGGTCGTAACTCAGCAGGAGACCGCGCCAATTGAAGACGTCTCCACATGCAAGACACACAAGTTAAGGTGTTTTAGTATAAGTTATAGCTAGTAATCGCGCGCAGGGAATAGTTAGGATGTATGTGAAATCCAGTTAATTGTTAACTCACATTGTTAATGATAAGTAGTATAATTCTAGTGCCTAATTATAGAATTAATTAATCCATTAAAACTCACATTAGGAGTTATGGGTTTCATTAGCCTAGGACGGTTCACTTAATGAGTTGCCCCATCACCCCCCTCTTTGATTTACATTCACGCTCGCTCTGGAGGAAGCGCGAGTGGTCACGGATGGTGATACAAATCTCCTGGACTTCGGTTCCCCAACTTCAGCTATCCTCCTCCTCCCTTCATCACTCACTTAAGGTACGTATTCCCCACACACCCTCATCCATCACCTCCTTCCACTGCCCAGGAAATTCGTGTCATGATCTTCAACATAAAAAAAATGGCCTACATCTTTTTGCCAACCAGTAGACTGTATTGAAAACTGTATGTAGAGGCAATATATCTCTCATTCATTTTATCAATGCTTTTCGTAACTGCATCATATGCATGATCCTCTTGTTGCTTTACATAGACACTATATGTGCCTTTGATGAATAATGCTCTTTCATTTTTTTCCTGAGATGCTTGCTAAATGGTTTCATTTTTTCCTGAGGCTTCGACACTGCAGCTTCCCCATTCAACTGAAGCTCGAATTCCTTTTATATTTAGAGAATCAAATTTGGCAGTGATCACAACCAAGTTTCTTGCTACGAGAAATCAATCCGGCATACTTTTTTTTAAATCCTCGTATTGCATCGTACTCCAGCAGTCTGGCAGAGATGATGCGGCATCTGTCTGATCTGCCGGTGACACAGTAGTTACAGTACGCCTATGAGTTGCAGACGTTGCATCAGTATTATTCATCAAAGACGGAGGTATAACTGTTGCATTCTCAATAGCTTCTTTCACTGAACTTTCAGTTCATGGTATTTTATGCATGAACTTTAGTATATTTTGTTGTCTCTTCATTTTAAGGGCTAAAGACCTAAAAGTATAAACAAAACGAAAAACTGCTTTACTAACGTTAGAAATTGCTACAGTATTTTTATTGAGCGATTAAAATTCGATTTTCTCAATGGCTATTTCCAGAATAAATTTTATAATCAGAAGGAAGTAGCATGAATTGTGTACGGATATATTTATACTCACCTGTTATAACGGATTTCTAAAATATAAAAGCAGTCGATTGAAAAATAGAGAAGAGGTAGGGGGTGTGATAAATTATGCACTTCGTTTCCTGAAGAAAGGTAAGGGAGAGATATGAATCATATGATAAAAAAATGGCCACAGCTGGCCGGAAGGGAAGAATGAAAAGATAGGAAAGGCTCTAATAAAATTAGTTAACCTTTAACTGTATGTATGTACTTATGGATGTATGTAAGGTTAGTCAGCGCTTTCTTGGTATGTGATTTTAATGGTAGTATGTTTGCTTATCATAAGCTTAAACATACAAAACTATTTCATTGATTACCAAACCTGCTGAACAGCACCATTAGTTATATTAAAATGTAGTTAAATAACACATGTACAGAGAAAGCAAGCATGGCACATGGTAACAAACCTGGTTACCACTTGTATAAATAAACTATGCACTAATTCACTAACGAAACGTACCGTTCCGGTAATTATTGGATGAGATGCAGAAGACCACTGACCAGTGACCATCACTGACAGCGACTAGTCAGTTCGCCAGTTAGCCGAACTCATAAAATTCGGTGAGACGATTCTAACGCACCGGTGCAAACCGGCTGAATACTACTGCTTTTGCCCACATTTACTATCAACTTCCTACTATCACATACCTCCCCAAACTCTGTCACTAACTGCCGTTGATCCTGCCACAAACAGTGTCATCTGCAAACAACAACTGGCTCACCTCCCACATCTCTTCATTATCACTAACCATCTCCAATCCCCTGCCCATTACCCTCACATTTGCCTCCCATACCACCCTATCCATGTACACATTGAACAGCAATGGCGACGTAATGACAGCCCTGATGCAGCCCCACCAGTAAATTAAGAACAATGTGAATATGACCATATTTTTTTATCAAATGAAGTGGCCTTGCTGTGGATGTGCTGTATCTTGCTGCATTGCTTCTGACCCAAGGCAAGTGGCCAAGATGCAGGGATGAGCCATTATCCAAGAAGAGGCAAGAAAAGAGAGAGGGAGGGGTGGTGAATGGGAGTGGAGTACATGGGGATGAAATGGGTGGGAGTAGATTTATGCCTTTGACTTTGGCTACCTCCCTTGTAAGGGGGATAAAAGCTCTTGGTACATGTATGTTTGAATATTTTTTCTTAATTTCTTTCTGTTGGTCTATGTTTCATCGTGAGGCAAAAAACATAGGGTGCTCTCAGTTTGGATACAACTTTTTGATAAAGGCTTGTAGCTGGGTGGATTCTGACACTGACTAGAACTAAATCATTGATATATAAGCTGCAATACTTTCACAGGTAAAGAGTGTATTATGGTCCCAACCAGAGGCTGTTCCTGGTTACCTGAAAGCTGCAGGACTTTTGCAAGAAAAACTAAAAGACAATGGATTGATTAATTGTGTTTGGTTATACTGTTAATGTCTCAAAAGGATGTTGTGCACTCAAAAAGTTTGACAGGATAGGAACTGGGATAAGAACACAGGCAAAGCTCCACAGAAATCTAGGAAGAAGAGCTTACATTGAATAAAAGAGCTAGGAAGAAAATGCTCCCACAACAGTGTTTCTTACAAATTGTGGAAAGAGACAACTCGCACACTATTACTTCAAGTTTTTCATACCATAATCTCCCTCATGGCAGCCACCAATGGCTTTCTGGCTCTCCCTTCATTCTTCTGGAGAGGAAATGTTTAACTAGAGTTGTACTTTACAGAGGATTACAAAGGAAGAACATGTCAACAGATCTTTTGGTCCATAACTAGATTGGATGTGAAAAAAAAAAAAAAAAAAAAAAATGAACAAACAAATAAATGAAAAATAAATAGATATTGATAAAAATAAATAGATAATAATAATTTATAAAGAAATACCTGCATCAGAGTTACAAGAACTGCTATTATGTTCCTCTGTGTTGTACTTTTATTTCCACCAAAATCTATAGCTTATGCTATAAGATAACATTAGGAAGTCACAGACATTGAATTTTTGAGATTTTAAGGCTAGTATGAGTGCTGTCACTCATTTCCATTTAACCTATTATAATGTATCCACCTTAAAAATATGTTATAAGTCAGTTTTCTAGTAATACAAACTGATTAGTCCCCTTACCAAAAAAAATATATATACACACTAAAAACATAATAATAACCTATGTATCTGAAAATGGATTGGGAATCTTATAAGACTAACCCATGGTGTTTGAAGAGCTGAAAGAATATAAAATTCTGAATACAATAGTCCCCAATACATATATTATCATTTGTAAGACTTACTTTGTTGTTGATGCAAGTTATATTCAAATGTGTGGGGAATTACTAGCCCCCCTCACACACACACACACATTTAATTTTCTTTTTTGTTTTTAGTTGTTCATTCTTTAATCTCTTTCTGAAAATGATCATATAATGTCTGCCTATACCATGTCTTCAGTAAAGTTTAAGTTCTGAAACCAGTGAATATACTGAGCAGGTTTTATGTATATTGTAGTTATAAAAAAATTACAGAAAAAATATTGTCTTCAACAATAAAACCCTTCCATACTACGTGCCATGTTTTCCTTTGCTCTGGCTGCTGCTAGGCTGTTTTATTCAACCCTGCAACACTCTCTTTGTAGTGAAGAGTTTACAATATATTTTGATTAACTTCTTTCATCTTGGGTAACACTTTACTTTGATTACTACCATGCTATTTCATTCATATCTGTGGCACCCCCCCCCTTTGCTAGTGAAAGGGTTACTAATGTTTAACAGTTTGTTTATATAAAAAAAAAGTAACATGACTGTTCAAAGGCCTTTAATTCCAGTTTTGGTCTTCTTGAGTTTTCTTTTAATGGTTTATGTCTATCCTTACAGCCACTTCTTAGTAACTTGTCTGCATGTCACAGTAGCATATATTTCTGTGAAAATTTGAGACCAGCATCACAACTAGAAAATGACTCCTAAAATCCAGTGATGATGATATTACAATAATGGGTTAAGTCAAACATAGTCCAATTCTTTTCATCTCATTTTACCTTTTCACATAGTGTTACAACAGACTTGAACACTGCATTCATACAACCATTAGCTTATGTAATTTTTCATTCTGATGCACAAAATATCCACATGACAAAAGGAAAGTTACAATATCATATATGAGGCATACAAGGTAAAGAAAAGATGATGAATGTACTGCAAAAACATCACAGATGACATATAGTTCTTCCTAGGGTACTTGGGGTTATCACACTGGCACACTTGGGGCTGTATCCATAGACACTTTAAGTGGTGAAAATCACTTTTTAGGTCATAATCTTACTCCTGAATACTAAGATTACTAACAATTATCCATACTAAAAAAAATCTTTCTAGTACTTTTAAAATTAGAAATCCTCAACAAGATGGTAGCACAAGCTAGTTTGTCAGTATATTTCTCATTAAAGAAATGGAGTTTTGAAAAAATATGCCATTTTGATAGGTAGTTAAGAGGTACCATCTTGATCGCACCAGGAATATGAATTGACTGATTTGGTGACTGATAACTTTCAGAGTCAAACAAAAGGATGCAAAGCCCACCACTGGAGACAAAAGTAGCCATAACTGCTGTGACAATTTTGGAATGTCAATGTCCAATGTCAGCCATGTTATTTCACAAACTGGTTGTGCTCACAGTGCTGAGCATTTTCATAAAAGACATACAAACAAAAGAGAAACCAAGGCAGAGTTATTAAGGACACGAAAAAAGACAAAGGAGGATGTACAGTGAAAATATAAACAGTAAAATTTAGCAATGATATAGTCAATTTTCTACTTCAGTTTTAGAATGCTCAACTGTTTCTATAAATTTGTTACTTTTTACTAAAATATATCTCTGAGCCTTTGATTTGATGTCAAATATTTCCATAGTCTACTAAGTTTTTCTAAACTACTGGGAAGGCAGGGCTGATCCTCTCACTTTTTCATAGTGTTTCTTTGCTTGATATTTTCATTCCAATATTTTTTATATAAATTTTCCCCAAATCATTTCATTAAAAGGCAACTTTACAATCTAGTTTAATTTTCCTTGCTTAGTGTATTTCTTTAAAAACTTCCATTGTGCTGAGACCAAGTAAGATGAATGTTTGCAGGTCATGTGCTCCATTTCTAGTGGCAAGATCTGTGGAGAATATTATGATTTCTGACAAATTTCCCCTAAAATAGCAAAATATGCAATCCTCTTAATATACACAGGAGGTGCCAAGATAAGAGAAAGGTAAGAGGGTTGAGGGGAGTGGAGTATGTAGGGGATGAATGGCTGGGAGTGGTTTCTGTGCCTTGTCTTTTGGCTACCACTCATGTAAGGGGGAAAAAAGCCTTTGGTATATGTATGTATATATGATGAATGACAAAAAAATATATTTCTATAACAACAATGAATGACTGCAGTTTTATTGCCATATGATTTTTTTTCTTATTTAAAATTGAAGGGGCAACAATACAGAAAAAATATTTCCTATATCTTTAAATCTTTGTAAGTTTTTATGGATATCATTTCTGGTCTTAATTAGTCAATTTCTTGTCAGGGTCAGATGTACTCCACTTCTAAAAATGGAGTACATCACATGAACAACTCACACATACTAATCTTCAGCCTAAGACCTAAACCCAAATCTACCCTAATATGACAACAGAAATTTCTATATGGGAGGTCCAAAACACTATATTCAGTTATAGGGGGAGATTTTCTAAGTTATTTTTTAAGCCTTTGAACCCTGAGACATAATGGACACATTATATTCTGCTAAATGAAAAATTATTTTAGTTGGTTCATAAGTAGCCTCTGGACTGAAGAAGTTAAAACTCTCCAAATCAATTGAATATTGAAATTCTTGTGGCTATTTCAATGGACTGCTTCAACTTGGTAACATTTATTTCATATATCATATGATTTTATTCATCTGAAGTGCAGCTCAAAGATTGAGGGTATTCAAACGAACTTTGATTTTTTTTCACTCAGATCATTGTGAACTGTTGACTTATATATTAGTATGCCACTCCTGCAGGTAGTTCTGACTATAGATTTTAATCAGGAATACACAAATACCTTATCCCAAGGCTCTATAGGGGCATATATATATATATATATATATATAGATATATATGCTAATAATAACACGGGTACTTGTGTTTACTTATGCAAAATAGACCAATTGGAAAAAGAAACTAACGAAGCAGAGCGCTTTCGTATATTACATCTTCAGTGCAAAAAGTACATAGTTTAATAGAATTACATATATATACATGAAAAAGGAACAAGGACAGTTTGCAAAAGAGTAGAGGACAATTTACCCCCTGGAAGGTGGTAGGTCAGGTCACAAGGGTCAATGCATCCACTAATGAGGGAGGGGCGACATTAGGTCACACTCGCAGGGTTACATTTTACCTGTTATTCTTTTGCTTATTTCTTGACAGATAAAATTGTCAAGTTTATATAAGCCCTTGTGTAAGTTGGTATTTTGATCACTGGTGGTATGGATCAAACTACACTCTAATAAGTTTCTTACTATGTTGTTAGTATAATAGATTGCATGGGCATTACCCCAATCAACACGATGATTATTCAATTCAATATGCTTGAAGATTCCACTGGAGATATTGCCATCCCTAACATTTTTCTTATGTTGTTCAATTCTAATGTTTAAGGGTTTGGCAGTTTGACCTATGTAAAATTGATTACACGTTTTACAAGGAATTTTATAAATGCATCCTTTTATAATTGCAATACACCCGTGATCAAAATACCAACTTATGCAAGGGCTTATATAAACTTGACAATTTTATCTGTCAAGAAATAAGCAAAAGAATAAAAGGTAAAATGTAACCCTGCGAGTGTGACCTAATGTTGCCCCTCCCTCATTAGTGGACACATTGACCCTTACGACCTGACCTACCACCTTCCAGGCGGGTAAATTGTCCTCTACTTTTATGCAAACTGTCCTTGTTCCTTTTTCATGTACATATATTAAACTATATACTTTTTGCACTGAAGATGTAATATACCAGAATGTGGACCACTTTCAACAGATTCTTGGCCTTCTTTGTAGCATTTGTACCACATCTTTTCTGTGCTTCACTCCTTGAATCATCGTGGAATGCCTTCTTAATCATTCAAATAGTTTCTGCTGACAAATGTTCAAGTTTGCAACAAAACTTGACACATATTTGCTGATCTACTCGCTCAGTCATTGTCAATGCAACAGTCAAACTGTACACACCTTCACGCAACTGGCTGGTAACTGAGTTGTAGGGCTGGGTAGGATCCAAGTAATTGACCCAAATCCCATGGATCTGAGGGGAACTGATGAATCCTATTACCGATGCTGGTACTCGTATCCACTCTCTGAGACAAATACTCATATGATTACTCAGGAAACACAAGGTCAAACTCCCAGTCCAGCCGGGGATGCTCTGGTTCTTCTCAGACAAGAAGAACTTCTGCCACGACCAGTTGCACAATGCACAGAACAACAGGTGGCTAGCCTACAGTCTACACGAAGTCCCACACTTCATGAAGACCAAGTTCCCTCAAACTGTGATGGTCTTGGGTGTGTTTCCAGCGAATGCCATGTCATGCCGCCCCACATCTTTGAAGATGGCTATACTGAGTTGCTGTCCATTGTTGTCAAGTGCTGGGTGGAGAGGGTGGCTGTGGGAAGACTATACGTGTGGCAGCAGGACTCAACTCCATGTCACACCTCCAGGAAAACCCAGAAGTGGCTGTCTGAGAACTTCTACAACTTCAACAGTCCCAACATCTGGACCGCCCAACTTGCCTGATTGCAACCCCATGGACTATTATGTGTGGGGCACAGTTGAAAAAGACATCAATCGTACTGCCTGCAGCACCAAGGATGAGCTGATTGTCAGGATCCAACTGGTGTTCAGGCATATCTTGAAGGACACCGTGAAGGCTGCATGCTACAGGTTCAGGTCCTGCCTGGAGGCCATGGTGGAGGACAAGGGTGACTTTGAGTGAGTTGTATTTGGCAAAAGATCCTCTGAGAGATGCACTTTGAATTTTGATAATACATAATTTTTTGGCCAAGATATGACGTTTTTTCTTTCCTTTCCAAAAAAATGTCAAATTTATTCCAAACACCCTGTATGTATACACACACACACACACATATATATATATATGTATATATATATATATATACATATATATATATATACACACACACACACATTCCAGACACTAAAGCAAAAGGAAGTGCTGCATCGAGTGAGCCAAACTAGTGGTTTATCGCTGAAAACGAAGGAAACCTATTGTTGTCATTGTACTCAAAGTGACCAGTAAAGTTTTCCAGTTCTTGAAGTGGGTATAGTTTTGGCATAATGGAGAAAGAGAAAGAAGAAAAAATAACAACTGAACCAACAAAGAGAGGATAGTGGAGAGCCCAAGAGGTGTGATCCCCAAGTGGGGCCATTAAAAATAAAATTTAGGTCTCAAATAATAGAAGTACTATCTAGAACAAAACTAGCAAATAGTGAATATTATAAAAATGTATGGATAAAAAAGAAATGAGTGTTGAAGAAAAAGAGAAAAAGGAACTTAGAAATGGAAAAAAAAAAAAAAAAAAAAAATGGAGACTAAAAGAATTACTGTTTTGGAGAGTGCTGGACCTGAGGCTGAGAAAATAGGTTTATATATTTATATATATATATATATATATATAAAAGCATGAGAAAGGAAAAAAATTAAAAATAGCTTATACCAACATAGATGGCATGATTTCAGGACTGAATGAATTAAATGACTAGCTGGCTTTAGAAAAACCAGACATAATGGGAACTGTAGAAATGAAATGAAAAAATCCTTTACCATCATTGTGGAACAAGGTCTATATAACCATTGGATGCAAAATAGAATGGAAAAACAGGGTGAATATTTTTGACTAAGAAAGGCTTAAATGTGACCAAAATAACAGAAGGAAAAAACAATGTGGGATTTATTATGATGAAAGTTGAAAACAGTGACATTAAAAGTACAAAATTTGTAGTAATCTATGTACCCCCTAAAACACAGTGTTGGACAGAGAGTGATAATTCCAAACTGTTGGAAGACACAAAGAATGAACTGATTTACTGAGAGGAAATATTGTAATTACGGGTGATTTTAACTCAAAAGAAATATGTTGGGAAGAAATGACAGTGAAGGGTGGAGAAGACCTCTGGGGAAACATGATACTGGCTATGACCATTGAATACACAATGACTCAATGGGTAAAGGAAAATACCATATACAGAAACAATGAGGAACCGTCGAGACTAGATTTAATACTTATGTCAGAGCCTGAAATTGTGGACAGAGTTGATTACAAAACCCCAATTGGGAAGTGACCATGCACTAATAGAGTTCAAACTACAAGAGCAAATGGATTTGAAAAGAAATGAGGAACATAGAAAAGGAAGACTAATGTGCAATAAAACAGATTTTGAGAAACTCAGAAAATTCTTTCAAAACGCAAATTGGGAAAACTTCTTAAATGAAAAAACAAAGATGGAAATGAAATGGAATATACTAAAAGAAATTTACAATGAGGGAATAAACAAATATGTACCAAAACAGAAGCAAGAAAGGATATACATAAAGTGCTGGTACAACAATATATGTAGTGAGGCAAGATAAAAGAGACAAAGCTTGGAAAATTTGGAAAAAATATAAAAAAATGAGTAAATGGGAAACGTATATCAAACTAAGAAATCATTATGTAAAAATATGCAGAGATGAAAAGAGAAACTATGAAAGAGACATAATAGAAAAATGCAAGGAACAACCTAAACTATTTTACAAGTATGTAAATGGTAAATTAAAAAACAAACAAGAAATAGTAAGACTGCGCCCAAGGATTTACAAATATAACGAAGTTGTAATGGCTAATATTATGAACAAACATTTCAAATCAGTATTCACAATTGAAAGTTCACAAAACTGTGAGGAAATAGAGAGAAAAAAATACCCCCAATGAAGGAATTAACTGTGACTCAGAAGGAAATCAGACCAAATAAAATAAACCATGATGTCAGAAAATCACACAGTCTGGATAGGATTGCAAATTGGATATTAAAAGAATGCATAGATGAATTGATGGACAAAATATACAAGATAATTACTCACTCAAAGAGGGAAAGGCACCACATATTGTACCAATATATAAAGGAGGGAACAAGGAAAATCCAACTAACTACAGACTACCTTACAAGCACAATAGCAAAAATATGTGAAAAAGTTATCAAAAGTAGATGGGTTAAACATCTGGAAGAAAAAAATATACTGAATCCAAAACAATTTGGACTTAGACAAGGAGGATCATGTGTAACAAACTTGATCTGCTTCTACTTAAGACTAAAAGAAATAATATGAGAAAGGGATGGATGGGCAGACTGCTTTTCTAGATCTACAAAAAGCATTTGATAAAGTACCACACAAAAAACTAATAAGAAAAATGGAATCAATAGGTGGCATTAAAGGAAAATTATTGGAATGGATGGAAGACTTCTTGACTGGGAGGAAAATGAGGGTAGTAATTAGAGACAAATACTCAACCTGGGAAGAAATGATAAGTGGTGTCCTGCAAGGTTCGGTATTGGCTCCAATCATGTTTGCCATATATATAAATGACATGGATGAAGGAGTGGAATGTTATATGAACTTCTTTGCAGATGATGCAAAAATACTAAAGAAAGTAAGTACAGAGGAAGATTGTGAATCACTACAGATAGACCTAGATAAAATCTGGAAATGGGAGTCAAAAGTGGGAAGTGAACTTTAACATCAAGAAGTGTAGTACGATAGAGTTTGGAAAAAGTAAAAATAGAATATCGAGAAATTATAAAATTGGTTAAGAAGAAGTCAAAAAGTGAACTCGGAAAGGGACCTAGGAGTAATAATCAGCAAAGACATGTCACCAGACAAACATATCAATAAAACAGTCAGAGAAACCTTCAACCTACTAAGGTCGATGAAAGTGGCATTTGACTATTTGGATGAGGAAATGGTCAAGAAAATATTAGTTACACTGATAAGACCAAAATTGGAGTATGCTGTAACACTATGGACACCCAGTACTAAAAAGAATATAAAGAAATTAGAAAGAATACAAAGAGCAATGACAAAGATGGCACCAACACTCTCCAAATTGACATACAAACAAAGACTGTCCAAATTGGAACTACCAACTCTGGAACAAAGATGAGAAAGAGGAGATCTTCTGACTGTTTACAGAATCATGAAAGGAATGGATATCCTAGAGATGATTTAAGAAAGTGGGACAACAGAAAAACAAGAGGACATGAAAAGAAACTCAAAAAGGATAATTATAGAAGAGATCTGAAAAAGAATAGCTTCCCACACAGAGTGGTGGTTACCTATTCTTCTCACAGCACCTATGGGATGAAGTCACCTTGTCCTCCATTACACTGCTTTGGTCAAAAGCAGTGAGACACAGCACTTTCACAGGCCCCAACAGCAAAAAGTGGTTTACCCTAGTTCTTCACTGTATGCTGACCGCTCCCCCTCCCCATCTCATCTACTCATATTTGGATATGTGACAAGTACATCTCCTTGACAAGTATTACTTTCAAACATGTCTTTTATGAACATCACAGAATATATGCCTAATAACATGTACAGCATCAAATCCAAATAAGGGGATTCAGACCCTCACTGTTAACCCTTCCATTACAAATTGTGACACATGTTTTATGCTGGTGCTGCCAGGTAATTTTGGTTCAAGCTGCCCCCTCCACATGCTGAAGCATAATTTCTATTTTTGCTGAGAATTTAAATACATACATAATAAAAGGTCCTTGTCCCCTTAAAATGGGGTAGCCGAGTCAAAACATCAAAATTCATTAAAACATTGAAACTTCCAGTGCCACAAATCAAAGAATTAAGGTTGTTTTTTACTAGCTGCCACCAAGTAATCATACTCATCATTGGAAAAAATACAGTGAAAGGGTTAACTTTAACTTATTTACACTAATGTGGTAGTGTTACAAGGAAATCATACATGTTTTAAAAGAGTGAGTTATCCTTATCAAGGCAATGCACACTAATCACACACCTATGCTGTACCTTAGACATGGATTTAGATGACATTTCTGTCCATACATATCAAACTTGACGAACTGTTAGGCTATACCCATGCATTTATTCTTTCAAATCCATAGGCCTGATTTAGCTAGAGGCATGACAAATCTAAAGTACCGTAACAGCAATTGTTGTTGTAAGAGGGTTCTTTTTTTACAGTGGGAATAGGTACAATCCCAAAATGCAGGATATCCCCATGGTGGCAGGTTGGGGTGTTAACTGGATAAGTATCCCTCCCCTAAATATAAATAATAATGTTAATGTTAATAAAATGTGGCATCTGATATGAAGTGCAAACAGTTGAAGAAGCATTTCATACACACACACACACACAATATACATATATATGCATATATATATATATATATATATATATATATATATATATATATATATATATATATATATATATATATATATATATATATATATACACACACACGTATACAGGGTGTCCATAAAGTCTGGGTACATAGGAGATTTTACTATTTATTTTGATTATTTTTCCTCCTCAGAATGAAGATGGCCTTGTCTAAAGAAGAACGAATCAATTCAGTACTCTTAAGTGGACAAGAAGGATGGTCTTATTGTAAAATTGCAGAAGAATTTAACCTTCGACACCCGTATCGGCAACCTATTTGTTTTACTGCCGTCAGGAAATTGGTCAACAAATTTAAAGAAACAGGCAGTGTCTTGGACAAACCACATTCTGGACAGCCTAAGACTTCAGACAGAACAAAAGAGGCTCTCTTGGCCAAGGTTTATGCTAGGCCAAAAAAATCACTTCGTCGGACATCCACGGAGTTGGGTTTTCCGAGGTCAACCATCCACAAAATCTTGGGAGAGAAGTTTCATCTATACAAATTACAGATATTGCATCACTTAAATGAAGAGGACCCTGATAGATGAATGCAGATGGGTGAATGATTTTCAGAAAAATTGAATGAAAACATCAATTTTACCAAAGACTTTGTGTTGTTCAGTGATGAAGCTATGTTTTATGTAAATGGTGAAGTCAACAGACAGAATCTTCGATACTGGTCTCATTGGATGGATTCATCCAAACAGCAAGGTACCCAAAAGATGATGGTGTGGTGTGGTTTGTGGAAAGCTCATGTGCTAGGACCCTTCTTTTTTGATGAACATGTAACAGGTGAGACGTATTTAAACATGTTGTGAGAAAAATTAATGCCTCAAACTGAGCGCCTAGGTGAGGGACTTCCTGAATGGTTTCAGCAGGATGGGGCACCTGCCCATTTTGCCACAATTGTTAGAAATTGGTACACTTTTCCTCACTGGATTGGAAGAGGAGGTCATGTGGAGTGGTCCCCTCGTTCACCAGACCTTTCTCCCCTTGACTTCTTTTTCTGGGGCATGCTAAAAGAGAAGGTGTACTCAATGAAAATTACTGATTTAAACCATATGAGAGAACGCATTACCAGTCAGTGTGCTGAAATCAATGGCAATGAGAGCCTATTTCATCAATCCACCTGAATTTTGTAAAATGCATCAAATTATGAATTGAAAATGATGGAATCATGTTGAAAACATTATTTATCAACATTAAAATTGAATAAAATTGTTTTGTTTTAAGAATTATATATATTTTACTATGTACCCAGACTTTATGGGCACCCTGTATATACAGACACACACACACACACACACACACACATGGTGAGCCCTACAATATGCATTTCACATGTTCCACCACTGTATATGTAGGAATAAAAAAATCCCTACCTTTCTACAACAAAAAAGCAGCCTCAACCTTAAAGCACACCCACTGATTGGTCATTTGGATGAAACCACCCAAAGAAGTTTATTTTTTAGGGCAGCAAGGTACATAAAAACCAAAGGGAAATTAATTAAAAATTAAGCTAAGGATGTTTATATATATATATATATTTTTGCAGAAACCACCGGGAAATTGAAAAAACAGATACCGAACGTTTTCGTCTATTTAGACATTTTCAAAGTTACAAAAAAGCAATACAGAAAGAAACAATAAATACATAAGTTTCTTTCTGTATTGCTTTTTTGTACCTTTGAAAATGTCTAAATAGACGAAAACGTTCGGTATCTGTTTTTTCAATTTCCCGGTGGTTTCTGCAAAAATAGTTTATCACGTGTGTTTTGTGATTTCTTTGCATATATATATATATATATATATATATATATATATATATATATATATATACATATATATACATATAAATATATATATATATATATATATATATATATATATATATATATATATATATCAAAGACCTTTTCCCCTTTACAAGAGGGGGGGGGAAGTGGGCAAGTCAAAGCACACACCCATATCATACACAATTAAAACCCATTCAACCACCAATAATCATTATGGTCTCTTGTCATTCAAAATCACCCTAGAAAAGATAAATATAACCTTACAAAAAGTATTACCAGTATAGACAGTTTCCCACAACCCTAGCAGTACCTTCAAATGAGCTGGACTAACAGTTCTTTTCAGCCCTTGGAAAACAGACCCAATGATGGAGGGTGAACAAGAGTTGTGTCAGTGCAATAACCCCTACATAATGGGATCTTACAAATAGTCAAGTTGTTCAGCATCATACTCCCCTTGTGAACATGTATCCATGGCCAGCCATATATAAAAAACATCAATCTAATCTCTTGCACTGATGAATACATGAACACATTCAAAATCCTTCATTTTTTTTCAGTCAAGGCCACAATAAAATAGGGTACTGTTACAAGGGAAACCATTCTCATTCCACACACACTTTACACTGTACATAAAGAAATATCTACTTTTTTTTGCAGGGAAATGAGAATTGGCTAAATAGTCTACTGAAATTTCTCAAGTCTGATCTTGTAAAGCAGGATATATCAGTGTGCACTAACCCCTTCCCTACCAGGTGGTCCTCACCCTGCCACCAGGCTATTTTGTTTGTTTCCTTGACACTTTTGGTAGTACACGAATTAAGCCCACTCAATTCCTGTACTGTTTTTTTTTTCTAGCTGCTGCCAGACAATTTTAATTAGTTCTGTGGCACCCCACTGGTAGTGAAGGGTTAAACACACATAAACCCAAATTTGTCACTTTGAAAAGATTAAGGAATAAGTCTCTGCAAAATCTAAATCACATTCTTATTCTTCTGGCCTCATATTCATAAGACTTGTTAAATCGACTGTAAAGTTTGATTCTAGACCACTTCACAATTGAAAGATCAAAGCATTATATTACAAGCAAAAGTAGCCACATGATACTTGCTGAATATTATGCAAGTACAGCAGCAACCTGTGTCCAGCTTAATATTTTGTATGCATAAGCAGCTTTTTTCTTACCTGCTCCACATTTTCATGCACAAGTAGCTACCTGTTGCCTGCTACAAATTATGCACAATAAACATAAATCAAATGGCAAGACAACCCCAAGATTTGACAATATTCAGATATGAAGATTTTTTAGGCATGACCACTGGCAACATACTTGCCAACATGTGTGTACTTCTTTCACGAGTTTGCCAAAAGATAAATCAAAATAACTTACTTCTTTCTCTTTTATCTTATTCTATATATTGCAATTATCATACACTCTATCTACAGTGCTCTGGCAAGAGGAAAAAAATTATATATATGCTGTGGAGGTGCTATGTCTTGCTGCACTGCCTCTGACCCAAGCAGTGGGTGGGAGACAGGGATGACCCTTTGTTCACATGGAGCTAGAATGAAAGGGACAACAAATGGGTTTCTTAGATGAATGATGGGTGGATGTATGCTTTGACTCAGCCACTCTCCTTGCCTTGTAAGGTGGAAAGGGCCTTTTGGTATATCATGTATTTACCTAATTAAAGTATACAGGAAAGAAGCAACATTCATTAAGTCCCATCTCCTACTCTCCTATTTATCATACTTAACCTCAAATTCATGTACAGTTCCAACTTAATCTATAACACTAATTTCCAATTATCATATTTACATTTAAATTCATGTACTATTCGAGCTTGGGGTATATCACCTAAGCTATTCCAAGTATTCATATGGAAAACTGTATTTCTTCACATCTTTTAGCCTTGTGGTCATTCTTCATTTATTCCCACAACCTCTTAAAAGCCCTCCTATCCTTAATTAAGATATCTCTTCGGTCAATCCAATCTATTTTCTTTAGTAACCTGAATACAACCATACCACATCTTTCTTTCAAAGTTGGCAGCCCCAGTGCATTTAGTCTTTCTTCATGTGGTTTATCTGCCAGGCTGGGGACCAGCCTGGTTGCTGCCCTTTGTATTCTCTCAATCTTGCTCTGTATTTACCTAGTTGCATTTTATGGGACTAGAGCTATGCTCGAAGTGACCCATTTTCGTATCTTTCCCCATCCAGTTTATTCTTAAAATCATGTATAGTTTTGGCATTCACTGTTTCTCCATTTAGTTTGTTCCAGACATCAATCACTCTATGTGGGAAGCTATTTTTTTTTCAGGTCTCTTCTATAAGTGTCCTTCTTTAGTTTCTTTTCGTGTCCTCTTGTTTCTCTTCTGTCCCACTTTAATAAGTCGTCTCTATCGAGAATTACCATCCCTTTCATAATTCTGTAAATGGTCAATAAATCACCTCTTCTCTGTTGCAGTGTTGACAGATGTAATTTCTCCAATCTTTGTTTGTATGTCAGATTTGACAGTGTCGGTGCCATTTTTGTTGCTGCTCTTTGGATTTTTTCTAATTTTCTTATGTTCTTCTTTGTGCTGGGTGCCCACACTGTTGCAGCATATTCTAGTTTAGGTCTTATCAGTGTAACCACTATTTTTTTTAACTATTTCCTCATCTATGTAGTCGAAGGCCACTTTCATTGATCTTAGTAAGTTAAAAGTATCTCCAAATAATTTGTTGACATGTTTATCAGGTGTCAAGTCGCTTGAGATGATTACTCCCAGGTCCCTTTCTGAATTGACTTTTTTGACTTCTTTGTTTCCAATTTTATATTGACCTGATACTCTATTTTCGCTTTTTCCAAATTCTATTATGCTACATTTCTTAATGTTGAAATTCACCTCACATTTCTGACTCCATCCCCAAATTTGTCTAGGTCT